>NC_055688.1:575123-895123 GCF_017639745.1 Melanotaenia boesemani
TGCTGCCTTCCTGGGCGGGCGACGGTGGTCGTTCTCTGTGGACCGGTCGGGATCTGTAGCCTACGGGGGGGCTGGTGCCTGGGTCTCGGGACCGCTGGCCTGACTCTGGCCTCTGTTCAAGTGAGGTGGCATCTGCATGATCACTCTGCATGGTCACTCCTTCCTGAACGTCTCCACACAGTCTTGCGTCGCCGGGTGGCCGAGTTCTCCAACACATCCACACAGGTTTCTCTGCGCGTGTTCTTGAATACAGCAGTTTCACTTATATCTATTATCATATTTTTTTATTTCTTTGTTTTTTTTTTTTTTTATTATTTCTGTTCTTATTATTATTATTATTACTCCTACTCTTATATTATTACTACTACTATATTATTATTACTATTATTGTGATTATTATTATTGTTACTATTATCAACTAGTTGTGTAATGACCTACTGGCCAGGATGATCTTAGCTATATATGTTGTAAGTAGTATGGATTACATGGTTTTCTGTATAATGTTTTAAGTCCCCACCCGCACTCCCCACACCCTTTCTGTCCCTCTCTCTCCCCTCCCTCTTCTCTCTACTTTCTTTTCTATCTCTCTCTCTCTCTGTCCCCTCCGGTCGAGTCCAGCATTTAGAGTCTGATTTAATAAAGTTTTTCAATGTCATCAAGAGGGACTTTATACATGTAGTTATAAATCCCTTGCTTGATAGAGTAAAATTGCCCAGCACCAGACAGAGCAGCCAGACAATCATTCTGTTTGCAACGATGCTGGACAAGACAGGTTAAAAAAAAAAAAAAAAAAAAAAAAAAAAGTAAAATAACCAGCTCACCACAAACAGCTGTCTGACCTGGACAGACGCTCTGTGACCAGGAAAGCCACCATGTGACCACAGAGGACCTCCCACCCACTTTACACCTGTCTCAGGTGTTACCTTCAGGGAGACGTTACAAAGTCCCACTGGCCCGGAAAAATGTCAAAATCCTTCATTCCCTCTGTTATAACCGTTCTGAATTATATGAAATAGACACAACTCATCTTACCATTTTCTTTGTAAATTGAATGGTTTTTTTTTACGTGAACCCTTGAGCCTGTCAAAAGAATTTCTATCTATCTGTCTGTCTGTCTGTCTTAAGGTTGATCTGGGAAAATGGGTTTAGATTAGAAAAATGGTTCTAGGGTATGTATATATAACTGGCTACATAAGTATGAACACCTTCAACCAAAAACTGTAGATCTGGTCCCTGTATTCAGTCATCAGACTGATGAACTCCAGATAAAGTCCAGATGACCACCATGGAGCACAGTGAAGACCATTATAAGGAAGTGGAGATAATATAGGACAACAGGGACAAAGACCTGGATGTCCCCCCAAAACTGATGAAGAGATGAAAACTGGTCAGGGAGATCTACAGCCACGCTGCAGGAGCTGGTGGAGGTTCTGGAAGTTGTGCTTGTGTCCTACAGGTGACAACAATCTCTGGAAGACTTTTCTGACAAAGACAAGAATGAAAGACAAAAAAATCCTCCAAGTTTCCCCAAAACATGTTGGAAAATGTGTGGTGATCTGAGGATACCAAGGCTGGACTCAACTCCAGGAAGAAAAAACACCTAACACCCAGTCGTGGTGATCATGGTGGTGGCAGCATCATGCTGTGGGGTAACTGGAGTTTCTGTCAAGGTAGAGGGGTTCTGATGAGGTCCACACAACTTTTCTTCTGGGTTAGAGGTGAAGAACTCATACTTATTAATGTTAGTTCTTTTCATAGTGGAAGCATAATGATGTGTTCAACCTCTGTGCAGTCCAGCAGATGTTAGCAGACACCAGGAAGCAGCAATGCTAACATGTAGCTTTGCAACATGGCGGGAGAAACTGGGCTGAAAGACTCTACCAAGCGTCAGCATCCAAAACAAACACATCAGGAAGCTGAACTCTCCTTACCCTGCCCTCCCTCCCTGCCCTGCCCTCCAGGATCTTTCACAGCCCCTGTTCTTCCATTCTGGGAATGTCATTTCAGACAGGAAGCAGAAAAAATAGACCCTGTGATGAGAAAGTTGATGACAAAGTGGATCTGCGAGTTTTCAAACCTCTACCTGGGAAGTCAGGTCAGCTTCCTACCTGTGGTCACTGGAGCAGTTGAAGGTTCCAGTTCTGATGCCAAACTGGGACACTTTCTGCACCATCTTCTCCCAGTTGGACTGACTGAGCAGAGCCTCTCTGTCCTGGGCTATGACCTGCAGACCCAGAGAGACATGAAGACACCTCCATGTCAAACTCCTCCTGGACCAGTTTCTGATTGGACACGAGTTTTTATGTTATTAGAAATATGGGCTCAGCATGAAGTCAGAAAGAAGCTGCAGCTGTAAATAAATGTTAAATGTCTGGAAATCAAGTTTGTCGTCCTGCAAAAAAAAAAAAAAAAAAAGCCCCATCAATTCCAGTTTGTGCAGAAAGGATCAGCTTTGTTTGTGAAACAGATTTGTATTTGTGGAAAAGCACAAAGCACGAAACTGTGAGCGAGACTCAGAAAGTTTTTGTCCCGTGTCTTTTTACGTCTGATTGGACGGTGACTAATCAAACTGTCCAATCAGAGCGCAGACGGTTTCCTGTACTTCCGCACCGCTGCAGCTCTTAAAGGGGAGCTGAGAACATTTTAATGACGGATGGTGGTGGATTGTGTGTCAAAGTGAACATGAGAAACAGGTATTTCTCAGTCCAAGACTCGAGCAGCAGATGCTGCAGACTCTCTCTGCAGACCTTTGCCTCCACCGGCCGGTATGGTGGTCGCTCAGCTTCTTCTCAGAGCGAGAGGTTCAAAAACGGTATCTTCTACTGGGCTTCGGTACAACCCATCACTACCCAGGAGGCCAAAAGCCATGTACAGGCGGTGTTTGCTTGTGGAGGAGCTCGGGAGAACCATGGTGATCATCCTAATGCAGAGAGACAGAGTCCGAAGCTCCTGCTGCTGGAGTCTTGGCCTGAGTAATACTGGTTTATGTTAGAGGGAGACATCTGTCACTAATAGACAATCTTTGCAGGTTAAAGGTGAACGTTTTCAACAAAAAAATACATTTTTCAAAAATAATTCATCAAAAGAAGGTCCAGGTGGGTGCAGAGTAAAAGTATTCATCTGAATTAAAAACTATATTATAGGATGTAAATAATTATGTTATAAAAACCCTAAAGGATTGTTTCCCCGTGGCTTGAATCTTTTTTTTATCCATAGTGCTTTATTTATATTTTGCACAAATATGAAAATTACAAAGAGGAACAAATTGGAACAAAGAGGAAGAATGACTGAAACAAGAGAATAAGCCACATGAACGTATCTGAAGTACGAGCTATAATGTATAATAAGAGGAGCCAGGCTTGTTCTTTTCAAAGACTTTTTCAGCCTTTTTTTGTAGGTTGCTGATTGATTTAATACATAGATTAATGTCATTAAGAAAAACAGAAAAATATGGTTTTCTTTTATTTTGTGTATATGATATTTTGCCATTATAATGAAAAGCTGACAAACAAAGAGTGTACCATTGTCCAGTTTTCTGTAGAGGGAGACACACACATCTCTAGCACTTAGTTATTAACTGACCGCTCTTCCTAAATGTTTAATTTGAACATCAATCCAGAACATTTTACAATATATGCATTCAAAAAACAGATGAATAATAGTCTCTTTGTGCAGTTCACAGAAGTCACAGGAATAGTTTATATTCAGATTAAATTGTTCCAGAACATGTTTTGCAGTTTAAATTCTGTAAGGATCTTAAATGACACGTCTTTTATCTTGTTGGTAAAGCAGGAAGCGTCTGTGCTGCTTTTTCCACTTTATACTGACAAATACGTCCAGAAATGTTGAACCGGAGGGTAAATGTTTCCAACAGTGATATTTCCTATGAACTATGTCGTTAAAAAAACCCACTTCTCCAGTCTGTTGGGTTTTGGGTGTCAGGGTTAGTTTTAGTTAGTTAGTTAGTTTTTCTTTCGGTGTAACAGGTCGTCCAAACTTCACCAGAAGATGATGTTTAAAAACTAACGACCGTCTATGGAAGCTGGCCAGATTGATGGAATTCAATTCCTCCAACGTCTTTAAAGACAAAATCAGGGAAGATCCTCCAAATACTATTCTTATTTTTAAAAAGTTTAATAAGCCAATTAAATTTAAAGCTATAGTTTAAAGACCCATAATCCAAAACTTCTAATCCACCATTTTGTTTACTGTTTAGTAAAGTTTCTTTCCTGAGATAACGGGGTTTGTTTCTTCAAATAAAGTTATATAAGTGTGAATTAAGTGACTTGGATATATGAGTAGGCATGTCCGGTGACAGCGAGGCGTATACAGATCTACACACACCTTCAGCCTTAGATAAAAACACAACCAGGAGTTACATCCAGTTTGTGTTGTTTATTATTGGATCAAAACCGAGCTTTGTTCGTGGTTTCTCATCTTGTGATACCTAAATAATATATTTTTAATTCCATTTATCCCTGTTAAATTACAACCTTTGAGGGGAGGAAGATTCTTTCAGGTTCATTTTCAGAGCAGACATGAGAAAACTTGTTTACACTTTCGAAACTTCATCTTTGTTTTATAAAAAAAGCGAAGTGTCATCGGCTAGTTGACAGATTTTCAGTTCAGTTCCCAGAGTTGAAATACCTCTAAAATTGGTTTGTTTGATGTGGACATAAAATAAAAATGGAGAAATAGGACAAAATGTTTGTGTTGTCCCTTAAGACACTTTTGCACACTGAGCTGTTGTTTTTACTGCATCCAGGAATTTATCACCAAAACTTAGGAATCGTATTGAAAGTAAAGATGTGTTCAACCGTGTGAAAAATGACTTTCCTCTAAAATTAAATGATTATATCAACCATGTCCAGATCATTCTTCATCTAAATGGTCCGGTTTGAACCTTTTGGCAAGTATAGAAGAAAATATTTTACAGTCATTATTTAATAATGTGATGGGTGTCCAGTTGTCAATATATCATTTATTTTTGTTGGGTTTGGGAATAAGTGTTATTACCGCTGTTCCTGTTGGTCTATTCCTAAAACGAGAAGGATGAACGGTGCTAATAACATTACGTGTTTATAAAATTCATTACCTGAAGAGTCCCTGTACATGTTTTAATTTCAATAATATTAAATGGGCCTTCACACGTATTTTTAAAGTTGTTTTCTGCTTTATGAATTGTATTAGAGACTGAGTGTAGGAGCGTTAAAACATTTGGGTTAGACGATGAGTAGTTGACATTTCTTTTCTTCTTTTTTCTAGGCTGAAGACATATTTAGAATTCTTTTCTAAATATTTCCATCCACTTTATTCCAGATCTCATGAAGCACCTCCAGCTTCACACATATCGTCTGAAGTTCCTGAGACGAAAGGTCTGACCTTTTAGAAAGATTCAGAATACTCGTAATAATCAAGTTCATATCTTTAATTTTTGCCTTTGTTTTTCCTATGTGAATAACCAAATTCCTAATTTCAAATTTCATTACTTCCCAGCTAAGTGCAGCATTCCCATCTGCACACGCCTGTCTCCAAGATTTTATCATGCTTCCTTAGTAAAATGTTTATCTCCTAATAGACATTTGTTTCATTTCCATTAGTTGCTGGTTATTCTTTTAGAACAAAAGTTACTTAGATCCACTTTTATAGAGATGGCCTTGTGGTAGATAAGATCTTTAACTTTTCACATTGAACATTATTTATCAGCCAGAAGTCAATTCTGGACTGCTGAGAAAAGCTGGAGTTATTCCAGTGAACATTATTTTATCAGGATTATTTTTTCGCCATATATCTGTTAGATCAAGTCTTAAACGTATATTTTGCAAGTCATTTACTGAATTGTTTGTTTTTGGAGGAAATCTATTATTTATATAATTTAATGTTGTATTAAAGTTGCCGCCCAAATGATTTTTTCAGAGGGAAATTTGGAGGATTGTTGACTAAATTTATTTTAAATTTTTAAAAATAAGGCATTGGTTAATACTCATGTGAGTGAATACTCATATGAACTGTGTGTTTGCAACCTCAAAAACTAAAATGATCCATCTGCCTTCATGTTTTTCTGCTGTGAGAATTTGGTCGCTGCAGTAGAAAAGCCACACCTGCAGATTTGCTACTTCCATGCGAAAACCAAACATCTGCGCCCCACTGGCTCCTCCAAAATTTCACATCTTCAACATTTGTGTGAGTTTCCTGAGTAAAATAAAAGTTGTGGCGTAGCACAGTACAAAAAACAGATTTCCTCTTTAACGTAAACCCGGCACTGAACCATGAAATTTGTTTTCAATAATAAGAAGAAGCTCCTCACTACTGGAAAACGTTGAGTTGCAATCTGGTACTACTGCATCAAAGTGAAGGTAGTATTTAGAACAGAGATCATTTTGAGGTGACATCTGTCTTTTCCACGAAAGCGCGATTTCCAACATAGCAGGCGACCTCCTTTCTCTACCACAGCCGTCCTCGCTTTGCCTCCCCTTCGCTGCGCCTCGTCCGCCGCTGTCAGATCCTCCTTGAGACGCAGCTGGTGTGTTTTCAGGTAGCTCTCCAGATCGCATCCCTCATGTTCCTCAGGCTGAATCGGGTTATTACTGGTCGTGGTGTTGTAGTTTGCCCTCCGTTCAGATACCTGTGTCGTCTTATGGGGTGAGCCACATCAACAGCTGCCTCCACTTTATTTTTCTCTACCCTAAAGGATTCTAAGCCAATAACATTAGTAGGATGGTGTCCCGTCAGGGACACGTTACGTCTCAAATTAAAGCGGACCAAAAACGAAGCAGGACGAGGATGAACGTCAGTCAAGCAGCTAAAAAAGCGGTTTTACGTGGCTAACACGGAGTAAAATACGACGCCTTTTAAAGCTTTGGTAAACACCGTATTTTACGCCGTTTTAGCCACAAAACGGTGTATTTTTGCCGTTTTAGCCACGTAAAACCGCACTTTTTTTATTACACACGCACCAATAGAATGGCGAATTATAACCCTTTTGGCTTGCCATAAACTCACACAATACTAGAAATAAATTAAGGACCACGACAACCGGAGTGGGACGAGCAGTAAATTCAACAGCTTGGACCACCGTCCTGCCTACTCAGGCAAACCCGCAGCAGATGACTCCTGCGTGCGGAGGCGATCATCCGCAGTGAAAACATCTTCAGAGGAGTTTGGAGGTTAGTAAACAGGACAAGAAGCATTAACGCTTCTGTATAGACCTATGAGTTGTTATCAGATACCACCCAGCTAACTGAGCTGATCTATTCACCTGTTTTCCATCTCTTTTGTATATAATCAGGTTCTGGTCCATGTTTACTTCATCAGAGGAGCCGAACAGCATCCTGGATGCTCCTGCTGCCACCAGCAGCTGCATCCATAAGGTAAATAAAACAGGTTTAATGAATAGAAAAAAATCTCTGCTCTTGATTATTTATTTTCATTTTGTGTACAGTGACCTTGGGTGTAGAAAGCCGCCAAGAAATACATTTATTATTATTATTATTATTATTAATGGAGATAACAAAGTTAAATGTAAACCATGCTTATATACAGATACTTGATTAAATGGAAAAAGGGAGCTGATGGAGCCACACAGAACTGGTTTTAACAGCAGACTCAGTCATTTCAACTGGACTTTTTTTAAATTCCAGTTTAAATGGCTGCTATTACAACGTGTGCACTCCTGGACAATTGAGAATTTTACACTATATATTAAAATGAAAAGTTGGCTTTATTAGCATCCTTCATGTTTATAACTTGTATTTTAATTCTAAAATGTTTATCCATTCAGCAGCTACCAGAGCCAGCGTCAACCATCAGCCAGCTGCAGGTAAAAACATCCTACTGCATTGTACATGCATCTTGTTGAGTTTTTATATTACAATTCAACATATTTTATTATAGTTGCTGTGTGTTAAGTATCTGTCTCCACCCTGTTTTTTCATGAAATAGGAAAAGGGCCGACACTCTTCTGGCTGCTGTGCAGGACAAGCTGTTAGATGCTGAACCGCAGAGGCAAAGCCATCCACACTTCAACATCCTGAAGTCTTTCAGGAACACAAAGGAGGCAGAAGAGCGAGCAGCTTGACATCTTAATAATATGTTCCGTATCACAGGACGAAGTTTGTCATGTTTAACAAAGATCTGGCATCAAATACTTGTGGACACAAATTACACACCTGTAAACATTTCACCACCTTTTTATATTTTTACCTTCATATACGCTAAATCTGTGTGACTATGTCCTCATAATTCTAAACCATAAGTCAGTCACAACCAACCCTCCAGTGACGGATTTCTCCTCCACCTTTCTACTGATGAGTCCATAAAACACACAAAGCTTAATAGCAGATGATGAGATCTTTATTTTACACATAACACAAAAAAAAAAAGAAAAAAAATGAAATGATGCATTTTCTATGGAACATTTTCTCTTTAAATGTGTACATCATGTATACATGTATGTTCTGTCTGTGGAACTTCCAGAACATGATGCTTATTATGAAGAGGTGTGTAGTGATTAGCTGGAAGGCAGGAGGTAAAGCATCCAGGCTGTTCTCCATCTCCTTCAGTATCTGCAGCAGGTGGTTGTGTCCATCCTCTCCAGTGCAGCTTCAGGCGGCCACAGATGTATTGAAATGTCTCCCTGGACATACAGAAATTCTCTATCCACTGCTCATCGGTAAAATTGAGAACAACCTTTTCCCGCTAGTTATCAGCTTTGCTCCGGACCAGCTGGACGGTGAGGAGGTTCAATGAGCTGCAGCAACGTCTGAAACAGAACACGAGTTACAATAAACCCGCCGTCTGAAATATTTACTCATAAGACACGTATACAATCGGCGCATGTTTAATAAGTTAAACTTACACGTCGTCTCCTTTGTCTGCGGCGGATCTCCTGCCGCTGGATTCTTCATCTTCTGACTCTCAGGAGCCTTCCAGCCTCGACGTGAGACGCCTGGTTGTATCGTCCATCATCATTTCTAGTGCTTCAGGTATGGCTGTACCTCCTGGGTACCTGTTTTTTCATTGCACCTTTCTGGAGCTCTGATAGGCTCACTTCTCTCCGAGCTGCCTTGATTTTAGCCTCCAACCTCCTCTTCCATGGTGGATATATATCTTTATGGTTGCTTTTTGGTTGATAGCCAAGCACCTCAAGGATCCCTGCTGTGGGTGTAGATCAGCTCATTGGTTTCAGTGATGGTCATTGTAGGAATCGTTCTCAAGGCTGCATTCACATCTTCCAGGAGACTTTCCCTAGGTGCTTCACTCAGCCTCTGTAATTGGCATCGGGGTTGCTTGATGTTAATTTTTGCCCTGATCTTATCTCTTTGGTCAGTCGCTGCCTCGCTCAGCGTGAATGTGCTTATTTGGGCTTCGTACCCAATATGTGGATGGGGAGTTGTTCCTCCCCCCGACCTGGAGTCTTGGCTCCCGCTTGCCGTAGCATTTGTGTTGTACCTCATTTAATCACACTACACCTCAGTATTCACACTACGTCTGCAATGGGACGGATTTGTGCTTCTGAGGGTGTAAAAGTAAACCGGACTTTATTCTTTACCTGCTGACCCTCATCTAGTGACAGACAGCAGCTCAAATCGTAGCAGCAGCACTTCCTGCAGCTGCCACAACCTGCTGCGAGTCTCCACAGCTTTCCAGAGCTGCTGGAGCTGCTGACAGGCAGCTAACAGCTAACAGCGCTAACAGCTCAGACTGGTATGTTCAGGACCACCTGGTTCATGTGTAGCTGAGGAGGTTCAGGAGGAAAAGTCTTCCACCTCAAAGTCGCTCTGTAACGTAGCTGCTTGGTGAATCTGGCTGAATCTCAGCTGAGCTGCTGTCTGTCAATCAATTCTGCCTGTGTATCCCTCCCGCCCACTCTCCGCCCTCTGATACCCCACACCTCCCACCAGTTTCAGCCATTTTTAAAAAATGGCAGTGGGTGGCGATAGCTACAACTTTAACTCCTCCCCGCCAGTAGGTGTCACTCTCACACTCGTTCTCTCTCGCTCCAACTGTAGATTCTACTAGTTGCCCGGTACGCCAAAAATATGTATGTGGACACATAGGAGTGCTGTCAAGCGAGGAGTCTTGTGTGGTTTATTATGAAATCCTTTCCGTGTGCCTAGTGTATATATCCATGACGCGGTATCTAGTGTATATATCCATGACGCGGTATCTAGTGTATATATCCATGACGCAGCATATAGTGTATATATCCATGACGCGGTATCTAGTGTATATATCCATGACGCAGCATCTAGTGTATATATCCATGACGCAGCATCTAGTGTATATATCCATGACGCGGCATCTAGTGTATATATCAATGACGCGGTATCTAGTGTATATATCCATGACGCGGCATCTAGTGTATATATCCATGACGCAGCATCTAATGTATATATCCATGACGCGGTATCTAGTGTATATATCCATGACGCGGTATCTAGTGTATATATCCATGACGCAGCATCTAGTGTATATATCCATGACGCGGCATCTAGTGTATATATCCATGACGCGGCATCTAGTGTATATATCAATGACGCGGTATCTAGTGTATATATCCATGACGCGGCATCTAGTGTATATATCCATGACGCAGCATCTAATGTATATATCCATGACGCGGTATCTAGTGTATATATCCATGACGCGGTATCTAGTGTATATATCCATGACGCAGCATCTAATGTATATATCCATGACGCGGTATCTAGTGTATATATCCATGACGCGGTATCTAGTGTATATATCTATGACGCAGCATCTAGTGTATATATCCATGACGCGACATCTAGTGTATATATCCATGACGCGGCATCTAGTGTATATATCCATGACGCAGCATCTAGTGTATATATCCATGACGCGGTATCTAGTGTATATATCCATGACGCAGCATCTAGTGTATATATCCATGACGCGGCATCTAGTGTATATATCCATGACGCGACATCTACTGTATATATCCATGACGCAGCATCTAGTGTATATATCCATGACGCGGTATCTAGTGTATATATCCATGACGCGGCATCTAGTGTATATATCCATGACGCGGCATCTAGTGTATATATCCATGACGCGGTATAGTGTATATATCCGTGATGCGGCATCTAGTGTATATATCCATGACGCGGTATAGTGTATATATCCATGACGGGGTATCTAGTGTATATATCCATGACGCGGTATGTATATATCCATGACGCGGTATGTATATATCCATGACGCGGTATAGTGTATATATCTATGACGCGGCATCTAGTGTATATATCTATGACGGGGTATCTAGTGTATATATCCATGACGCGGTATCTAGTGTATATATCCATGACGCGGTATAGTGTATATATCCATGACGCTGCATCTAGTGTATATATCTATGACGAGGTATCTAGTGTATATATCCATGACGCGGTATGTATATATCCATGACGCGGTATAGTGTATATATGCATGACGCGGTATAGTGTATATATCTATGACGCGGCATCTAGTGTATATATCCATGACGCGGTATCTAGTGTATATATCTATGACGCGGTATCTAGTGTATATATCTATGACGCGGTATAGTGCATATATCTATGACGCGGCATCTAGTGTATATATCCATGACGCGGTATAGTGTATATATCCATGACGCGGTATCTTGTGTATATATCTATGATGCGGTATCTAGTGTATATATCCATGACGCGGTATAGTGTATATATCTATGATGCTGCATCTAGTGTATATATCTATGACGCGGTATCTAGTGTATATATCCATGAAGCGGTATCTAGTGTATATATCCATGACGCGGTATAGTGTATATATCTATGACGCAGCATCTAGTGTATATATCTATGATGCGGTATCTAGTGTATATATCCATGACGCGGTATAGTGTATATATCTATGATGCTACATCTAGTGTATATATCTATGACGCGGTATCTAGTGTATATATCTATGACGCGACATCTAGTGTATATATCCATGACGCGGTATCTAGTGTATATATCCATGACGAGGTATCTAGTGTATATATCCATGACGCGGTATGTATATATCCATGACGCGGTATGTATATATCCATGACGCGGTATAGTGTATATATCTATGACGGGGTATCTAGTGTATATATCCATGACGCGGTATCTAGTGTATATATCCATGACGCGGTATAGTGTATATATCCATGACGCTGCATCTAGTGTATATATCTATGAGGAGGTATCTAGAGTATATATCCATGACGCGGTATGTATATATCCATGACGCGGTATAGTGTATATATGCATGACGCGGTATAGTGTATATATCTATGACGCGGCATCTAGTGTATATATCTATGACGCGGTATAGTGCATATATCTATGACGCGGTACCCAGTGTATATATCCATGACGCGGTATAGTGTATATATCCATGACGCGGTATCTTGTGTATATATCTATGACGGGGTATCTAGTGTATATATCCATGACGCGGTATCTAGTGTATATATCCATGACGAGGTATAGTGTATATATCCATGACGCTGCATCTAGTGTATATATCTATGACGAGGTATCTAGTGTATATATCCATGACGCGGTATGTATATATCCATGACGCGGTATAGTGTATATATGAATGACGCGGTATAGTGTATATATCTATGACGCGGTATCTAGTGTATATATCTATGACGCGGTATAGTGCATATATCTATGACGTGGCATCTAGTGTATATATCCATGACGCGGTATAGTGCATATATCTATGACGCGGCATCTAGTGTATATATCCATGACGCGGTATAGTGTATATATCCATGACGCGGTATCTTGTGTATATATCTATGACGCCGCATCTAGTGTATATATCTATGACGCGGTATCTAGTGTATATATCTATGACGCGGTATCTAGTGTATATATCCATGACGCGGTATGTATATATCCATGATGCGGTATAGTGTATATATCCATGACGCTGCATCTAGTGTATATATCTATGACGAGGTATCTAGTGTATATATCCATGACGCGGTATGTATATATCCATGACGCGGTATAGTGTATATATCTATGACGCAGCATCTAGTGTATATATCTATGATGCGGTATCTCTTGTATATATCCATGACGCGGTATAGTGTATATATCTATGACGCGGCATCTAGTGTATATATCCATGACGCGGTATAGTGTATATATCTATGACGCAGCATCTAGTGTATATATCTATGATGCGGTATCTAGTGTATATATCCATGACGCGGTATAGTGTATATATCTATGATGCTGCATCTAGTGTATATATCTATGACGCGGTATCTAGTGTATATATCCATGACGCGGTATCTAGTGTATATATCCATGACGCGGTATCTAGTGTATATATCCATGACGCGGTATAGTGTATATATCTATGACGCGGCATCTAGTGTATATATCCATGACGCGGTATCTAGTGTATATATCTATGACGCGGTATCTAGTGTATATATCTATGACGCGGTATCTAGTGTATATATCTATGACGCGGTATAGTGTATATATCTATGACGCGACATCTAGTGTATATATCCATAACGCGGTATCTAGTGTATATATCCATGACGCGGTATCTAGTGTATATATCCATGACGCGGTATCTAGTGTATATATCTATGACGCCGCATCTAGTGTATATATCCATGACGCGGTATAGTGCATATATCTATGACGCGGCATCTCGTGTATATTTCCATGACGCGGTATAGTGTATATATCTATGACGCGGCATCTAGTGTATATCCATGACGCGGTATCTAGTGTATATATCCATGAAGCGGTATCTAGTGTATATATGCATGACGCGGTATAGTGTATATATCTATGACGCGGCATCTAGTGTATATATCTATGACGCGGTATAGTGCATATATCTATGACGCGGTATCCAGTGTATATATCCATGACGAGGTATCTAGTGTATATATCCATGACGCGGTATCTAGTGTATATATCCATGACAAGGTATAGTGTATATATCCATGACGCTGCATCTAGTGTATATATCTATGACGAGGTATCTAGTGTATATATCCATGACGCGGTATGTATATATCCATGACGCGGTATAGTGTATATATGCATGACGCGGTATAGTGTATATATCTATGACGCGGTATCTAGTGTATATATCTATGACGCGGTATAGTGCATATATCTATGACGCGGCATCTAGTGTATATATCCATGACGCGGTATAGTGCATATATCTATGACGCGGCATCTAGTGTATATTTCCATGACGCGGTATAGTGTATATATCCATGACGCGGTATCTTGTGTATATATCTATGACGCCGCATCTAGTGTATATATCCATGACGCGGTATAGTGCATATATCTATGACGCGGCATCTAGTGTATATTTCCATGACGCGGTATAGTGTATATATCCATGACGCGGTATCTTGTGTATATATCTATGACGCCGCATCTAGTGTATATATCTATGACGCGGTATCTAGTGTATATATCTATGACGCGGTATCTAGTGTATATATCCATGACGCGGTATGTATATATCCATGATGCGGTATAGTGTATATATCCATGACGCTGCATCTAGTGTATATATCTATGACGAGGTATCTAGTGTATATATCCATGACGCGGTATAGTGTATATATCTATGATGCTGCATCTACTGTATATATCTATGACGCGGTATCTAGTGTATATATCTATGAAGCGGTATCTAGTGTATATATCCATGACGCGGTATGTATATATCTATGATGCGGCATCTAGTGTATATATCCATGACGCGGTATCTAGTGTATATATCCATGACGCGGTATGTATATATCTATGATGCGGCATCTAGTGTATATATCCATGACGCGGTATCTAGTGTATATATCCATGACGCGGTATCTAGTGTATATATCCATGACGCGGTATCTAACTGTCACCGACTATTAAAACGACTAGTCGACCAATCGGATTATGTATCATGATTATTATAAATGGATCTTATTTTACTTTCAGCTTTGAAATCTTGCATGAGGTTGTTTTGTAAGTGTGACGTTCCTCCTCTTTACATGTTCGAGCATTGCAGATGTACTTCCGTGGTACACAAGGTCCGCTTTACAAACCTCACATGTATTTAATGTATTTTGTAAGTTTAACGTGAAGTTATCCCAGACTTTTCATGTCCTCTGCCGCTGTTTTTCTCTCTGGTTGGTCGCCTTTTTTTCCCCTGGCAGACTTTACGGTGCATGTGCAACTTTCAGCAGAGATAGAGAAGACGACGATGTCTCACTCTGAAGGGTTTTTATTTAGTTGTTTTTTTTTGTTTGTTTGTTTGTTTTGTTTTTTGCTGAAAGGTAAATTTGTTGATGACAAAAGTCCACAACGTTGACTAATTGTTGCAGCCCTAATATCTATGCCACTGGCCAACAGCGTGGGTGTCTGCATCAGAGTGGAAGGACAGGAAGCCGTCTGATCTCTGATTGGCCAGTTTGATTAGCCACCATCCAATCAGATAAATGTAAAAACAGTCTTGCGGTTTTGTCTGTGGGCAGGATGTTTGCAAAAGAACTTCATTATTTTCCACAAACACAGATCTTTTGCCCACCAGGCAGATCCTTTCTGAACTTTCACAAACTGGAATTTTTCAGGCAGTTTTTTAGCAGGATGAAAAACCTGATTTACAAACATACAATGAAATTATTTGCAAAAAATTTACAGCTGCGACATCTTTCTGACTTTATATTGAGCCCATATTAGAAACCGTATCTTACAGGTTTTACCTGGACCAGCCAGATTCCGTCTTTAGTGTCCTCCACCAACTCATAGAAGTGCATCTCCCCGCTGAAGAGCGTGGAGTCTCCCGCCTCCTTCTCCTTCTTGATGGCGGAGTACAGCTCCCCCTGGGTCAGCTCTCCTGTGGGACAGTAAACTCTGATGAGGGCTGTGAACCTGTCACAGATGGTCCCTGAACGTCTCGCAAGCTCAGTCTTACCGGATTTCTCCACCAGCTCGCTAACATCCTTCTTCTCGGCCAGTCCGGCGTATCCCAGTCCTCTGCACTCCAGGATGGTCTTCAGCTTGTTGTAGCTCAGAGTGACCGGATCCACCAGCTGCGTGGCGAACATCCCGGTCTCATACCAGACCACCGCCTCAAAGATCCGGGCCAGCACAAACAGCACGATGAAGTAGAGGAACAAGAAGAAGAGCTTCAGCCACATCTTCCAGCTGAACGGAGCTCTGTCTCACCGCGCAACGTTTCCAGCGGACACTCCTGAACATCTGGGTCCAGTCTGTCTCTCAGTCCGCTGTCTCCTCCGAACCGGACCGGACCCTGACAGCTAGCTATGCCGCTGACGTTCCAAGGTAGGCCCCGGCTGTGTCAAAACAAAAAGGCCTATGACGGTTCACGCGCAGCTAGCTCCCACAGACCGCCACGTCCCAGTCCCGTGCACCCGCACGTCCACGACGTTAGATGCCAGGCTCGTTCAGGATGAGCCCGAACCGAGTCCGGTCCATCAGAACCAGAACAGATGTAAGCAGCAGTCGGGATAACTGTCAGTTTATCCCGAACAGATGATCCCGACTGCTCTGACGTAATGTCAACCAAGACATCCAAGATCTCGCGAGATCGAAGCGACAGCGTTACGAGGAACGCGGTTGCGCGCTGGTACGGACCACTACAAGGGTCAGAATTTCTTTGCGTTTATTAATTAAATAATTTAATTTATGCAGTTGATTAATTCACTTTATGCTAACTTGGCAGGACAACTATTTATTTCAATCTTTACACATGAATAAAAGCCATGATTTAAATGATCAGTAACTAATGGTAATGTAAACTAAAACATGGAAAGATTGTTCTAATCAGTTCATTTCTAAATTGACCAGAACAAAGAAAAAGAAGGCATTGAAGAAATATTTACATAAATGTTTATTTATATGCATAAAAGCCAGAAGTTTATCTTTAATTTCCTGCAGAGAACGCAGACGTGACGTCAGCGCGGCTTTGCCCGCCATGTTGGGGGAACCAGCTACTGTTTCTCTCCTGTAAGCTGTATTAAAAACACGTGTAAAACATGCTAGAGAGAATCAGCTGACAGCAAGTGGTTACGATGCAGAAACACAGATTCATAATAAGGTAGATCCTACCATCTGCTGGAGAATGACTGAGGTCCAGGTGTAGATGCCTCCACCTGCATCAGTCTCAGATGTCGGTGTTCACCTGCTGTTAGTGGACGTTCTGACACCTGTCATGGATTTATAAACTACTGATCATTAAATGTTCATGCAGACTTTTTACAGACGGAAGGATTGAAACCTGCCAGTCGGCTTCACCACCATCTTCATTTATAGCTTCATTATCGATCTGATATCAGATGATCTGTTCATCTGTCTGGATTCATTTCTGATCAGTTAACATATAATTAATATATACTGGGATTTATAAAAGGAAAAAGATCTGAATATACAGGAGTCATTTGTTTAATACGTTTAAAGGACCAAAAATACAAGGAAGTTGATTTGTTTATTCCAACAATAAAATATACACAAAACTTTACTGGATGTGGTGAAACCAGTAAACAGTACTGAATGTGTGACAAAACCAGACTGGGACTCATGTTAACCAGAGAACAACAAACATCCCACCTGGTCATGTTCTCATCTGTACCTGGAGTTTAATCCTGTACCTGTTCTCTCATCATCCATTCATCCAGCAGACAGCTTGGAAATGCAGCCATGTTTACTTCTGCTACATAAACTGTCCTTTATGTCCAGCCCACGCTCAACCAGAAGCTCCTCAGCTGGAGACGCACACATCCACCGTTCTCTGGGGTGTGTGGCTAATAGTCTCTGGGACATGTCCACTGGTCTCTGGGACATATCCACCTGTCTCTGGGACATGTCCACTGGTCTCTGGGACATATCCACCTGTCTCTGGGACATGTCCACTGGTCTCTGGGACATATCCACCCGTCTCTGGGACATATCCACTGCACTGCCTCCAAGATGGAGACGGAGAATGAAAACCTTCTACTTCACTTCTTGTTTAAAGTTGCTGAATATTTACCAGAATATTACCAGAACAGTTACCAGAATATTACCAGAATATTTACCAGATTATTAACAGAACAGTTACCAGAATATTACCAGAATATTAACCAGATTATTACCAGAATATTTACCAGAATATTTACCAGAATATTAACCAGATTATTACCAGAATATTTACCCGAATATTAACCAGATTATTACCAGAATATTTACCAGATTATTACCAGAATATTGCCAGAATATTTACCAGATTATTTCCAGAATATTTAACAGAATATTAGCAGAATATTTACCAGAATATTTACCAGATCATTACCAGAATATTTACCAGATTATTACCAGAATATTTACTGGAATATTTACCAGAATATTCACCAGATTATTAACATAATATTTACCAGAATATTAACCAGATTATTACCAGAATATTTACCCAAATATTAACCAGATTATTACCAGAATATTTACCCGAATATTAACCAGATTATTACCAGAATATTTACCACATTATTTACCAGAATATTCACCAGATTATTACCAGAATATTTACCCGAATATTAACCAGATTATTACCAGAATATTTACCAGAATATTAACCAGATTATTACCAGAATATTTACCAGAATATTTACCAGATCATTACCAGAATATTACCAGAATATTTACCAGAATATTTACCTGAATATTCACCAGATTATTACCAGAATATTAACCAGATTATTACCAGAATATTTACCCGAATATTACCAGAATATTTACCAGATTATTACCAGAATATTTACCAGAATATTACCAGAATATTAGCAGAATATTTACCAGAATATTAGCAGAATAGGGAGAATGGAGATGAGTGAAACAGCGGATGGACCTGTATGTTTTTGTCGTTGTTCCAGTTTTGTTTTATGTTTTTGATTAGTTCAGTTGGCCTGTGCGACGCCTTCAAGGACAAGTATTTCCGACTCTTAGCTCAGCCATTTCTGCCTCTTCTCATCCCTCCGGTGATGAATGTGGACAGGTCATTTATACTACCCAGTCCCTGCAGAGTCTTGGCAAGAGGAAGACCAACTGGAGGCCCAAACTGACGGAGAGAACTTTGGCCTCTCGGTCAGATCCCACCCACCCGCTGATCAGAAGCGGTTGCAAGTCGGTCCAAATGGAATCGGATGAGTACGACCAGTCTCCTCTCTTCTGAACTGCTAGTATGGTTGGTGTCTAAAAGAAGCGGTAATAATGAAATAATTTGCCTTTTGAGGAGAAACTAGGCCAAAGTCTCAGACTATGGAGCTAGGTTTTTCTAGGATTTAGAAATCCTTTCAGCATCCTCATGAACATGAATTAACGCCACAGCTTAATTCATTCGTTTTCATTTTTTCTCCTTACACTGCTTCACCATAAGAATCAGGTTTAATCATCATATTTGCATATTTTCTGGCCATGTGTGATTTATTTTCCTTTCCTTTTCTGCACATATTCACCTTTGATATTATGTAGTTTGTAGTCTAGTTAATAAATACTCATAACTGTCTAATTGTCTGTGATTTTTCCATTAATCATGGTTTTGGGTTCCTTCAGACAGGAATTAGTGTCCAGACACTGATTGATTTCATTGGTCCAAGAATTCATTGTTTTTCCTTGCTTCCATTATGATGTAAAGAGCTTGGTGGTGCTCTGAGGTAGATGAAAATAGCAATATATATTTTATAAGGATTATTAAATGAATGTGTTATGACGCTAGATCCCTATACCCACATGATCCCTCTTTTTTCCCCTCTGATTGGGGCGAAATGAGGACAGCGTGCCGACACATTTTGGGTCACACCAACGGTTTATTCCCAGGAAAACTGCATGAACAAACATCTTCTAATCTGACTCGCTTTGACTTACAGCCACACAGAAAACTAATAGATCCGTCCGTGGTTCCTCCAGGAGAAATCAGATGCGTTGTGGCTCATGGGTCCTGTGGTGGACAGGTGAGGATGCACAGCGTCTGTGTGTGGACACACACACCTCTAACAGGAGACCAGGTGAAAACCACAGCAAGCAGAACCCATATTTAACACTGTTGTCACGGACAACGATTCCAAGAACTTCTTGTCCACTAGTTTCCTGGTCTTGATGTTGGAGGATCCTCAGCTCTAACCCATCAGGAAGCTGCAACAAGGATGAGATGTCCTCCATCACATGAACAATGACCAACAACGTGGGTCCATCACCTGCAGAACTGGGGCAGAGGTTACCTGTACGGGTATCCATGGTACTTCGCTCTAAAGATGGACAGCAGCCAGCTGAAGAAAAGCATCACCAGACAGATACCTGCAACACACATGACTTACACACACACACACACACACACACAGCTGTAAAGACTTCTTTGTGTGTTGAGGAACAGGTGTAGAACATAATCATTTCATTTTCTGAACTTATGAAATCTGGAGAAGGAAGAGATGGACAGAGGAGAAAGGAGGAAGATGACAGACTGGAAGGAGGTGAGCTAGCATCAAATCTGATCCTGACTGAAAATCCAGATTCAACTGATCCTGATTATGTAGAGTAACCAGATTAAAACTGAATTTACGGCGTTTTGACAGTTCTGTGAAGTTTTTGTTAATAAAAATGATTAAACAAGCTTGCACCAGAAAAGTATCTCAAATGTTAGACAAAGTCATGGTGTTAGAACTAAAGTGCAGTAAGTGGGAACTGTCTTATAGCAAAACGGAAAACAACATTCAGACAATCATCTTGTTCAGTGAGACAAATAAAACTACAAGCAGTTACAACAGGCTCTAACCCGGTCACCGTCTTTTTTTTTTTTTTTTTTTTTACTTGTCCTGTCCAGCATCATAGCAGCAAAATGATAATCTGGTTGCTGTATCGTGCTGAACAAATTTGCTCTGCCAAGGGGAGGCCTATGGGTAAGGCTCCTCTTGATAATGTGATTAATTTATTTACTTATTTACTTTGAATCATGGAATCTATGTAATCTTGCTGGACCTGACCGGAGGGGACAGAAAAAGATGGAAAATAGCAAAAAGAGCAAAAGGGAAAGAAGAAAGGAGACAAAAACATCACAGACAGAAGGAAAACGACCCTTCAATCCACACCATCACCAGACAACAAGCTGTTACACCTGTACATGAACACACCAGAAAATTTCCTACAACTTTTACAAAAACAAAAACACACACACAGAAAAAACACATTAAGAGTTTTTAAATAATAACCAAATCAAAAAGACATAACAGCGACCAGATACTAACTCACAGGAAAAATACAAAAAATAAAAAAAAGATTTATCGCTTAGTATTAAAACCCACTGGACAACTCAGTGACTGTGTCAGCATGCAGAGGATGAGGAAGAGGAGTGATCGGTGATGAAGAGTAGTGAGTGAGATCATGCAAATGCGACCACGCCTCCACGGAGGCCAGAGGCAGACCAGGGCCAGAGGCCCGGGCCCTCAGCTGCAGACCCGGAGCACCAACCCAAGCCACCCCACCACAAAGATGACTCCAGCCCCACCCGAAGGGCGGCAGAGGAGAGCCCCAGCAAGAGCCCCCCACGGTCCCGGGGCACAGGTCCCAGTGGGCCAAGATCAGCAGCCGCCGGCCCCGCCAGGGACCGGCCACCCAGGGCAGCCTAAGCGAAGGGCCCAGGGCCCCAGGAGGCCAGAGGTGGCTGCCCCACCCCCCAAAGGCAGAGGGCTCGCAACATGCCTAGGAGGACCAGGCCCCCCAGACAGCCACCCGGCGTAGGCCAGCACACACCCCGATGTCCCAGCCGCACACCCCGGGAACCAGTGTGCTATCGGCCCTCTCCCCCCACTCCCCACCTACTCCAATCTGCACCCCATATACCCCCACACTCACACCCTCCCCCGCGCCGCACCCACAAGCACTCACCACCACACAGTCATGTCACACATAACCCACCCACCATGCCCCGTGGGGGACACCCCAGGCGGACCAGAGGACAGCGAGCCCCAAGCACCCCCCCTTGACCCAACACCCACAGAGCCAGCAGCCCATCAGTGCAGCCACCCCAGGTCGCCACGGGGTGCATCCAAGGAGACCACTGAATGGTCTCCTCCGTTCCACCCCGCATGGCTCCACGCCTCCCAACTCCCTACGTGTGTGTGTGTGAGACAGAGCGAGCAGGAAGTAAGAGGGGTTCAGGGATGTATGTCCAGAGGGAAGCAAACTTCCCTCTGGATGATGAGCCTCTAGTGGCATTAGGCACCCCCGCTCCCCAGGAGGCCCCCCAGGGCAAGACAGGCCAGGAGAGGCCGCCCCCCACGACCGGGCCATTCAGGGACCACAGCCAGTGAGCCGTGACCGACCCCAGAAAGTACCCACCCTCCCACACCCCTAACGGGGAATGAGAGGATGGGGACAGCGACAGCAACAGCGACAGCAGCAGTGGCAGACCCCCCCCCCCCCCACCACAAGTGCACTTAACCCCACCCCAACCACACACAGAAACACATGCACACACCTATTTTCTTGCACACTCCCGCTCATCCTAACTCATATATGCCCTCTCAGCCCCACCCACACAATATAAACACTCACACAGCATCCGACCCTCCCACTCTCACTCCCCAGACACACCCCCACTCATCCTAACACATGCATACACACGCACACAAACATACCCCCACATCCACACAAACATCATCCAAAGTATAGACACACACAACCCGGTCACCCCCATCCCCGGTCACTGCCTTTCCTGGGACAATATTCAAGAAGTTAAGCACCATTTAGTGATTTTTTGCGTGTCATAGTTAAAATTTAAAATATTAATACAAAATGCAAAGTTTGTCTGTAATTCACTAAAATGTGGACACATGGACGGGACTGTGTTCAGAAGGTGAGATTCCTTTGGTTTACCTCAGATTGATTTGTACTGAATTAAAAATCTTTAAGTGAATGAGGTGTTAACTGAATTTTAGAAAGTTCCTGTACACTGATGCTTTGATGAATCCTCACCAAACTTTCCAGTCTTGACAAGCACCACCCAGAGGATGTCTGTAGCTAGTTTGGTGCTAATAGAGTATTCTGGTACAGAGATACACATGTTGAGCTAATTTGCATTCGTCTCCATTTCTGTGGAGCGAAAGTTAGAACAATTCAAATGTTTGGCATGATCCAAGGAATAACTCCTGTAAATCTTAGCTGTATAAGACGAAAGTGTTTTTTCTAAATTATGTTTAGAGATTTTTTCCAAAAATTGTAGGCGGAGCCATTTTCATTTGCTCAAAAACCACGCCCACTTTCCCCAATTATTACCATATTGTGGGATTAGTCTTGGAATGAAATGGAGCCTATGCGTATCATGTTTGGTGCTAGTCTGTGCAGCAGTTTTTGTAAACTACTCACATTTTGGCGCCCAATAGATTAGAACTTACTCCAAAATGGGCACACCTGCCCAACATTGAGTTGCAGACTTGGCACATAAATTTCCTGTCATTATCTGTTATAGTTTTCAAGTTATGTACCAATAATTATTTTGCTAGTTTTCACATCTTTTTTAGAAACACATAACTTCGTAACAGAGTGAAAAAAAAGGGTCCCATCAATCTGTTTTGATTTATGAGCCAACATTTCAGACTAATCTGGTCAAAGCCCTGGAACAAATTAACGAAGACAGGTTTAACAGTTTTTTACAGCAAATTTGCCTCCAAATTTTCACCTATAATCTTGATTTGTTAGGTTGGATTGATTCATCAATATTCAGGGTACAAGCTGATATCAATTTTTTGTTTGGACATACAGTTTAGCAGATACAGGTGAAACTCTAAAACTGAGAATATCACACAAAACTTGATTTATTTCAGTAATTTACCTTAAAAAGGAAAAGTAATAAATAATATAGGCTCATTATATTAAAGTGAGATATTTCCAGCATTTATGTGTTATAGTGTTGATTATGGCTACAGCTGATGGAAACCCAAACATCTAAATCTCAGAAATGAGAATATAGTGAAAAGGTTCAGTGTTGCAGCCTCTAAGAGCCGCTCTGATCAGCTGATCCATCCAAACACCAGCAGAGGCCTCCTGAGCATCTAGATCAGGCATGTCAAACTGGTCCAGCAAAGGGCCGTGTGGCTGCAGGTTTTTGTTCCAGCCAGCCAAGAGCACACAGTTTGACCAATCAGCTGTCTGAAGACTGAGATCAGTTGATTGAATCAGTCAAATCTGGTGTGCTGCTGCTTGGTTGGAACAAAAACCTGCAGCCACACGGCCCTTTGCTGGACCAGTTTGACATATGTGATCTAGATGGTCTCAGTCTGTTCCAGTAGAGTCCAGCATCATGGGGAAGGTTGCTGACCTGACAGCTGGGCAGAAACCATCACCTCCCTCCACCAGGAGGAAAAGCCTCAGCAGGCGGCTGCAGAAGAAGCTGGATGATCAAAGTGCTGCATCAAAGCTCATCAAGAAGAAGCTGAGAGGAAGGAGAAGCTGGAACAAGCAGCCGGATGAAGCAGCTGGAGAGGACGTTCAGGAAAAGCTTCACCAGGACTGGACTGAGGCTGGAGTTTCCAGAGCCACCACATAGACGGATCCTGGACCTGGACTTCATGTCGTAGTCCTCTAGTCCAGCCGCTCCTGAACACAACGTCAGCAACGTCTCATCTGGACTAAAGAAACCAGGACCTGGTCTGTGAGCAGTGGTCCAAAGGGGCTTTTCTGATGAGCAAGTTCTGCATCTCATGTGGAAATCCAGGTCCCAGAGTCTGGAGGAAGACTGGAGAGGCAACAATCCAAGACCCTTAAAGCAGCGTGAAGTTTCCACAGTGGGTGGTGATGTGGGACCCGTGTCCTCTGGTGCTGGTCCACCAGACTTTACTAAGTCCAGAGTCCACACAGCCTCTACCAGGAGGTCTTAGAGCTCTTCATGCTTCCTTTGTGGAGATGCAGACTTTATTTTCCAGCAGGACTCGGCACCTGCCCACACTGCCACAAGAACCTGAACCTGGTTCAAGGACCAAGGATTACTGGGCTGGACTGGCCAGCAGACTCTCCAGACCTGGACCCCGTAGAAACTCTATGGAGCCTTTCCAAGAGGAAGATGGGACACATGAGACGGAGCGATGCAGGAGAGCTGAAGGACTGAAGCATCCTGGTCTTCATTCCAGCCAGCAGGACCACAGGCTGGTAACATCCACGCCGCATGGAGGCAGGAGTCCATGCAGAAGCTCAGACCAAGACCTGGTTCATATGCAGGACTAGACTCTCACATGGTCACAGTTCTGGATCCAGTTTCCTTTTTACTGATTTCATGTCATATTCTAATTTCTGAGATTATGATTTCTGGGTTTCCATCAGCTGGAAGCCGTGATCATCAGTTAGAACAAATAAATGCTGGAAATACCTCACTCTCCATGTAATGAGTCCTACTTTCCCTTTTAAGTTGAATTACTGAAATGAATGAAGTTTAAAAAACGAGGCGAATAGAACCGGGTTTCAGCTTGCTGCAACCCCTGCTATGTTCCGCGGACTCGGACCCTCTTCATCACCATCTGAACTCAAGAAAATGACAGAGCTCAGGGGTTTTGAACATACATACAGATGAATGGCTAAAGCGTTAAATTAATAATTATTTTACTCAAACACAGTGTTTTGTACACATTCACACACACCTCAAACTTTTTTTTCTTTTTTTTCCCGTATTTATCCTTGTGCTGCTTCTGGGGTTTGATGTCTTATATTTTGCAAGCTGACAGGAAAAAATAATGTCCTCTTCGAGAGAGGTCATCAATAAACCCAGATTGTGTATAAAATCCAGATTAAGCTGATCAGATGAAACACTGGAATAATCCACGTGTGCTTACCTTTCCTCTTTCCTATGTCCAGGTCAGAGGTCGCAGCCTCACACAGCAGAACTATCCCCATGGTAACAGCAGCATCTGACAGCACGTCAAGGCTCAGACCGAACCTAATACAACCTGAAGCCAGCAGGGTTCCTTTAAATCAGGTAACGAGTGTGTTCTGAGTGTGAGGACACCCAGCTGAAGGATACTGAAGAGCAGGATGATGTGCGTCTCTGCCACAAACTGGGCCTGGCTGCTGCCATGGATATAACTCTGAAAAGACAAATTAAACTCTTTAATCTTCCTGGTTTTTCCTGCTAAAAAGTAGATTTAACATCAAACTGTGACATCTTGTGTGGCTGCATGGACGATGGATTACCAGCAGCCCTGCTGTTCTCAGGACATCAGATTAAGGAAGGACAGATGCAGGGGTAATGGCAAAAAAATCCTGAACATTTCTAAGATGGAAGCCGCTACCACTGAACTGAAATTTCAGCACATTAATACACAAAACACATCACACCTTCTCCCACAATATTGTCCTGTTGAATCCACGAATACTTGTTTATTAAAAACCTTTTTTCTAAATTAACAACGTGTGAGAGATTATTATATTATATTATACCTCAGATCTGACTCTGTTGGCAGAGTCAGATCTGAGGTTATGGTACAGCAATATAAAAAAGATGTGACAGTAATACTCCATATAACTCTGGTCCTCATACATGTAATGCTTTAAAATCCACAAAGTTTTCCAGGTTGTCACTGACAGAGTGAATATGCTGCTGTTCCCTGTGCTGGAGCACCCAGGTTAACTATACTGCAGATCGGTGTTCTGCCACATTAGCATACCATAACCTCGTCTGTCAGGTTTCACTACTTTATCAAACTAGCATAGATATATTTTCCTCTTTGATTTTTAATATGTTATGTAGCAATTGTTATGTCAAAGTTAACCATTACACAATGAATCTCGCAGTTTGGGAGAAGATGCTGGATGCTAACAAGTCGAGGCTACAATACACAACACACCGACCTTGCAAAAAGATTTAAGGTTAGTCATACAGAGATGCACTTGAGCAATGTGCTGTAGATATGCAATATAATCCAGTAAACTAACTTGTGTCGTCAGTCGACTGTGTGATGTTTCTGAGCAAACAGCGCCGAGATCTTTTCGTGGCTGTGGTTGCGACCACTGCTAAGAATGGTTGCTACCATCGTCAGGGCGAGTTTAACCATGGTGGGAGTGGTTGCTACCATCGTCAGGGCGAGTTTAACCATGGTGGGAGTGGTTGCTACCATCGTCAGGGCGAGTTTAACCATGGTGGGAGGGGTTGCTACCATCGTCAGGGCGAGTTTAACCATGGTGGGAGTGGTTGCTACCATCGTCAGGGCGAGTTCAACCATGGTGGGAGTGGTTGCTACCATCGTCAGGGCGAGTTCAACCATGGTGGGAGTGGTTGCTACCATCGTCAGGGCGAGTTCAACCATGGTGGGAGTGGTTGCTACCATCGTCAGGGCGAGTTCAACCATGGTGGGAGTGGTTGCTACCATCGTCAGGGCGAGTTTAACCATGGTGGGAGTGGTTGCTACCATCGTCAGGGCGAGTTTAACCATGGTGGGAGTGGTTGCTACCATCGTCAGGGCGAGTTTAACCATGGTGGGAGTGGTTGCTACCATCGTCAGGGCGAGTTTAACCATGGTGGGAGTGGTTGCTACCATCGTCAGGGCGAGTTCAACCATGGTGGGAGTGGTTGCTACCATCGTCAGGGCGAGTTCAACCATGGTGGGAGTGGTTGCTACCATCGTCAGGGCGAGTTCAACCATGGTGGGAGTGGTTGCTACCATCGTCAGGGCGAGTTTAACCATGGTAGGAGTGGTTGCTACCATCATCAGGGCGAGTTTAACCATGGTAGGAGTGGTTGCTACCATCATCAGGGCGAGTTCAACCATGGTGGGAGTGGTTGCTACCATCGTCAGGGCGAGTTTAACCATGGTGGGAGTGGTTGCTACCATCGTCAGGGCGAGTTCAACCATGGTGGGAGTGGTTGCTACCATCGTCAGGGCGAGTTTAACAATGGTGGGAGTGGTTGCTACCATCGTCATCGTCACCACCACTTTGCGTCCACTGTCAAAATGGTTGCACACCGGCCGCAACGGCTTTGAGATTGGTTTATAAATGTTGCTACTGCTTGAAGAATGTTTACTTTTTTATGTATAATCAGATATTTAAAACTGTCTGTAGAATAAACAATGAACCATGGAATTCTTTATTACAACAACAACAAAAAAAAAAACTCACAGAGCTTCAACGTGTATCAAACTGCTGCTATACTACCATCACTTCTGGTTCTGTCCGCAATTCTTTTCAAAATAAGAGTCTACCACTTGACATTGGCACAGGTTTAGGAATAGCTTTTGATGCTTCGCTCAGGTTTTATATTATTGCTATTATAAATAGAAATCAAAACTCAAATTAAATTGAATAAAACCATAAATGCCTCTCCATGCATTTACCACTTTGGTAGTGACCGCTACTTACTAAACAATTTACTGAACAACTGCTTATATGCTATGATGGTTCACCAGTAAAGGATGCCAAAGCTGTTTTTGCAGCAATATTCCCTTTGGTACATTCAAGTTAGTTTGACACTGACAGAATCATTCTTTAAGCTCAGTGGTTAAAATACTGTGATTAGTGCTTTGAACTGGTAGTTGATATTATATCAACAAGGATTACATAAAATAAATTCTAATTTCCATGTCTATTTTTACAAAATTGTTTTAGTTCTTTAAGGGCTGGGTGGGATCAAACCAAGACAAGTTCATTTCTGGCAAGCACATAGAAAGGCAACAGCTCCCACACATACACACCTATAAAAGATCGAGGCAGCGTACAGGTTTTGGAGCTGGTTGTGACGGTTGCAATTATTGTTGTTTTATTATTAATGTAAGCAGTTGTAGCATGAACATTAGTAAGGAGTAGGTATTGTCAATTACCACTGAGAAGATCGTGTCTAAAAACATTTTATCATTGTGATCTGAATCGGTGGTCAGAGACGTTTGCCATGCGACTGCACCAGTAGCTTCGGTGTGCATCGGATACAGCTGCCGGCTAAATGCACAATTATCTTTCTTAGCGTGTCCGTATCAGTAAAACCCACAGTTAAATCCATTATTACATAGTTTATCGCTTCTGAACCCACATTTTCGAAGCGCCTTGAACGCATCCATTTGGATCCGTCTGGATCCTGGAATTTTTTGAAGGATTCTTTACTGTGGGGAGATCAAGGTACTTAAAAAAAATGCCCACAATTATTCATACTCAAAAGAAAAAAAAAGACAATGGTTTGGTGGGGGGTCTGTGCTTCTTTTTTCTTTTTTTAATAAGAGGCACAAAAGAAATGTCACAAATAAATGTATAAGTAGACAATGAGAGTAGAAACAAAAGTAATGGAAAACAACATTCTGGTTTGTGATTTAGTATATTAGGATAAAACAATCCTTCATGGACCATAATGAATTGCATCTTCTTTTAAGCTGAATTTATTGGTTTGCTTTATAGAAAACAATCAAGTATCATATACATCCTTCTCGGGGAAAGAGACAATAATTGTGATGTTTAGAAACCAGATGTGGGCTTATAAATTCTTTGCTTTGTGTTGAATAGCATCATGAATAGTATCTAACCGATTCACATTGTAAGGTATAAAGTCAAATTGCTGTCAAGTCAATAAATCGCATCTTATCGGCAGGGGGTGTCACTGTATCGTTAATGTATCGTATTGCTAGCAGCGTATCAAGATGTGTATCGAATCGGCCTCGGTGATTTTATGCATGCATCTGACTCCTGCGAGGACAAAACGTTTTTTCCACTGTTGGCATACGTCAGTTTTCTAAAGCATAATGTGCAAAAACAGGTATCTGGTTCTTTTAATTTCTGTGAAGCCTATGCTGAAGTGCAAAAAATTGCAGTTCCCCCCTCGTCCACTAGGGGCTCCAAAACAGAGCAAATCCCCATAGACTCCCATGTTAAAAAGACCAACTTCACAGCAGAAATAAACATGTTTAAAGCCTGGTACAAAAATCCATTTTAGGATTAAAAGGTCAAGTTTACCTTCATCACAACTGTGAGGGGGGTGAATTTTTTTCTAACTCATCTGTTTGGATGTTATTTAATCTTGAAATTCAGCATGACTGACATATATCCAATATCCTTGGCAAGACGAAAGAGTGCAGCACGCCTTAGCTTTAGCCGACCTACCTCTGTTAGCTGGTTAGCTACCTTTAGCTCCAGGTTAGCTCAGTTAGCTCTTAGCTACAGGCAGCTCAGAGTTTGATGGGTGTCAATCATTTACCCATACCTTCACAGTCCCCTCTCAGCTCCACCTCTTTGCCCATTTTTTGATTTTCTGGGAATGACGACATGTGTGACGCTGCCAAGATGGCGATGGTGGGAACCGCCAAAAGAGCTTCAATTCAGCTCTTCAGAAACCTACATGTGACGTCATGGAGGTGCTTCAATCTTTTAAAAACAGTCTATGGGCTCGCCATAAACGCCACTAATAGACTCATTTGGAGCCGACGGTACAGTTTCATCACTGGCTGCTGCAAAGTGAAAACTGGTTGCAGAAAAGCACAGAAGTACCATTGACAACAATGGAGGGAGCAAAAATTCTCCATTCAGACTATTTTTTTTTCTTTGCATGGAATGCCAGAATTCCCATCCCCCCTGCAGGTGTCCATTTAGACAAAATAAACTCTGGACCAAGGTTATTATAGTTAACGAAAACTAACGAAAAAACGAAAACTACATTTAAACAAAACATTCTCGTTAACTGAACTAAAAATAAAAACGAAAGTTAAAAAAAAAAAATTAACGAAAACTAACTGAAGCTGTATTGTGTGTTTACAAAACAAACTAAAACAAACTAAAATTTTAGCAAATAGGTCCTTCATTTTCGTTTTTGTAAATTTATTTCATAAATAAGCCCTCGGAGTCGATATGAAATTTATTTACTTCGCTCTGCCGGATTTGTTCCTTACTAGCTTGATGCTAGCCGGCGGGGGGAGAGTCCTTTTTGGGATTTATTTCATTATGACCATGCCAAAGATAAAAGTGGCTTGTAGAAGAAGCAGGTGGTTCAATATGTGGAAGGAAAAACCACGAATCTGAAAGTCCATTTGTTTACAGTGTTGGACAGCAGGTTATGTATATTTAGCATAGAAAAGAAAAGAAAAGCACATCAACATCCAGCTGAGATACATCAGTATCTTAACCAGCTGCTGGCTCTGTGTTCTAATAGACACGTTCACTTTCAGTGTGTAAAATATTCACTGCTTTATCGTGTCAGAGACCATCAACTCCATCCACAAGAAAGGACAGAGCCGTCTGTACTTTCTAAGGAGGCTGAGGTCCTTCAACATCTGCAAGAAACTGCTGCTGATGTTCTACCAGACTGTGGTGGCCAGTGTCCTTTTCTATGCTGTGGTGTGCTGGGGAGGCAGCGTAAGGAAAAGGGACGCAGCACGGCTGGACAGAGTGATCCGAAGGGCAGGATCTGTGGTGGGCACAGAGCTGGACTCTTTGGTCTCAGTGGCAGAAAAGAGGACCTTGGACAAGATCCTGACCATCCTGGACTCCTCCTCTCACCCTCTGCACAGAACTCTGAGCAGGCAGAGGAGTGTGTTCAGCCCCAGACTACTGTCCCTGACCTGCTCCACCAACAGACTCAGAAACTCTTTCGTACCCCTGGCCATCCGGCTGTACAACATCTCGCTGAGGGCGCAGGGGTCACAACCACAACCATAGTCTGAATAGTTTTTATGGACATGTGCCTTTTTCTAATTTGTAAGCACTAGTAATGCGCGGGTCGGGTTTTTTTTCCGACCCGCGGGTCCCGCTCTTTTAAAAAAATTGGACCGCACCAAACCGCCCCGCACCTCCGCTTCTATTTTTTTAACCCGACCCGCCCCGCCCCGCCCCATTAAAACACATGTTATGATATTGACGAATGCTTTTATTTAATCTGAGAAAGGTGCATATGGTCTCCTAAATTGGCACTGGAAACTGGCAACACAAAATGTATTTTCATTTGAACGTTAAGCCTATAAACATAAATTGGCAAATAAATAAAGTGTTTCAAAGCGTTTAAGTGTTATAAAGCACATAGCCAATGCTGCTGCTGTTGTCTGCACTGATTACCTCATTGAACCTGTGCCAAACCTGTGATTTAGCCATTTGACCCTCTTTCTTCTTTTTAAGGACGTAAACTCCCGAACGAATGTTATTCAACACTTCTTCCATCTTTTGTTGCTTGTCTGCTTGGCGCTTTCTGCACGTAGCCTGCGTAGCCTACTACGCGCCTACGTGGACATTACGTTATAAAACGTGACCTGTGTTTAAATAACTGATAAATATTTTGTCTTACATATTATAGTAACAAAATGTAGACATTGATTAAGGTCTTTATTTTCAGTTTGACAAAAAAATAAAATTAATAGATAGAACTAGATATTTCAGAATAGTAAACCACACCAACCCGCCCCGCAGTGAAGCGAAAATTCTTTGACCAGCCCCAACCTGACCCGCGGGTTAGGAGGCGGCCAGCGCATCGCTAGTAAGCACATTTGTTTTTATCTCATTCTGTAAACACTGTTTCAGCAGTTTTTGCACATCCTGCACTTTTTCACTCATGCACCTTGTTTGACTACCACTGTCAATATATGTACATACTTGATCACCTGTACAGTATATATGTACATACTTGATCACCTGTACAGTATATATGTACATAGACCATAATAATGACTCTCGTTCGGTTTTTGCGTCACAGCACATCTAGCTGAGTACACATTACAATTTTACCATTTTGTCTCTTTTATCTCCCTTTGCCTTTATTTAATTTTAAATTAGTCTAGTTATGCTTAAGTACTAACCCCTAATGTCAAGTACTAACCTTTAATGTATGTATATGCTACTGGATGCTTGAATTTCCCTCGGGATCAATAAATTATCTATCTATCTATGTCCAGTATAACACGTGAGGTTCTGATAACCAGCTGCAGTGATTTGTACTAAAGCTGCTGCAACTCTAGTTGTTTCATCTGAATGAATTAAACCTCTGGTCTAGAGTACGTTGGATTGTTGAGGTTCATGATGAGTCAGATTGAGCTTCTTTAGACTCCTGGCTGCCAGGAGGACTGTAAACTGTCTCTTGAATGGATTCATGTTATGTTGATGTGTGTCTTTAGTATGTAGGTTATGTTGATTTTTACCAAGCACACTATCTCAGGAAGCAGCACAGCACACATTTTTTTAACTTAAGGCTGTTATCTTATTGGCTGTTGTTTTTGATTTATCGATGCTGTTCATGTCTCCTCCTGACACAATTTTTAAAAATTATATCTTGTAGTCTTTAGTATACAATGTTTATTTGGATGATTTTGAATTTTGCACCTGACAAAAACAAAACAAGCTAAGAACAAAAAAACCTGAGGTGATGGTCTTTGTAGACTTTATAGACTTTGTATACAGTCTTTACACCTAAAAACCACCAACCAGCCAGAAATCTGGTCCTAGTGATGGACTCAGACCTAAACTTTGAGAACCACATTAAGGGAACCACAAAGTCAGCCTACTATCAGCTTAAGAACATATCAAGGGTGGCTTCCGGTCGGAACCATGAACATGGCGGCAGCATAGGAACACAGCTCCCCGACATTATGCAGTAATAATGCCCCGTACGGTTTAAATGTAAGTTTTTCAAGGACAAAGAGTGAATATATTACCTGGGGCAGGGATTATGACAAAAGGAAGACCAAAAAAGACGACATATGAAGCGGTGAAGAACGCGAAAGACGATAGCAAACACGATAAGCTAACATCGGAGCTAGCAAACTTAGCAGCTGAAGCTATCCCCGTGCTGGCGGAGGCGCATCGGGAGACACCGAGGCGAGTGGCTGAAAGCATGGCTGACTTAGATACGGTGTTGCGGGAGATAAGAGAGTTTCGCCGGGAAAATGCAGCTAGTCTTAAAGATATAAGAGAAGAGATCACGAAAACGAATGGCAGACTTGACGAGGCAGAAAGGCGCATAGTTGAAACGGAAGACCGTGTTCAGAGCGTGGAGGAAGCTACACTGGAGCTGCTTAAACTTCAAAAGAGATTTGAGGAGAAGCTGATAGATCAAGAAGGGCGCGCCAGGAGAGAAAATATAAGACTGCACGGGGTTAAAGAGGGGGCTGAGGACAACACGGAGTCAATGGCTGACTTTGTAGAAAACCTGCTGAGGGAACAACTAGAATTGCCACCGTCACTCGCACTCAATATCGAGAGGGCTCACAGAGCGCTGTCAGCACGCCCTCCAAGCGATGCGCCTCCACGGTCAATTGTAGTTAAACTGCTGAGTTACAGGTGCAAAGAAGAAATCATCAAGCTGGCTTGGGAAAAGAAAGGGTTTATGTATAAAGGGCGGCGGGTTATTGTGGATCATGACTATGCTCCCGAGATTATGAAGAGGCGTAAGGAATATATCGAGGCAAAGAAGATCCTGAAAGAGAAAAAGATCCGTTTTCAGACCCCATTTCCGGCTAAGCTCCGTGTCTTCTATGAGGGTGACACACGGACTTATAACACAGCGACAGAGGCAACCAAGGACATGGTAGAGAGAGGATTCCAGGTGGAAGTCATCAAACCAACAATCGACCCGATGGAGAAGATACAGAGACAGATGTGGCGTCGAGCTGAAGCAGTGGATAAACCGGACGGGACGACATCAATGGGATACAAACAAAAACTACAGGTTTTCCGAAGAAACAGTGAGGAGGAACAGTGAAGAACAATGCATAAAGCCAGGTGAAAGGTAGCATATAGGACGATTAAGGTATCCTGATGCGCCCAGCTAGCACATTTGAGAATAACTGAGAGTTCCCTTCCTTTTAAGTAATGGTCATGTCGGGACTGTTTTTCTTTTATGTTAATTTTCTTGAAAGTATTGGACGAATGAACAGGGCCAATGTAGGCCAAAAGGGCCCCTGGCCTGCATGGACCAGGGTCTATCCCTTAGAGCTAGGAGTTGGCTCAGAAAAGGTCAAGTTTTGGACCTCTTGTTTGGAAGTCGTTATAAATATGGTTCGATTGTTTTTTTCATTGTTCTTGTTCTTAACGTTTAAGTGTTGTAGCAAATGGGGTGGAAGGATAAGTAGGAGGGAATAGATAAATTAAAATATAGAAAATGACTACTATTAAAATTGCCTCATATAATGTCAACGGAGTACTCAACCCGATAAAAAGGAGTAAGATAATTAGTAAAATGAAGAAGGAGAAGGTAGAAGTGCTCTTTTTACAGGAGACCCATTTAACCGACAAGGAGCATGACAAATTAAAAAGGAATGGTTATAACCAGGAGTTTTCAGCGTCATATAAATCTGGACATAGAAGAGGGGTGGCTATATTGATATCAAATAAACTCTGCTTTGAGAGACTGAGAGTGGTAAAAGACAAAGAAGGTAGATACATTTTAGTGACGGGTCGATTGGAAGGAGAACTAGTCACACTACTTAACGTTTATGCACCTCCGGGATCAGACTGGGATTTCTTTAAACAATTGTTTAACTTAATGGCAACAGAGGTAGAAGGTATTTTGATTGGGGGAGGAGACCTTAACCAAAGACTTAATCCACAATTAGACTCTTCGGGGAAAAATGTGCAAAAAAGTGTCACTGGGAAAAAAATCTGTAAAATGATGTCTGAACTTGGAATTTTAGATATATGGAGAGAACTTAACCCTACTGAAAAAGACTATACATATTTTTCTGCACCCCATGTTCTGTACTCAAGAATCGATTATTTCTTAATTTATAATAGAGATCGATATAGGGTGGTAAGCTGCGAACTTGGAGTAAGGGACTTGTCCGATCATAGTCCGGTGTATTTAAGAATGCACCTGGAGAATGAAAAGAAAACTACATTATGGAGACTTAACTCAAATTTACTAAATGGTCGCATGAGGGAAGAAATTGAGAAAGAAATTCAGGAGTACGTGGATGACAATGATAATGGGGAGGTGTGTCCGTCAGTTCTGTGGGATGCTTGTAAGGCGGTAATGAGAGGGAAACTAATAGCTAGATCTTCATACTTAAAAAAGATAAAACAGGAAAAGCTGAAATCTTTGCAGACTGATTTAGAAAAGATTGAAAGGGAACACAAAAATACATTAGATAAGGAAAAATGTAACGAGATTAAAAAGATAAGGGCAGAGATAAATGATATCCTAGCACAAGAAATTCAGAACAAACTGATCTTCACCAAACAAAGAAATTATGAGGCTGGAAGTAAATCTGCGAAATTGTTAGCATATAGGCTTAAAAAACAACAAGCAGCGAGAAATGTTTACAAAATGAGAGACCCACAAACGAAGGAATTGGTGTATAAAACAGGAGAAATTCATAAATGTTTTGAATTTTATTATAAACAATTGTATGCTAAAATGAACCATGATAATGAATTACAGATAGATAGTTTTTTGGAAAGGCTAAACTTACCACAAGTAACAGAAGAACAGAATGCTGCTCTAATATCTGAGATAACTGTGGAAGAAATAAATACGGCAATTTCTAAACTCAAGAATAATAAGAGCCCTGGAGCTGATGGATACATCTCTGAATGGTATAAGATCTACAGACACAAACTATTACCATTATTGCATAGGACTTTCAACTGGATACTAAAAGGAGGAGGGATTCCTAATTCATGGAAAGAGGGAATTATTTCTGTAATTGCGAAGGAAGGAAAGGATGAAACCAATTGTTCCAACTATAGACCTATAAGTGTACTGAACATAGACTATAGACTTTTCACAGCAATCTTAGCAAGGCGAATAGAGAAAATTTTGCCAGATATCATAAGCTTGGATCAAACAGGCTTTATCAAACGCCGCCAGACACATGATAATATCCGCCGGACCTTACATATAATGGAGTATATATCAAATAATAAGTTAGAAGCATTGATAATGGGGATTGATGCAGAAAAAGCTTTTGACTCGGTTAGGTGGGAATTTTTATATAGGGTTATGAAGAAGTTTAATTTTCATGAAACTTGTGTAAAGTTAGTACAGGCCTTATACACAAATCCTACAGCAAGGATCAAAGTCAATGGAAGTTTGTCCAATGTAATCACACTAGAACGAGGCTGCCGACAAGGGTGTTCGGTTAGCCCACTGCTCTTTGCCATCTTCCTGGAACCCTTGAGCCAGTGGATAAAACAGCATGAGGTTATAAAAGGTATAGTTATTGCGGGACAAGAGCAAAAAATAGCCTTGTTTGCGGACGACATCCTTATTTATCTTGAAAAACCCAACGCATCGTTACCTACACTTATGACCATCTTTGCTGAATTTGGGAAGCTATCTGGGTACAAAATTAACATACAAAAAACTCAAGTCATCACTTTTAATTACGAACCAAATCAGGTTATTGAACAGAATTGTACAATTAAGTGGGGACAGAAATCAATGAAGTATTTAGGAATAAACCTAACACAAGATTTGAGTCAATTGAAATCATCTAATTATATTCAGCTAATATCTAAAATAAAAGCTGATTTGGGAAAATGGAGCTTAATCCCATTTTTAAGTCTAACATCAAGAGTAGAGATAGTTAAAATGAATGTTCTTCCCCGGCTGCTATATGTATTTCAGAATCTTCCAGTTGAAGTGACAGAGACGGAATTCAAAGAATGGGATAAAATGATTTCTAGATATATCTGGCAAGGTCTGAGGCCAAGAATTAAATATAGAACAATGCAGCTATCAAAGGGAAAGGGAGGACTAGCATTGCCGTGTCTAAAGAGCTATTACTACGCTGCACAGCTCAAAGTGTTGTTGCACTTATGTGACCCTGATTATTTTGCAAAATGGAAGGACATAGATGAGAATTTAATAGAAAATGTTCCAGTACAGGCGATTATAAGTGACAGTAAACTAAGATCCTATCTAAAAGAAGGAACAAACCCATGGCTTGAAGTACCTCTTAAGATATGGACTGACATTGTGACTAAATACAATTTGATGGGTAAGTGTAGATTATTGAGATGGATTGCGTATGATACGGATTTCATACCCAATAAGTTAGATAATACATTTAAAAAATGGGAAAGGAGGCCAAAGATGTATTGGGAAGCTATTAAAGATAAGGTAATGATGAGTTTCCAGGAATTAAAGGATCAATATGTTTTGAACAATCAAGATTTCCACAGATATCTCCAGTTGCGACACTATGTAGGGCAGGAAATAAAAAAAGAGAATCTAGATGTCTCCCAACCAATAATAATTAAAATAATGGTTGAAGCATGTAAATCAAAGTTGGTTCAAAAAATTGTCTCCAAACTGTACATGGCTCTAGAGGAATTGAAAACTGACACCACAGATTATATAAAAGGAAAGTGGGAGAGGGAAGCAAATATTGAGATACCAAGGGAAGACTGGGAAGAAATAAACGAAATACAATGGAAGACCACCAGCTCCACACTTTGGAGGGAGCATGGATGGAAGAACATAACAAGGTTTTTTGTGACACCCGCACAAAGAAAATACGTAGATGCAACGTGTTGGAGACTATGTGGAGAAGCCAGAGCGGATCACTATCACATCTTTTGGGGATGTCCAGTAATAGGTCAATATTGGGGTGAGATTAAAAAGAGTGTTGATAAGGTGCTGAAAACAAATATCCCTCTCACCTTTAAACTATGTTTTTAGGAAGGACGAACATGCTTAACCTAAAGAGACCTGAGGATTACAAATTGTTGAGGATCATGCTGGTGGCCAGTAAAAAGACAATCACCAGGAGGTGGCGAAGTGGGGTAGCACCTAAGGGAGAGGACTGGGTTGAAATAATGATAAACATTTATCAAATTGAGAAACTAACTTTTTCTCTTAGATTGGAACTGGACAAACTCAATGCCATTTGGGAAGGATGGCTACAATATGTGAAACGACTAAGAGGGGATTTGGGATAGGAATTGTATTACTTACCCCCAGACCATGTGGTATTTTTTTTTGGAGACGGATGGTGTGTATGGGTAATCCTAGTCTTATTTACGATTGTATATGTATCCCTAATGGAAAGTGAGACGGTGATTAGACACCCTTGTTCTAAGCTACAATGTTATTAATGTTCATTATTTATAAGTTCACTTTGTTTTTATTTTTTTTTGGTACCTAAAACTTCATCATTACCGAATATGAACGGTCAAAATTTTAAAACTTTTGGTATCTTGGTGCGGGTTGTAATTGCCTACATTCTGTGTAACATATGTGTACCAGAGTATTGCTTCTTCCATTTTGTCTCTTTTTTCTTTTTGAAATTTCAATAAAAAGTGAATGAAAAAAAAAAAAAAAGAACATATCAAGGGTAAAAGATGTGATGTCTCAGCAGGACCTGGAAAAACTAGTCCAGCTTCCATCTTTAGTCGGTTTGATTATTGTAACAGTGTTTTTACAGGTTCTACCTAAAACATCAGTCAAACACCTGCAGCTGATCCAGAACTCTGCTGCTCCAGTCCTCACTAAGACCAAGAAAGTGGACCACATCAGTCCAGCTCTGAGGTCTTTACACTGGCTGCCGGTCCGTCAGAGGATAGACTTTAAAGTTCTGCTGCTGGTCTAGAAAGCTCTGAATGGTTTAGGACCAACATACATCAGAGACCTCTTGACCCAGTATGAACCTACCAGAACCCTCAGGTCATCTGGATCCAGGTTCTTATCAGTTCCAGAGTCAGAACCAGACATGGAGAAGCTGCATTCAGCTTCTATGCTCCACATGTCTGGAACAAACTCCCAGAAAGCCTCAGATCAGCTGAAACACTCAGTTTATTTAGATCCCGGTTAAAGACCCACCTGTTCTCTGCTGCATGGACTAGTTTTTATTTAGAGACCAGATCTGGATCTGGTTCTTTAAGCTGGAATCATGTTTTAATATTGTCTTTCCCACACTGGAACTTTATTTCTTACATTTTATCTATTTTATTTTAGCATCTTCGTTCTGTTTTTATTTCATTTATTGGATTTCTTTTAATCTTTGTTTTTTTAATGCACTTTCTGCACCTGCTGGAATGTTTTGTGTAAAGCACTTTGAATTGTCTTGTACATGAAATGTGATATACTAATAAATTTGCCATGCCTTGACAAAAAAAAACAAAAAAAAACTTAAACTAACACTAAAACTAATAAAAACTAAACTAAAACTAAGCATTTTCAAAAAACAGAAACTAATAAAAACTAGAAAATCTGCTCTAAAAACTAATTAAAACTAACTGAATCTGAAAAGAAAAAGTTAAAACGAAATAAAACTAAAACTAATAAAAAATCCAAACTATTATAACCTTGCTCTGGACCTGTTCCACCAGCTGACGCTGGATTCTTCAGCTTATGTGTATCTTTGCGTTATGAGGCACTAATGAGCTTCAGCGAAGGTTTGGACCAGGATGTGGACCAGCATACTCCATCATTGTAGTCTGCATAGACCTGGTCCCAGAAGGAAGTCTCTTATGAATGAGCAAATTATGCCCACCTTCTTCAGAATGCGCTTGTTTCACTGAGATTCCACTAAAGTTTGCTTATTATAATCATTTTATGATTTTCCTCTTTAAAAGTCTAGACTTATTTGTCAGAAATATAACTCATTGGGATCAGCTACTGCCTCAACTATGAGCACTGTGAGAGCACGTTAAGTGGAGACAATAAAAATCTACATCAGGATTGCTATGTAGATCTTGAGTTTGTTTAACGATCTCTAAGAAGTGACATGGAAGCAGATCCTGTAGGAGTAATGGGGTTGAAAGTTTAGAAATACAGGTTAGTTTCATGTTATATATTTTGTGAGAAATTTCTGCTGCATGTCTGCACTCCTGAATATCTCACCGGACGTCCCTGATCTTTGCATCGCGGTAACGTTATCTGGATCTGCTGGTTTCTACTCAGCTTTGACATGAAAAGGAAACACTTTTTTTGGGAACTTTCTACAGCTGAAGGTCTGATTCCCATCCTGCCACCAAATATGTATAAGCCTCTAATCTGGCTCTGTGAAGGGCGACTGTCCATCGACCAGATAGCTGTAAATGTCAAGGTAATGTAACTCAGGTAGCAATGTCTCCTCAGTTGCATGTTGTTGAGTTTTTTTTTGTCAGGAATTTGGAAAATCTGATTTTTCAGCACCAACAAGAACACGTTTTTCTAAATATCCTGTCTGACCACATCAGAGCTAAACTGATTTGGAAAGTGTTCAGTTCACTAGCACCATCCCTAAAGAGGAACAGTTAATAGTCACTATAGCATAGTAGGTACCAGCTAGCTTTTAGCAACCCAACAAGGCAGTGTTAACAAACAGTGTGACGTCAGTGAGAATGGTCCATAGTAAGTAAGTAAAGTAAGTAAGTAAATGTTTATTTCTATAGCACCTTTCAAGATAAAAATCACAAAGTGCTTCACACACACACAGAGAACATAAAAACAAATAAAACTAAGTAAAAGCAAGTTTAAAAAGATGCGTTTTTAGCAGTTTGTTTTTTTAAAGAGAACACTGAGTCCACAGAGCTCAGGCTGAGAGGAAGGGAGGTCCACATGCACTGTGGCGCCCGGTGGGAACCAAACTGTTGACTAAAATGGCCACAAAGAGCTGTGGAGACCCCGGCGCAGCCGTAACATGACACGCACTCGGTGGAAATTGGGGGTTACAGGTTCTGTCTGCACTCAAAGTCCGCATTTCCATTCTGTACACCTGGCACCTGCTTTATTTTCTTGGTAGTTTTTTTTTTTTTTTTTTTTTTTTAGTTAATTTGATTTTCTTTGAGTGTAATTGTATTATAATTGTTAGTATGTGTCACTTACAAAAAAAAAGTATAAAAAAGGTCTGCATGTTTCAACATTTATGTTTCACCCTGTGTGGAAGCGGACCTAAGCAGACCTGATCCAGCAAACAAAGATGAGGACTGAGGGAGCTGAACGTGGACATGGAGCCGACAGCCCAATACACTGCGCTAAATATGGGTCTTATTCTTGATGGACCTCAACACAAGAAGAATGATTGACGTCCAGTTAGTGCAGGTGAGATTATGGCACATGCATACATAGTGAGAAAAATGGGATATTGTCTTGTACTTTTTGTACATCTTGGGGATTCAGCACCCATTTACACATTTCTGAGGGTTGAGGACATTCATTTGGACTACATGTGACACTGCTATCCACTGCAACACCATGCTCCTATTTCTATTGTTTTTTTTATTTATTTCAAAGGAACAATGCATATTCATGAACATATAAATGTAAATAAGCCAGAATTAGCCCAAAGGCTACTTTACATCTGTAGTTCCTGGCAGGTCAGAGAGATAAAAACATAAAACATTACAACTACACACAATAAACATACTAAGATCGAACGGTCAATGACAATTCATAGGACGTAGTAGAAAGCACAATAAAAGACATACAACAGTGACATTTAAAAGCATAACATCAATGATCACAGATCTGGTTCCTCTTGAGCCATCGTTTCAGGTTGGTTTTAAATGTATTGAATGTGGTAGAGACTCCTATTGCAGCTGGGATGTTGTTCCAGATTTCTGAACCCTTGACTGATAACTGCTGCTGGCCGAAAGTAGTGCGTCTATAAGGTGTTACACAGTCACCTCTGGTAGAGGCTCTTGTTACCCTACCACTAGTACTGGTTTTGACCATGATAAACTCACCCAAGGGTGGTGGAGCGAGTCCATATAAGACCTTATATACTGAGCAGGCTAGTTTAAAATTTCTAAATTTTGCAAAACTTGGGCAATGATGAAAAGATAACGATTTTCTATCAAACACTTTTAAAGCTTTATTATAAAGTGATTCTATTGCTTTTAAAGTTGTCGTACTTGTCAATGACCAGTTAGTAATGCAGTATTCAATGTGAGAAAAAACACCACACTGTGTAGAAACATTTTAGTTGCATTTTCTGGCAATTATGATCGAATTTGCCTAAAATTGTGAATATTAAAATTAACAATTTTCGATATGTATTTTACATGTTTTTTAAAAAGATAAAGTAGAATCCAAGATAACTCCAAGATATTTCAATTCATGTAGAAACTGGAGCTCCTCTCCTTTCAGTAACACAATTAAAGAGACATTCGATGGTAGATGTTTGGAAAATAGAATACAGACAGTTTTTTTAGGATTTAGTAAGAGACTTGATTTGGTCAGCCACTTATCTACACAGGGGATTGCTGATGTTAACTTCTCTGAGGTTTCAGTGACAGATTTTGCCTTAGTAAAAATGACAGCATCATCTGCATATAACACAATATTGAAATCTTTACAAACATTTGGCAAATATTAATATATAATGAAAATAAAATAGGTCCGAGTATGGAACCTTGTGGTACTCTACCCTGACAATCAAGATATGGGGATTTGATACCACTGACACGCACAAATTTGGTTCGGTTTGACAAGTAAGATTTTATCCAAAGAATAACCTGTTCAGAGAAACTGAATTTTATTAACATAGTTAATAATGTTTGGTCAACAGTATCAAAAGCCCTTTTAAAATCAAGAAAAACTGCACCAACAAAAGAATAACAATCTAAAGCAAATTTAATTTTCTCAAGAAAAACATTTATTGCTGTTTCAGTTGAGTGATTGGCACGGAAACCAAACTGCATAGCATGCAAGGGGGTGAAACCCATATTTAAATGACTTATTAATTCTTTAGTGACTTATTTTCAATTATTTTAGATATTGTAGGCAGTATGCTAATTGGTCTGTAATTCTTAACGTATGCTTTATTAACAGGTTTAAAAATTGGAGTAATTGTGGCTGAGTTCATTTTCACATGAAATAAAAAACTGAAATTTATTGAACTGAATTTTTAAAAAAAGTATTAAAATTGGTTGCCACGATAAGAGGATCTTTACCAATTTCATTATTTATTTGTAGTTCTAATTCTTTACCATGTTCTATTTTTTTTTTTTTTTTTCTATTTATTTATTTTTTATTATTGCCATATAAAATTTGCCTTGTAAATTACTTTGTTTCTTGCAGACATTAAAAGTTGTCTATCAGAAATAAGACCAGTTTTAAGTGATTTGTAACTGGTAGATTACATTGACTGTTTTTACTTTTCTTTCTCCTTGTAAATTAAGATATAACATCTTTAATTTTGGAGAAGATGATGTCACTGTTTGCTATAATGTCATCCCATGTGGCCAGTCCAGTCCAATCTAGCTTCTTTAGGGCCTTAGCTAGATTTTGATGTTGACTTCTTGGAACTACATCATAAAAGGATGAGGTGCTCTGAGCAACTGTACAAGGCATTTGGAAACACAATTTAGTTAGTTTTCTAGCAAAAAAGATGGCATTATGGTCAGTAAGACCAGTTAAAAAATTAAAGGTTTTAAAAATTCTGTCGTTATTTGAGAATAGGAGATCAATTCTTGTTTTTGACTAATTAGTTATACGGGTTGGCTTATCTATTAATTGAACCATGCTAAAAATGTTGGTTATCTGTTTCAAATTTTTCCTTTCTTTCTTATTATCCCAATTAATTTTAAAATCGCCAATTAAGATTACCTCTTTCATATGACAACAAAAGTTAAGAAGCATTTTATGTTGATGGTTTCCGATAAATACTGAGAACAATAAAGTTAATTTCCTTTGAAAGTACAAGTGATGCTCTGCAAGAATCATTAGGATTAAGCCCTGCAGAGCTTATTTTTGGCTACAAACCCCGAGGACCCCTCCGGGTTCTGAAAGAAAAAATACTAGACCCGCACACATCTCCTGAAAGAAATGTGCTAGACTACGTATCCGTGTTTCGTAATCGTTTACATTGGTCTCTTGCTTTTGCTTCAAAAGTCTTACAGACAGCTTAAGATTCAGAGATAAGGCATTATGACAAGTTCACTGTTTCACCTGTGTTCCAGGTGGGTGATAAATTGTTGGCTTTACTTCCCATTCCAGGGACACCTTTAGAAGCTCGCTTTGAAACCGACTACGCATTGCTACTCCGGAAAGAAAGCGTAAGACCCGTGTCTGTCACGTGTTGAAGGGGTACGTGTTCCCAAGCCGCTGGCAGCTGACTCATCTGTTTCTGTTGCGAAACTAATCAGACACTCAGAAAAGTGTTGCTCTTATAGAAAATGCTAATACGGATTTGTCGGATGATGGCCAATAAACCAGTATTGAGTCTAGAGTCTAGACTAACTGCCCAGTTAGCAATACTGAGATGTTAAAATCTCTTCCGGCTACCTTACATCATTTAACCGACAGTTGGTAGACCGATATAATTTCTTTGATTAATGATAATCGTACCCTGTTCAATGATGTTCCAACTTGCACTCATGTTGTCATGCATGATATTAATGTTGGTGATGCCAAGCCTACAAAACAACATCCGAACGGCTGCAACCCGACCAGTAGAGCACAGATGCAAGCTGAAACAGACGATATATTACAGCACGGATTCGCCAAACTCAGTAACAGTCCATGGAGTTCACCCTGCTTAGTGGAATCAAAACCCAACACAACTCCAAGATTTATTACAGCCTACTGCAAAGTTAACACTGTGACGATTCCAGACACTTACCTGTTATCTCATATCGAAGACTGTGTGGACACAATTGGAACGGCCCGCTATGACAGTAAGTTGGACCTATTGAAGGGTTATTGGCAGGTCCCTCTTACTGACCACGCCACTTTAATTTCTGCTTTTGCCACACCTGACAGATTTTTGCAATACACTGTGAAGGCTTTTGGCATGTGCAATGCGCCCGCTACGCTCCAGCACCTCATAAACACATTGTTTGCAGATCTGCCAAATTGTAAAGCGTATTTAGACGATGAGATAATCCACACTGGTACGTGGGACAATCGTGTGTGCTGGACTTCAGGTTGGCAACGGAGGAGGATGGACGGCTAAAATGAGGGCTCCGCACAGTTGGGCTATTAAAACCACCCACTCTCATCTAATATGGGTCATTTGTGCTTTTACTTTTCAAATATGAGTGGCAGAAAAAACGGATAAAGAGGTACCAAGTCCAGAAAAAGACAGCACGTGTAATGCTAATGCTAAGGGGAAAGAGCATCGTAGTGACTCCACAGAAGCCGTTCACTCAAGTTTGAAGGTCAATAGTGGTTAACTTCCTTCACTTCAAAGTAAAGGAAATGATTCTCAAACAAGCTTGGCAAAAGAAAATCCTGCTTGGTGAAAAGACCTTGTCAACCATGTCTATACGTTAGATGTAATGCGACGTTGTAAAGCATGTGAAGGCTATTTTGAAAGAGAACAGCGTTGGCTTCCAGACGCCATTCACACGATTGAGTATCCATTGGGATAGCGGACCACAAGTCTACAACAGCGCAGGGGAAGTCGAAGAGGATTTGCGGTGCAGAGGATTTTACATCGGACGCACCAGGGAGGATGACACCAGCGGTACTTCTGTGCTGACGCAGGAGAAAACGTTGCCATGGCAATGCGTGCGCCGCCACAGTGAGGCAGCCCTGAGAGTACGACAGCGCCTGCAGGAGTTTGAACTCAAGACATTTGAATCACCAAGGTAAACAAGACGACGCTGACCTCAATAATGAAAATTGTAGGTACAAACTGTGAATTTAAATGACTGTTTAAATGTCACTTGATCATTGCCATCCATATATTCAGTTAGCCCAACCGACAGGAGTCAATATACCTGAGGTAGAATTAGTGAAAGAGCTCACTATAGGCTCTTTCCGACAGTAGGAACCTTTTGCAGTTCCTATAACCTTTTCAGGAACCAGGCCGTTTTTTCGCGCATTCCGACATACAGGAACTAGGGACCAAAGCCCTCAGTTCCTATAACCATTTTAGTTCCTGCTCCAGGCAGGGTCTGAACGGGGTTCTATAGGAACCCTCATGACGTAGGTGTTTGGTGACTGGTAGCTACGCCCCTTGCCAGATTTCCGCATTTTGTGTCCCCGCCACATTTAAAAAACACGGTTGCACATACGGACAAAAACAACAACAAGCAAGCGATAAATGGACCGACAAGGAGGTCGAAGCTCTTCTGACCGTCTACACCACAGAGGATTTTCAGAGAGGTTTTGATATAAAAATATTCCTGACGATCAGCTCTCAGTCAGAGAATGCGGGATAACACGAAGCAGCGCACGTAGAAAACTCACACAAGACTACAAATAAATTAAGGACCACGACAACCGGAGCGGGACGAACCGAACAAACAGTAAATAGGACAGTTTGTACCACCGACATGTTTACTCGGGCAACGCCGCAGCAAATGACTCCTGCGTGCGGCAGGAAAAGCCAGTGTGATATGCAGCTTATACACACATGTACATAGTTATTTTTGCTCTGCTGTATTCACTATAAAAAAATAAATGACTTTGTAAAGAGTCTGAAGTTTTCAGTTTGTGTCTGTCAGATGTGCTTTGGCCACATCTATAAAATATTAGCTAATAAAAATATTGAGTAGTTATTAACTTATCACAGCTATGAAATATTAAATAATCCATCTTTGGTCGCTACGTTTTAAGTCTTATCCTGGGTGTAAATTACATTAGTTTATCAACTTTATAATATGCTCCATATCACAGAACGAAGTTTATCATGTTTAACCAAGATCTGACACAAATTACACACCTGTAAACATTTCACCACCTTTTTATATTTTTACCTTCATATACGCTAAATCTGTGTGACTATGTCCTCATAATTCTAAACCATAACTCAGTCACAACCAACCCTTCAGTGACGGATTACTCCTCCACCTTTCTACTGATGATTCCATAAAACACACAAAGCTTAATAGCAGATGATGAGATCTTTATTTTAAACATAACACACACACACCAAAAAAAAAAAAAAAAAAAAATGAAATGATACATTTCTATGGAACATTTTCTCTTTAAATGTGTACATCATGTATACATGTATGTTCTGTCTGTCGAACTTCCAGAACATGATGCTTATTATGAAGAGGCGTGTTGTGATTAGCTGGAAGGCAGGAGGTAAAGCATCCAGGCTGTTCTCCATCTGCTTCAGTATCTGCAGCAGGTGGTTGTGTCCATCCTCTCCAGTGCAGCTTCAGGCGGCCACAGATGTATTGAAATGTCTCCCTGGACATACAGAAATTCTCTGTCCACTGCTCATCGGTAAAATTGAGAACAACCTTTTCCCGCTAGTTATCAGCTTTGCTCCGGACCAGCCGGACGGTGAGGAGTTCAATGAGCTGCAGCAACGTCTGAAACAGAACACGAGTTACAATAAACCCGCCGTCTGAAATATTTACTTATTGTAATCTGCTCAACACAGACAGTAGAAAACCGTCTGAAATATTTACCCATAAGACACGTATACAATCGGCGCATGTTTAATAAGTTAAACTTACACGTCGTCTCCTTTGTCTGCGGCGGATCTCCTGCCGCTGGATTCTTCATCTTCTGACTTTCAGGAGCCTTCCAGCCTCGACGTGAGACGCCTGGTTGTATCGTCCATCAGTAACATCTCCATCAAGCAGAGCATGAACACGACGATCTCTTCCTTCTCCATGTTAGCTTGCCTTGTTGTTTTGTTTTTAGCGGGTTTTGTTTTGTTGTTATGTGGCGCTAAAGTCACACGTCACTGTCGCAGACGTATGCGTCACATTGGTCCTGCTACCGCCCCCAACTCATGTGCGAATGCAACATGAAACAGTTCCCCTGGAGAAGGTAGTTCCTAGAACTAGGACAGTTATTAGAACTGCGTTCTTAGAACTTCTCTGTCGGAATGCGCCTTATGAGGTAATCACTGGTTCTGAGAGGGAGTCTTCCTCCCTTACACGGGAAAGGTCTTTGGGGAGACCTGGTATACCCGAGCTTGGGAGTTCTCTTTATTTGTTTTTATAGTTTCTTCAGGTTCAACTTTAACATTATTGTTTTAACTAGATTCCTTTTGTTCATAGTTGAGAGTGTTCTTTTGTTTAGGAGGTTTAGCAATTTCAAATCTGAACAAACATCAGCATGACGCAGAGACAAAAACTCAAATTCATGACACTAAACGTTAATGGGTTAGCTAATCCAGTAAAGAGGGCAAGGGTGATGGCTAAATTGAAAAAAGATTATTTGTATATAATATTTTTGCAGGAAACGCATTTAACTACTCAGGAGCATGAAAAACTTATCAAATTTGGATATAAAAATGTGCTGAGCAGCTCACGTGTGGACAGTCATAAGAGGGGCGTCGCGATACTGCTAAACATGTCAAATTTGACAAATATGAAGAAATAAATGATAATCAAGGAAGATATATTATAGTAAAGGGCACTATTGAAAACACTATCTTTACACTGATAAATATTTATGCACCTCCCGATAGTGGGGATGTGAGGGGATGTGTAAATGTGGAGGAGAATGGAATGCAGTTGTTGACATAAAATCGGATACTACTAGTACTAGTAAGAACAGAAACAAGAAAAATCTGACAAAAATGCTTAATATAACATTAGAGGAAAGTGGTATGATGGATGTGTGGACAGATCTACACCCTGCAGAGAAAGATTACACACATTATTCTGCATCTCACTCAATACATTCAAGAACAGATGACTTTTTAATGAAAAGGGTAACAAGATTGTAGAATTGGAGTTGTGGATGTATCAGATCACAACTCAGTCTACTTAACCATACAATTAGAGAAAACCCAGAGAAATACAGTATGGAGACTTAATGTTGGCCTATTAAACAATCAGTCTGTCATCAGCTATATCAAACAAGAAATTAAAACATTTATAGAACAGAATGATGATGGTCAAGTTGACCTTTCAATATTATGGGATTCACTAAAGGCTGTAATACATGGAAAAATCCAAGCTAAGGCAGCACACATAAAGAAAACCAGAACTGAGCAATATCAAAAACTGACAAACGATTTGAGTGAGCAAGAACATAAATTCAAATTACAGAAAGATCAACAAATACAAAAGGAAATGAAAGCTGCAAGCAGCGATGAAGGCCCTCGCACCTACAGCGCTACTCCGGCCTACTGCACCACCACATCAGTCGGCAACCTCCCTCCTACAGCACGCTCGATCTCGCTCACAGCTGTATGCTCACTTGTCCCCAGTTTTCTGCCTTGGATGGTCGGTGTCTCCATCTGAGGATCACCTGGTACATCAATGGGCCCAATAATGACATCTGAAGCGTTCATGACCTTGTTTCTTACAAAAAGTTGAATTCTCACAAACCAGAGCATGATTTTATAAAGAGGAAAATTCCATGTGGCCACTAGGTAGTGCTAGAGTCATTTTTCATGTAGAACCATGTTCAGGTTGGAACTCTAATGAGAACAGGAATATATCACCTCCATTGGTCAGACAGCAGGTTTAGAGCCACTTCCTGTTTCATGGCGAACGATATAACCATAACAGGAAGTCATTTTAATCATGATGCTGCAAAAAGTCAGTCATATTTTCAACCATGAGTTCATGAAGGATGATATTAATGAGTTTGAATCAGTTTTACAGGTAATAAAGGGTTAACATGGTGGGACTCCCTGTTCCCAGGGGGCTGGGCTATGGCGCTGACAACATCAGGACATAAAGAGGCCTTTTGGTTTTTCCTGGCATGTTATATAAATATGCCACATTTCATCAACGTCAGTCAAAGCAGTGGTTGGAGCTGATAGATTAAAAATTTATAGGGGGCGCTATAGAGCCATATTACCAGCATATGTCTATTTGAATCAGTTCCAGACCTGACGACTGTCCTCCCTGCCAAGTTTGGTGGAGATCAGGAGTACATTGGGTCAGTTACAAGTACTTCCTGTTTCAAGGCGGTGGACGCCATTTGTCATGGTTTTGCTTTACGAAGGAACTTGAAGTTTTTTTTCTATAGTATCATGAAAGGGTTTGACTTGATCTGAAGCACTTTTGAGTGTGTGAAGTTCATTTATGAGGAGAGGGACCCCGGTGTCTGAAAAAGGCACTTCCTATTTCAAGTGGGCGGGGCTTAGGCCAAGACCAGAAGTAGTTTCATGTATCTGTTCAGGAGCAGCCCCTGATTAATCAGTGTAAGTGTGATGGTGATGGGATGAAAATTGAGGGATTTATACTGATTAATGATGTCATGGCGTCTTATCCAAGCTTGTCATGGCGCCACGGTCTCGCCATGCAGCGTTGAGCAATGTCCAGATGACAACATCTGGACATGTAGATGTGGTCGGCATGGAACTGAAGTTTGGTGCAGAATGAGTGTTGTATTTCAGAAATAATGGATTCCGTGCTTGATGGCGAAACACGAAAACTTGATGAGGCGCCGCCACTGAACGCCACCTCCTATTAGAAAATTTTTGATAACTTCTGACCACACATGCCTCTGGAGGGTACAGACCGATTTTGAGGTAAATACGATGAAATCTGTAGGAGGAGTTTGTTTAAATGCAAACATGCAAAAATGACCCCAAAAATGATTTTCATAACGATTGATGACGTGCAGTGGCGGGGCATCATAAATAGGTGACGCTCTCGTTCAGTTTTACCCGAACAGTCCCGAGGACCCCAAAATACGTAAATTTACGCATTCCCTTGGGGGGGTACGCAAAATTTGGTGAGTTTTTGAGCATGTTCAGGTCCCCTAAAATGCGATTTACTTTTAAGAAGAGAAAGAAGGAAGAAACGGAGCAATTACAATAGGCCTTCACACCGCCTTCGGTGCTCGGGCCTAATAATAATCTTGAAATCCAAACTCGAAAGTGATTTAGATCAAGAAGTAGAGAAAAAGTCAGGTACTTCAAACAGACATATTATGAACTTGGCCCAAATTCAACTAAATTGCTTAGACTATGTAAACAACAAGCTGATGCCACAATCCTAAAAATAAGAGATCCAAATTCAGAGGAGGTAGAAAACACCTTCCATCAATACTACAGTGCATTGTACTCACAGGAGGGCGCTACTGACAAAATGTTTTTTTGGATTGTAGAAATTTAGAACAAAAGAATCTCTACTTACATTACCTTGAACGAGGTAGACAAGGCAATAAGTAGATTAATAGCAAATAAGGCTCCAGGTAGTGATGGCTTCCCTACAAAGTGGTACAGAGTATTTAGGGAAGAACTGAAGCCGCTTCTTCTTAGAGCCTTTAACTACATTCATAAGGAAGGTATATTTAGAAAGACAGGTAGGACAAAGCATGGTGGTTTCCAGCATGGTTCTTGCTGTTTAAAAAAAAAAACAATGACAAGAGCAGGAAAGCTTTACTGTGACGCTCCACCACCACTTTCAGTGTGACACGCCACACCTGGGCCCGCTGTGCTCTGCCTCTCGCTTAAAGGCGGATTTACGGTCGCGCTGCATCACCGCCATTAGCTCGGCATAGCTCTCCAGAGACTCAACGCCAGCCCTGACGTGCACCCGTGCTACGCGGACGGTTACGTGAAGGTTCTCCCTTGTGATTGGTCAGTTTGGGATCACGTGTTGCCGGATATCTGGATCTTCTCCCTGAATTTGTGTGGTAAACACTGTTTTTAAAAAGAACCCAGTGGATCAAGTTGATGAGAGGCTGATCGAAGTATTTTTTCCACAAGCTAATAAAGACACTGAACCATACTGGATGCCATTGTTGTTGTAAAATAAAAAATACCTATTGAACTGAAGAGAACCATCAAAAGAACTCCGACCTGGTGAGTTTACCGGCCGATATCACCCCTGCTGCCACCTTCAGGTTAGGAGGAGAAACTGCAACACAAGACCAAAACGTCGCGTATCCCCTACGCTCAAGTGCAAAAACAAACTCACCAGCAGCAGCTATGCCGTAAATGACCGTAGACGCCACGCAAGTATAAATGCGCCCGAAGTGCTTCACCAGATAAAGCTCAGTGGTCTCCCAGGTTTGGACTGGCACACTACCTGCGTCTGTGCAAGCGGCAGCTTTTTGTTCTATTCTTTTTTATGGTTTGGGTCTTTAAAAAATAATATTTTGTAAATACCACCTTTGAGCCAGGTTGTAACACCACAAAGACATACAGTTTATAAAATCACATATCTACATTCTAGTCATAGCAGTACAAGCCCATCACACTTTACTAAACAACATTCACCTTGTTCCATAAAAGCTGCTTAACCTGGCTTTTAAAACTTTTCTGTAATGTTTCAAGTTTTATGGAGGTTGACAAAGAATTCCATTACATAATAGCCAAATTATCAACTTATCAATTATCAATATTATCACCTCCTCTCTTAAATCTGGTGTCTTTCCCTCTGCCTTCAAGCAAGCTCGGGTTACCTGCTGCTGAAGAAACCCACACTCAACCCAGCCCAGGGTGGAAGCTACCGGCCGGTCTCACTGCTTCCATTCATGTCTAAACTACTAGAGCGTGCCGTCTTCAGTCAGGTCTCACATTTCCTCCAAGACAACAACCTGTTAGATCCATATCAGTCTGGCTATAGGCAAGGTTATTACAGTTAACGAAAACTAACGAAAAAACGAAAACTAAAATTAAAAAAACATTCTCGTTAACTAAAATAAAAATAAAAATGAGAGTTTTTAAAAAAAATGAAAACTAACTGAAACTGTATTGTGTGTTTACAAAATGAACTAAAAAGAACTAAAATTAAAGCAAAAATGTCCTTCGTTTTCGTTTTTTGTAAATTTATTTCGTACATAAGGCCTCGGGGTTGATATGAAATCTGTTTACTTCGCTCTGCCGGATTTACGCCAGGTGTCTGCCTCGTACGGCCGTGACGTCATGTGTCAACAGAGTGTCCGCCCGCGCCTGTTAGCGTGATGCTACGGAGAAAGTTAGGAGAGTCCTGTTTGGGATTTCTTTCGTTATGACCATGTCAAAGAGAAAGTGTCTTGTAGAAGATGCAGGTGGTTGAATACGTGGAAGGAAAAACACGAATCTGAAAGTTCATTTGAAAAGCTGCACAAGAAGGTTAACCAGGAGTACCTGGACCAGGTAGCCTTTCTGTCCCCCTCCACGGAAAGATAAGCTTCTGCCAGGCCGAGCAGCATGGGGAGGGAACGTGAGTCACAGACACACTGTCAGTTACACACACACACACAAAGTCTCGCACACACATACGCAAACAGACCTACACACAGTCACACACAAAATCTTGAACAGCTGAATTTGAGAGTTTTAAATTAGTTTTTGTTTACAGTGTTGGACAGCAGGTTATGTATATTTAGAATAGAAGGTAAAGCAGTTTATTTCTACAGCACATTTCATGTACAGGACAATTCAAAGGGCTTTACATAAAACAAAAGCATTACAGATATTAAGAAATAGCAAAAGGCAGCAGCACATAGCAAGAATCACAATAAAATCATAAGTTACATTAAAATTATTAAAAGCAAGATAAGTTAAAAAGTTACCGTGCAGTTTTCATGCATAGGCGCATGAGAAAAGAAATGTTTTTAACCTGGATTTAAAAATGTCTACATTTGGGGAAAGTTTAATCTCCACTGGCAGTTTGTTCCACTTGTTTGTAGCATAACAGCTAAATGCTGCTTCTCCATGTTTAGTCTGGACTCTGGTCTGGACTCTGGTCTGGACTAGTTGACCAGAGTCTTTGGATCTAAGAGCTCTGCTAGGTTTATATTCTCTGAACATATCACAGATGTATTCTGGGCCTAAACCATTCTGGGATTTGTAAACAAGCAGAAGGGTTTTAAAATCTATTCTGTGACTGACTGGAAACCAGTATAAACTGGAAACCAGTGTAAAGATTTCCAAACTGGTGTGATGTGTTCAGATCTCTTAGTCCTGGTTAAAACTCTAGCAGCAGCGTTTTGGATGAGCTGCAGATGTTTAATGCTCTTTTTAGGAAGTCCTGTTAAAAGACCATTACAGTAATCCAGTCTACTGGAGATGAATGCATGGAGGAGTTTCTCCTGGTCTTTTTGGGAGACTCAACTTTTAATTCTGAAAAGAAAAGCACATCAGCATCCAGCTGAGATACATCAGTATCTTTACCAGTTGCTGGTTCTGTGTTCTACCAGACACGCTCACTTTCAGTGTGTAAAATACTCACTGCTTTATCATGTCCAGTATACCATGTGAGGTCCTGTTCTGTTAACCATCTGCAGTGATTTGTACTAAAGTTGCTGCAACTCTAGTTCAATTCTTTATGTAGCTAATTGTGAATTGTTTCATCTGAATGAATTAAAGCTCTGGTCTAGAGTTTGTTGGATTGTTGAGGTTCATGATGAGTCAGATTTATCTCCTTTAGACTCCTGGCTGCCAGGGACTGTGAATTGTCTCTTGAATGGATTCATGTTATGTTGATGTGTGTCTTTAGTATGTTGGTTATGTTGATTTTTACCTAACACACTATCTCAGAAGCAGCACTGCACCCATTTTTTTTTTTTTACTTAAGGCTGTTATCTTATGGGCTGTTGTGTTTGTCGTTGGCTGTTCATGTCTCCTCCTGATACAGTTTTTAAAAAGTGTATCTTAAGTTTTTATTATACAGTGTTTCTTCTGATTATTTTGAATTTTGCACCTGGCAAATACCCTAATTTAGAAAAAACAAACAAAAAACTAAAACTAACACTAAAACTAATAAAAACTAAACTAAAACTAAGCATTTTTAAAAAACGAAAACTAATAAAAACTAGAAAATATGTTCTAAAAACTAATTAAAACTAACTGAATTTGAAAATACAAAGTCAAAACGAAATAAAAACTAAAACTAATAAAAAATCCAAAACTATTATAACCTTGGCTATAGACAAGGCCGCTCTACTGAAACTGCTCTCCTGTCAGTTACTGATTCCCTACGGGTTGCCAGATCCGCTGGTCAATCCTCAGTCCTTATACTGCTGGACCTGTCTGCTGCCTTTGACACGGTCAACCATCATATACTGTTCTCCAAACTCTTGGAGCTTGGCATCTCAGGATCTGTCCTCTCATGGTTTACGTCCTACCTCAAAGGAAGATCATTCAAAGTATCTTGGTGAGGGGGCGTGTCCAGATCACATGGGCTGACAACAGGGGTGCCTCAGGGCTCGGTGCTTGGCCCTCTTCTCTTTTCACTATACACCTCCTCACTCGGTGCATCATTAGCTCTCATGGTTTCTCCTACCACTGCTATGCAGATGACACTCAGCTTTTCCTTTCTTTCCCACCTGACGACACAACCGTCTCAATGTGAATATCAGCATGTTGCTGATATCTCCACATGGATGAAGGATCGCCACCTTCAGCTAAATCTGTCCAAGACCGAGCTTATTGTCTTTCCAGCCAATCCTTCTTTACCGCCACAGATAAGCGTGCAGCTTGACTCCATCACGCTTGTGCCTACGTCTTCTACCAGGAATCTTGGTGTCATGGTAGACAACCAGCTGACCTTTAAGGACCATGTTGCCTCGGTTTCCCGGTCTTGCCGATTTGCTCTCTACAACATCAGGAGGATCAGACCCTACCTGACTGAACACACGGCCCAGCTCCTGGTCCAGGCTCTGGTCATTTCATGCATTGACTACTGCAACTCCTTACTGGCTGGCCTGCCTGCATGCTCAGTTAAACCTCTGCAGATGATCCAGAACGCAGCAGCACATCTGGTCTTCAACCAGCCCAAAAGAGCTCAAGTCACTCCGCTGCTAATCGCTCTTCACTGGCTTCCAGTTGCAGCGCATCAAATTCGGAGCTCTGCTTCTGGCTTACAAAACAATAACCCAAACGGCTCCGGTCTACCTCCACTCCTTAATCCAGAGCTACACTCCCTCTCCACAGTTACACTCTGCCAGCGAAAAACGCCTAGTGCTCCCACCACAAGGTGGAGCCACATCAGTAGCTAGACTCTTCTCCTCTGTTGTTCCCCGGTGGTGGAACGATCTACCAAACTCCGGCCGATCCGCAGAGTCCTTATCCACTTTTAAAAGTAAGCTAAAGCCTCAGTTGTTTAAGGAGCATTTCCACACTTAGCTTAACTCTTCTACTCAGAATGAGTTAGAAAGATTTGTCCAGCTCTTTGGCTCAACCAAGTACTGAAGAAGCTGCTGCACTTACGCCCAAGATGATGTTGCTTGATGAAATCATGTTTGTATTTAAACAAAATGACTTACAAAAACTACAAAAAACTTTGAAAAAAAAAAATTATATTATATTATATGCACTGCCTCTAGCACTACATGACAGCACCTGGGTCCAACTGGACTCCAGCAGTCTGACTACAACTTAATGATGACGTCCATCTTGTTTGTATTCTTGCTTGTGTTCTTACTCTCAGATGTAAGTCGCTTTGGATAAAAGCGTCTGCTAAATGACTGTAGAATAGAATAGAATAGAATAGAATAAGGTTATATTATGATTGTGCTGTGTGTGAACCATGGTCATATTAGAGCAGAAGTACTTTAGTACATGACCATTAATAATATTTCGTGGTTGGGTAGGGTTGTTGGGTGAGACGGTGGATAGGTGGAGCTGTTGGGTGGGTAGAAGGACGGGTGGGGTTTTGGGCAGATGGGTGGGTGGATGCAGGGACTGGTAGTAATCGGGTGGGTGGAGAGTGGTCTGAGGGGGCTGGAAAGGGACGGTGCCCTTATGAGAAATGTACAATAACCATGTAATGCTATACAAGGAAAGTCTCTCCTTAGCAAAATCTGCTTACTACTCTGGTGTAATTCAGTCCAATCAACACAACTCCAGAACTCTCTTCTCTCCTCACCAATATTACAAAGCCGCCTGACTCGCTTCCCCACCACATGCAATCCACTGACTTCTGTAACTCACTCATGTCTTTCTTTGTCTGGACTTCACCGCCTCCTACCCATCCCCCCTAACCACATTCTCCAGTTTTATTCTCCCCTCCATCCAAGCCATCTCTGAATTTATCCTCAAATCCAAACCCTCTACTTGACAGCTCGATCCAGTCCTTACAGCTTTTGTCAAAAACTACTCCTCACGTGCTCCCCTCATCACCAACATCATTTACTCCTCCCTAATCTCTAGAACTCTCCCTCTTGCACTCAAAACCACTACAGTCACACCTCTCCTGAAAAAACCTGGCTTGGACCCCACTAATTTCAATAACCGTCCGATTTCCAATTTACCCTTCATCTCCAAAATCCTAGAGAAGTCTGTTGCTTCTCAACTTCATAACCATCTTATCACCAACAATATTTATGAGCAGTTTCAATCCGGTTTCCATGACCTTCACAGTACTTAAACAGCACTCCTCAAAATCTCCAACGACCTTCTCATAGCTTCAGATTCAGGTTTACTATCCATTCTCCTCCTTCTTGACCTCACCGCAGCATTCAACACCATCTCTCACAGCATTCTCCTTGACAGACTATCATCCATCGGCATCACTCAAGCCCTCCTCGCCTGGTTCACTTCTTACCTTTCTGGCTGCACACCCATGAATCAAACTTTTTCCTGTCTCTGCTGGTGTGCCCCAGGGCTCAGTCCTGGGATCCTTCCTTTTCATTAAATACATTCTTCTGCTTGGTTTCATCTTTCACAGACACAATATTAATTTTCATGGCTACGCGGGCAACACCCAGCTCTACCTCTCTACCAAACCATCCTCTTCACTTCCACCAACCTCCCTCACCACCTGTCTACAAGAAATTCATTCTTGGTTTTCATCCAACTTCCTCAAACTCAACAGTTCTAAAACAGAAGTCCTCCTGGTAGCACACCCTCTCCAAATCCAACAGTTTTCCCATTTCCATAAACAACTCACCTGTCCTTCCCTAACCCCCCCGAGGGGAAAGAGTCTGGGTGTCGTCCACAACAGCACTCTTTCCTTTCCCTCCCACATTAACAGTATCACCCGGTCTGCATATTTTTATTTGAGAAACATTTCTCGTCTCTGTCCCTCTCTCACCCCCCACACCACTGCCATCCTCGTTCTGATTGACAACTGCAACTCTCTTCTCTTTGGTCTCCCCAATAAATCCCTCCAGAAACTGCATCACCCCCATTCTACAATAACTTCACTGGCTCCCCAAAACACAAAGCATTAACTTCAAAACTTTCCTCATTACATTCAAAGCACCCCACAATCTGGCCCCTCCATATCTATCTGATCTCCTGCACATTGCCACTCCGGTCCCTTAACCATAGCCGTACCGTAGACTGTCTTCCTCCTGATATCCGTACCATAGACTGTACCGTAGACTCTCTTCCCCCTGATATCCGTACCGTAGACTGTCTTCCCCCTGACATCCGTACCGTAGACTGTCTTCCTCCTGATATCCATACTGTAGACTCTTCTTTCCCCTGATATCCGTACCGTAGACTGTACCGTAGACTCTCTTCCCCCTGATATCCGTACCGTAGACTGTCTTCCTCCTGACATCCGTACCATAGACTGTCTTCCTCCTGATATCCATACCGTAGACTGTCTTCTTCCTGATATCCATACTGTAGACTCTTCTTTCCCCTGATATCCGTACCGTAGACTCTTCTTTCCCCTGATATCCGTACCGTAGACTGTCTTCCCCCTGATATCCGTACCGTAGACTGTCTTCCCCCTGATATCCGTACCGTAGACTCTTCTTTCCCCTGATATCCGTAGCGTAGACTGTCTTCCCCCTGATATCCGTACCGTAGACTGTCTTCCCCCTGATATCAGTACCGTAGACTCTTCTTTCCCGATATCCGTACCGTAGACTGTCTTCCCCCTGATATCAGTACCGTAGACTCTTCTTTTCCCTGATATCCATACCGTAGACTGTCTTCCCCCTGATATCCGTACCGTAGACTCTCTTTCCCCTGATATCCGTACCATAGACTCTCTTTCCCCTGATATCCGTCTTCCACTCTTCAAATCACAACTCAAAACACATTTGTTCAGACAGTTCTATGTCATCTAGTCACACACGCACCATCTTTATGTCCTCTGTTCTGTTTAAATTTTGTTTTGTATTTATTGTTTTTACCATTTTAATGTTTTGTACTTATTGTTTTTAACCATTTTTATGTTCATTTGTCCAGTGTCCTTGGGTGTTTTAAAAGGCGCTGTTAAATAAAATGTATTATTATACGATATATGGCGTGGGAGTGGCTACGGGATGCACAGGTGATCACTAGATGTATGTTTGAGAAGGTGAATGTATGTATATATGATTGTTTATAAGGTTATACATGTGTACGTTATTACGCTGATGGGCCCTAGCTGTGGTCACTTTGGGCTCTGGCTGCCTCCTTCTGTCTCGATTCTGGTCTCTGTGGTGGCTCCTGGTGGCCCGGGGCCCTCTCAGTCTGCCTCTGATCCTTGGAGGGGGTGGGGTTGCAGTTTGCGTTTCATGGTTTTAAGTTTTTCTTCTCCCAGGGGCCCCTATAGATGGTCTGCTGGTCTCTAGAAGTCTTTGGGATGGCTCCTGCTTCTTTCTAGGTGCAACAGCTGTTTAGTTTCTCTGTTTAGCTTTGATTGCTGTTGTTCTGGATTGTTTTCTACCTTTTGTTTTGTTCTCCCTTTTCTTTCTTTCCTCTTCCTATTTCTCCTCTATCCACCGTTTTCCTTCTGTTTCTCCAGTCCAGCAGTTAGAAACAAAAATATATTTTAAAATAATAATGAAGAACAACATTTAAGAATCAAGGGGATCCCCAGATCCAGAAGCTCCTCCTGGCAGAGTGAATTAGTTCAGCTTAACACGGCAGCCAGACCATCATCCTGCTGCCGCCATGCTGGACAGGTTAAAAAAAATAAATTTTCTTGAGTGTGCAAAAACCAGCAACATGGTCACTAAAGGCTGCACCCAAAACCTGCCTGTTAACTTTCCACAGCCTGATACTAAAATTAAGTCAAGAAGAGACTATTTACAGACAACCCAGTAGGTGAATTATTGATTAAAAAGATTCTTTCAGGCTACTACAAGGCAGAAAAAGATTTGTCTTGAAATCGCCCATAATGATGCATTCCCTCTAAAAAAGACTGCTTCAAGGAGCTCATAAAAGCTAACTTGTTTAGGTGGACAGTAACCGACCCCCTGCCTCTAAATCATCTAGGTGGAGATCGGTGCAGACTAAACGCTATGTCAAACACTCCTTCACCGTGTGCTGCGATCAGTAGTCGTAATAACCAGGAAGCCAGTCCAGCCAAGTCTCTGATACAACCATTAGCCTTAGACAAGGACGCGAGGAGCCCACCTCATCTAGTCTGGGGAGGACACTCCTTGCTTTGACGTGTTAAAATGCAGTCCTTTCTGGTTTAAAACTCCATCTGAATCACAGACACTTCCAGCCTTACAGTCCTCATAACAACTCCGTAATTCATTTGTGTTTTCAAAAACATCTGTGTAACACATTTCTTTCAGGCAGCACCGGTTACAAACCAAAGGAATATCTGATTCCTTCCTTCCAGCCCCATCATGGAACTTATGGGCAATATTGCGTGATTTTTGTGTTTCGCAAATGCATAATCAGAGCACCCCTCACAAAAATTCAAATGCAATCCAGAAATACTTAAAAACACAACACAGGCTGCCAGCGCTACCAGTGCTCCAAGCACACCTGGTGCACCTGGCGCCGTCTTCCTTAGTAAAAATGGTAAATACAGGTTGGGATTTAGCCATTTATTTGTTGAATGGGCATTTTATGCATTTGTGATTAGAATGAAAAAAGTAATTTATAAAGTAATTTCAGGTTTGATCTCACTTTGATGCTTTTCAGTGAAAATGCAAACAGGGAATAGCTGATGACCACAGAGGGAACACCTGCATAAATAACACCCCAAGAACAAGAAAACACTCCATTCAGCCACTGAAGAAAAGAACCATCATACAGTAGCTTAAAGATAGATAATTGTTGTATTAGTTTTTCTTTAAAGTACATGCAGATTAACGTATGTGAGGTAGGAACAGCTTTCTTCCCAGCCTCTGTTTGGGGAGGAACCAGCTAAACTCACTGCTTAGCTTCAGGAGCTGGAGATCCCAGCAGGAGGCAGCTGCTGCTCATGTGTCTCGCTACTGCAGATTAACTGCTTCTTATGGCCAATAAGATTTATGGAAATTCCAGTGTAATTTTTTTACATACTATTGAGGCTAAAGTGGAATGAGCCGGGATTGCTGATGAAACCTAAATATCTTCTTGGCACTAATGAGGTCTTATTGATTTCCTTTTGGTCTGTTGCACTTTTTGTTTCTCTACAAATTCCACAAGGTCTGCACCGCTGCCGGCACATCATCTAGGAACAAGAATGCTATTTATCCCCAAAGGGAAATTCAAGTGAGTCTGTTAACTCATCTGTTTAACAAAGAGTTTGTGAGGTCTGATGACTGTGGGTATAAAAGATCTTCCGTATTGTTCTTGTAGGGCTGTAACTACAGGTTATTTTGATGGCCGACTCCTCAAACCATCAGTCCACAACCCAAAGATCTTCACGTAACTGTCATAGACTAGAGAAACCAGAAAATATTCATATATAAAAGGCTGGAATCAGAGAAGTTACGCATTTTCTTAAAAACAAACACTGTACAAATATGGAAACAGTTGGCGAGTAACTCGATGGTCGGTTAGACAAAGATCAATCATTGCAGCTCTGTTGTAGAAACTGTTCTTGTAAAAGTTGCACTGTATATAGTTTTATCATAAAAGACAACAGTACGTACAGTTCTGTCTTCAGGATTGTTTATTTTTTTCATCTGGCAAAATGTAGAAGGAAATGAATCGTGTGGTGAGGTAGGAGCCTGGATACTGCTGGCGGGTTCTGACCACGCCGCAGGACGGACCACCATCCTGGAGCCGTGGCCCAGGTCTCCCACGCCCTGATGCCTCCTCTGCCTGGGAAAACATGGAAGATTGAACATTACAGTTAGTTGTGTAAGTCAGTGTGTCCTGACACTGCAGACTACTGAGATTTTGTGCTGTGATCATCCATCTGATCAGATTTAAACTTTTGATGTTTATCACTTTGAGCGACTGCACTGCTGATATCAAGCAGTGGTTAGCCAACCTTCCTCCTACTCCTAAATGAGGACAAAACTCAATGTATTGTATTTGATGAGCCAGTATCAAATAGATTTGCCACCTTGCCTTTAACAGTCTGTCAGGAATTTAGGAGTGATTTTTAGCTCCATGACGTTTGACAAAAAAATAATGTTGTCAAGACAAGCTTTTTTCAGATACGTCTTCTGACAAAAGTCAAAATGTTTCTGAACCATCATGACTTTGAAAAAGCCATCCATACTCTAATTAGCTCAAGATTAGGTAATGCTCTGTAAGTTAGTGTCTTCCAGCCTTCAGCTGGTGCAGAATGCAGCTGCCTGGCGTTTAACTGGCACCAAGAGAAGGGAGCACATCACTCCTCTCCTTTACGCCGTCCAGTTCATTTTATAACTGATTTTAAACTTTTAATGTTCATTTTTTAGAGCTAACTTCCTCAGCCTCCTCAGGAAGTCCAGCCACTGCTGAGCTCTCTTCACCAGCTGTGTGGTGGTGAGTGTCCAGGTGAGGTCCTCGCTGGTGTGGACCCGGATATTTACACCTGCTCACCCTCACAGGGGTTCCTACAGCTTTTTACAAGTTAAATTTAAGACTTTTTAAGACCTTTTTAGGACCCCTTGGAACAGAATTTAATGCCTATCTCATGGCCACATTGGCCAAAATGAATGATTCTTAGAATTTAAGAAAACATATATTTACATGAGCAGTGATTATTACAATGACCTGTGTGTGTGTGAAGTGCAATGCTTCACTTAGACTGGTTGAAAAATGTGTTTAGCACTTTACAACACAAAATAATTCAAAGAGCTTTTTATCAGTGCAGCACAACCAGCAGAATTCTGGCAGGACAAGCAGCAGCAGCTGATAATTTACTGGAATAACGGACTTGACTGACTTAAAAGTTAAAAGTTGTAGTTAAAAACTACACAGCGTTTTATTTATAGTCTCAGTGTAGAGGTTTATACCGACTTCTTTTATTAAAACAAAGCAGTCTGAAGTAATTCAGCTGCTCTTTGTATCGCTCTGGGAGTTTGGCCATGATGCGACCGCACACAGACCAGTGCACACAAAGGTGAGCAGACGTCCGCCAGCGCCGCATAACTCATCTACCACCTGAACGCCACACACAGGTGAGCAGACGTCCGCCAGCACCGCATACGTCATCTACCACCTGAACGCCACATACAGGTGAGCAGACGTCCGCCAGCGCCGCGTACGTCATCTACCACCTGAACGCCACATACAGGTTTTTACTCTACCAGGAGGTGAAACATCGAGTAACAACCAGAGTTTTTCTCTCGCTGTGTGTTACGTTGATAAAAGACGTGCACGTCACGGGCGTGCGCACAGCTGAATCTGCCATCAGTTTCATTTCTACGTCGTATTACGACTTAAAATGGATTCACTGTTCTTTACAGGCTTGTTTACGTCACCATGTTTTCTGAGATCTGAACTTTAAGAATATGTGGTGACAGAATAAAACAGTGGTGCGTCCTATCACACCAGTATCGTCCGCAAATTCAGGACAGTGTTGTCCTTCTGGGAGGCCACACAGTCATGGGTGAACAGGGTGTAGAGGATGGGACTGAGGACACACCCTTGTGGTGTACCAGTGTTAGTGATGATGCTGGCTGAGTCCTCTTCCTGATCCTGACAGACTGAGGCCTGTCAGTCAGAAAGTCCTGGAGCCAGTCCAAGAGGATAGGGTGTAGTCCCATGGAAAACAGTTTGTGGTTGAGCATGTGGGTGACATGGATCCCCCTCCCATTGGCTCACCGCCTTCAGGAGGGGTTATAGAGGTCAGTTGCAGTGTGAGCTGGGTAGCAACTGAAAGCAGGGACCCTGGCGGTCTGATCCTCGGCTGCAGAAGCTAGCTCTAGGGACGTGGAATGTCACCTCTCTGGCGGGGAAGGAGCCTGAGCTGGTGCGCGGGGTTGAGCGGTTCCGGCTAGATATAGTTGGACTCACCTCGACACATGGCTTGGGCTCTGGAACCACTGTCCTTGAGAGGGGCTGGATCCTCTTCCATTCTGGAGTTGCTCCCGGGGAGAGGCGGCGAGCAGGTGTGGGCATGCTCATTGCCCCCCAACTTGGCGCCTGTATGTTGGGGTTTACCCTGGTGGACGAAAGGGTAACCTCCCTTCGCCTCCGGGTGGGGGGACGGGTCCTGACTGTTTGTGCTTATGCACAAAACAGCAGTTCAGCGTACCCACCCTTTTTGGAGTCCTTGGAGGCGTGATTGGGAGGAATGGCCCCCCTGATCTAAATCCAGCGTGTTTCGTTGTTAGACTTCTGTGCTCGTCATGGGCTGTCCATAACGAACACCTTGTTCAGACATTAGAGTGTCCACATGTGCACTTGGCACCAGGACACTTTAGGCCGCAGTTTGATGATAGACTTTGTAGTCGTGTCGTTGGACTTGCGGCCGCATGTTCTGGACACTCGGGTGAAGAGAGGGGCGGAGCTGTCAACTGATCACCACCTGGTGGTGAGTTGGCTCAGATGGTGGGGAAGGATGCCGGTCAGGCCTGGCAGACCCAAGCGTGTTGTGAGGGTCTGCTGGGAACGTCTGGCAGAGTCCCCTGTCAGACAGAGTTTCAACTCCCATCTCCGGCAGAGCTTCAACCCTGTCCCGGGTGAAGTGGGGGGTACAGAGTCCGAATTGGCTGTGTTGCCGGCAGTAAATCAGAATCGTTTCCGATGAGGGTTGGAATCCGCCAAGGTTGCCCTTTGTCACAGATTCTGTTTATAACCTTTATGGACAGAATTTCTAGGTGCAGTCGAGGTTCTGAGGGGATCCGGTTTGGTGGCCTCAGGATTGGGTCTCTACTCTTTGTGGATGATGTGGTTCTGTTGGCTTCAGCTGATCTTCAGCTCTCACTAGAGCGATTCGCAGCCGAGTGTGGAGCAGCTGGGATGAGAATCAGCACCTCCAAATCCGAGACCATGGTCCTTAGCCGGAAAAGGGTGGAGTGCTCTCTCCGGGTCAGTAATGAGGTCCTGCCCCAAGTGGAGGAGTTCACATATCTCGGGGTCTTGTTCACGAGTGATGTGGACTCTGCATCGGTCTGTTGTGGTGAAGAAGGAGCTGAGCCAAAAGGCAAAGCTCTCGATTTACCGGTCGATCTACGTTCCCACCTTCACCTATGGTCACGAGCTGTGGATAGTGACCAAAAGAACAAGATCGCAAATACAAGCAGCCGAAATGAGTTTTCTCCGCAGGGTGGCTGGGCTCTCCCTTAGAGATAGGGTGAGAAGCTCGGTGATGCAGGAGGGGTTCAGAGTAGAGTCGCTGCTCCTCCACATCGAGAGGAGCCAGATGAGGTGGCTCGGGCATCTGGTTAGGATGCCTCCTGGACGCCTCCCTGGTGAGGTGTTCCGGGCACGTCCCATCGGAAAGAGGCCCCGGGGAAGACCCAGGACACGCTGGATGGACTACATCTCTCGGCTGACCTGGGAACGCCTCGGGATCCCTCCGGATTAGCTGGTGAATGTGGCCGGGGAGAGGGAAGTCTGGGTTTCCCTGCTTAGGCAGCTGCCCCTGCAACCCGACTCGGGATAAGAGGCAGAAAATGGATGGATGGATGGGTGAGTTTGTTGTCTTAAAGCAGGAAGGAACATTTCTCTGGTTGAGGGAGAGGTTGAATATGGTGGTGAGAATGTCTGTCAACTCGGTGGAACATGCTCTGAGGGCTCGTCCAGGGATGCTGTCTGGTCCTGCCCCATTGTGGGAGTTGATCCTCCTCAGAGCTTTGTTTACCTGGGCTGGTGAGACAACTGGTGAGGGGGGAGGGGGTGTTGCTGTCCAGAGCCTTCTCTCTGTGTTGGGGTGGAGGTCTCAGAGCGGGTTTAGAACATGTTGAGGTCATCAGACAGACTGTCTGTGGTGCTGGAGCTGCTCCTGTAGTCTGTGATGTGCTGCAGACCTGCCACATGCTGCACTCAGCAGTGGAGTCGAAGCCGTCCAGGTTCTCTCTGTCCTGCCTCTCGGCTGCTCCAATGGCCTTCCTCAGTCCGAATGTTGCAGCTTTGTTCTCGGTCTTATTGCCAGGTGTAAATGCAGTGGAACGAGCACGCAGCATATGATGTACCTGGCTGTTTATCCAGGGCTTCTAGTTGGGGAACTTCCGGACTTGTATGGTAGGCACGATGTTATCCACACAAGTGCTGATGTATCCAGTCCCATAGTCACAGAGTCCTGTACACTGACAAAAGAGTCCTTCAGAGTGGCCTGCAGCTTTAAAACACCTCCCAGTCTGTAGTAGCAAAACAGTCCTGCAGTGTGTCCTCGGTCTCAGGTGTCCAGAGCTTTACCTGATCATATATGGTAGGCTATATTTCCTTTAAATATGGTTATATTATGCTATGTTAACCTGTTTGTAGAGAAGGCTTAACTCTGTCAGTGGCAGGTCAATTATGCCATCTGACCTTCGACCTGCCCACACCGAGCAGCTGCAGCTGATTTTCTCTATGCATCAACTTGATGACAAACTTGCTTGACAAACATATTTTGTCATTTGCCCTGATGAAGGCCCTGTTGGCTGGAACGCGTAGGCATGTATATTTTTTAATTAGATTAGCCATGGTTGAATAAAGGCTTTTTATTTACTATTCTTGAGTGCCTCAGTTATCTCTTTAGAGGTATCAATACTATTGTAAATAAGTAGAGTATAGCATCATATAACCTTCCTTGGGTATTTCCCAGCAGTAAATATTCTCAACCACAGGGGACTTAGTAATGCATTTACCACAAGAACACGTGGCAGGGAGGGGGCAACCATTGTGATTCTACAGCCCTACGAGTTTTTTCTTCATTTGATATGTTAAGTTATAAGTTATGGTAACTATGACAACCCTTCAAAAAGGCACAGCTGGATGTTTGGAGCATGTCCAAAATCAGTTATTAGCAGATTTAAAGGCCTGACAAGACTTCACAAAAACATGATTACCTTTCTGATGCATCTGCTGGCAGACGACCACGTCCATGTGCCCCTTCGTCTTCCTCCTCCTCCTCAGCTGACATCTGGCCTCAGGGCCTGTATGGCTGGATAGCTCCAACATTACCCCTCATTTTTGTTATACCGAGAATGTGGAGTTGGGGGGGCTGCAAGCTACTAGGAAGAGCTAGCTCTCTGCAACGGCGGTGGGGGGGTGAGGGGTTCTTCGGTGCCAACGGAGGTGGGCACAGAGCAGCATTGTCTCTGCCCACAACTCAAAGGTGAATTGTTAATGAGCTGCTGGCGCTCTGCAGAAGCAGAGTCCTGGAAAGTGGCAAGTTCCAGCTAAAAACCCCAAATCACAGTTTAAAGACCACTGAGAACGCCTTAGAAGAGCTAAACGGAGGACTGGAGCGGGACTACAAGTACCGATTCTCTGAGCCAGCGTGAAGTAAAACAAGCGCACCAGAAGAAGGCAGGGGCGGTTTGCTCGGTCAGCATTTATCTGGTGTTCTACTGACTGGAGGACGTTTGACAGACAGCTTGTTCAGCAACCCGAGCTGAAGCGCAGCAGATTCGAACCAGCGAGCCAAAACCTGAGAAGAGGAGCAGCGTTTGAAAGAAGACGAAGAGACTTTTCCACTGTGAGAGCAGCGTTTGAGAGAGCAATTGTGATGTCTTTAAGCATGAAAACCAGAAACTTGCTCTCAGATCAAACAGTTACGCTCTAGATTAAGGAGACACACCCCCATACGGAGGAAGACCTCCATGCTGGAGAGGATGAAGGTCCACACAGAATGTGGACAGTTTCACCGCGAGCCTGTGCTGAGTAACTATCAGAGGACAGTAAGTCTCCACAGGACTGCCTGCGAGCAGCTAGAACAACAGCTGTCAGACAGAAAGAAAACTTCCGGTAAGATAAAGCCAATTAAAAACCGCCAACATGGTGCACAAGGGAAGTCCCCAGGTCTGCTGTGTGTGTGTGTGTCCTACCCTTGTCCAGAGTTGGGGTTCTTGTGAGCATAAGGTGGTCCTCTGATGTGGTTCCACATCTGCCTGAAGTCATGATCAGAGTGAAGCACTGAAACACAAACACACGGTTGGAACGTCGTCCCACTGACACAAAAAAACAGATAATGGCTTCCAAGGACCAGACCTACAGGACCAGGTCTGGCCCTCAGGTGGGACTTAAATAAGGATTCATTCATTCCTTCCCGGTCGGTGTACGTTCAGGCAGTTCGTTTTTCCTTTAAATCAAAAAATGAAAAAATTGAAAAACCACTCCTTTTTTCGTTTTTTTTTTTTTTTTTTAATTTTTTTTTATTGTGGAAAGTGACAGACAGGCAAACAGTGACAGACAGGCATAACATCATTACAAATTTGTAAAATATTTCTGCCAGCATTCCCCCCCCAAAAAAGAGAGTAAATGTTTTAGTCTTGAAAAAAAAAAAAAAAAAAAAAAACCCCCCAATAGAACCACTCCCAGATATACAAAATGGTTTAAAGAATTAAGCAAAAACAAGAATAAAGTTCTAAAGGGCATCTATGGATGAAGGCTGGTGAACCAGTTGGGCCGTTGTCATGGCAACCTGTGTATGGATACTGTCCAGCATTTGTCCAAGACAGATTAGTTAACCAAAATTACTACTTTAACCAAATCCATAGTTGGTCAATATGTGATATGTTGAAAGGAGTTTGCAAACTGATAACTAGGAAATGTTGAGATTCCAGAATGTGAGGGGGTCTCAGGCAGGGTTTTAAATTTGCTTAAATATTTAAAAATTGGGCCCCAGACAGTGAAAAATTTATCTTTAGATCCTCTGAGTGAGTATTTTATTTTCTCTAACTGTATGTGCTGCATCAGATCTGAAATCCACATGGATGCTTTTGGAGCATTTTTTGATTTCCATTGCATCAAAATTCTTCTCCTTGCAATTAATGTTACAAAAGCAAATATGTCTCTGTGGCTTTTCTTAATTGGGGGATGGTTTTGGCCTATAATACCAAAAATGGCCGCCACCGCATCACAATGGAAGTTAACGTTGAGTGCCTCTGAAAATATTCTGAAGACAATAGACCAATAATTCACCAAGGCAGGGCACGACCAGAACATGTGGGTTAAATTGGCTGGACTTTTTTGACATCGGTCACAATTCGGATCTAAGTTGGGATATATCCTTGCGAGCCTTGCTTTTGAGAAATGGACTCTATGCAAAACTTTAAACTGTATTATATTCAGTTTAGCACAAGACGTGCTGATGTTGACTCTTTGTAAGGCGGCATTCCACATATCCTCATCTATTTCATATCCGAGCTCCTCCTCCCAACCTGTTTTTATTTTCACAAGACTAGTATTATCAAGAGCTGATATATGGCTCTTTAACTTGGACACAAGTCTTTTCGAGTTGACCGCCAGTTCTAGCACCTCGTCTAGCATCGACATTGGAGGCATGTTTGGAAAGTTTGGGTTGTGCTGATGAAGGAAATGACAAACTTGAAGGTACCGAAAAAAGCTGGACTGAGAAAGAGCAAATTTACGTGAAAGGTCAGTGAAGCTTGCAAATACACCATGAAAGTACATATCCTTAAACCTAATAATCCCTTGGTTTTGCCAGAGAGTAAATGCAGGGTCCACCTGAGCTGGGGGAAAGAGGTGATTATTACGTATAGGGCTAATGTTAAGTAATTGTTTAAATCCATAAGCCTGCCTGAATTGAAACCATATTTTTAAAGTGTTTACAACAACTGGATTATGCGTAACATACTGTGAGAAAGAACAAGGCAGGTTAGAACCTACCAAGGCCGCAAGTGTTGTTGATTTACATGAAGACGCCTCAAGGCGAATCCAATTAGAACCTGGTGCCTGCAGCCAAAACATAGTTCTTTGAATATTAACAGCCCAATAATAGTGGCGTAAGTTTGGGAGTCCCAAGCCTCCCTGATGTTTAGGTCTCTGTAATAGCTCTAAGCGCAGTCTGGGGCTCCTACCACTCCAGATGAATGAGGTAAAGGTTCTTTCTACTAATTTGAAGAAGGATTTGGGGATATAGAGGGGGATACACTGAAACAAATAAAGAAATTTCGGAAGTATAGTCATTGTAATACAGTTTACTTTGCCTGCAAGGGACAAGTTGAGTGTTCTCCAGTTCCTAAGATCTATTTTAGTCTTATTAAGTAGGGGAAGGAAGTTTGCATGATATAGACTTTCCATATTTCTTGTGATACTAATACCTAAGTATTTGAAACCATTTCTAGACATCTGGAATGGCAGGGCATTGTCAGGTAACTGAAGAGCTAAGTCATTAACAGGGTAGCACTGACTTTTACCTAAATTTAGTTTATATCCAGAAATAGTCCCGAATGTTTGTAGAACATCTAAAATATGGGGTATACATAAAATGGGGTCAGAAACGTACAATAACAGGTCATCTGCATATAACGATACTTTAAGCTCTTCTCCTCCCCTATTAATTCCTTTAAGTAGGGCTGATGATTTGAGAATGATGGATAAAGGTTCTATAGCCAATATAAATAAAAGAGGACTGATTGGGCAACCCTGACGGGTTCCTCTGGACAGTTGGAAATACTGAGACCGCCTCCCATTTGTAATCACTGAGGCCATGGGGGAAGTGTACAAGAGCCTGATCCATGAGGTAAAATTTGGACCAAAACCAAACGTTTTTAGGCACTTAAATAAATATCCCCACTCAATCCTATCAAAGGCTTTTTCTGCGTCCAGCGAGATGACCACTTCAGGCACCACGCCGGACGCAGGGGAGTGAATAGCATTCAGAAGACAACGTATATTGGCAAATGGCTGACGTCCAGATACAAATCCAGTCTGATCAGTTGAAATCACATCATGCATCGCTGGGTCCAGACGGCAGGCTAGAATTTTGGCTAAAATCTTTACATCACAATTTAGCAAGGAGATAGGGCGGTATGAGCCACATTCAGTATTATCTTTACCAGGTTTCAGTAGAAGGAAGATCGCAGCCTCAGTCAGCGTTCTTGGAAGTGAACTTCGGGAAAAAGAGTCATTGAACATGTCCAGTAGAATTTTGGACAGCTGGTTGGAAAATCTTTTAAAGAACTCCATGGGGTAGCCATCAGGGCCAGGTGCCTTACCACTCTGCATTGCTGATATGGCATCGACAACCTCCTTCAGTTGCAGTGGACGTTCAGTCTCAGTCCTGTGATTGTCAGTGATAGATGGAGCAACAAAACCACTAAAAAGATGTTCCAGGTCGCTATTATCATTTTTTGTTTCTGATTTATAAAGGTTTGAGTAAAATGATGAGAATGTTTCATTTATTTCATCTGGGTCAATTGTTAGATTGCCATTCAATGACCTAATTTGGGGAATCTGTTGACCGGCTGTGTGACGCTTAAGTTGGTGTGCGAGGAGACGGCCTGCCCTGTCTCCATGCTCATAAAGATGACCTCGCGAATTCAGCAGTAAACGTTCTGTCTTAGCAGTAGATAACAAATTATATTTAGTCTGAAGGTCCAGCTTTTTTTTATAAAGTTCAGGAGAGGGAGCATTTGCATATAAGGTATCTATTTCACTTATTGATTTAATAAGCTGATCTTGTTCAAGTTTCTGCAATTTATTAAGTCTAGCAGTGTATGAGATAATTTCCCCTCTGATCACGACTTTCAGTGTTTCCCAAAGCAGTGATGGGGAAACATCTTTTTTATTAAATTCTACACATTCACTAATTTTTTTGGAAAGGAAGTCACAAAAGTCCTTATCAGCTAGTAATGTTCTGTCCAATTTCCAGGGGGGGTGTATTTTGTTGTTTAAGGAAGGCACAAGATCTAGAAGTACAGGAGAATGATCTGATTCTATTATAGTTGAATACTCAACATTTGATACCAAGTGAAGGAGAGATCTATCAATAAAAAAATAATCTATTCTACTATATGAATGGTGTACTGGGGAGAAAAAAGAAAAGGACTGGCCTTGTGGATATAGAGTACGCCACGGATCGATACCCCCTATTTGTTCCATAAATGCCGACAGCGATCGAGCCATTCTTGATGTTTTGGTAGAATTAGGATTTGACTGATCCCGTATCGGATCAATTACACAGTTTAAATCACCTCCAAAGATTAGCTTATGGGAGTTTAAGTCCGGTATTAACGATGTTATTTTCTTCATGAATGAATCATCATCCCAGTTAGGGGCGTATACATTAACCAAAACCACTGGGTCATTGTAGAGAAGCCCAGAGACCATAATGAAGCGACCGTCAGGGTCTGAAACAATGGCGTTAGCACTGAATTGGACTTTTTTATGTACCAATATGGCAGAACCGCGCGTCTTAGAATTTAAATTTGAATGAAAAACCTGACCAACCCAAGCTCTTCTGAGTCTGATCTGATCTTTAACTTGCAAATGGGTTTCTTGAAGGAATGCAATTTCACATTTCAAGGATTTGAGGTGATTAAAAATTCGTGCTCTCTTTACAGGACCGTTTAGCCCCCTCACATTCCAGCTAATAAATCTCACGTTGGCTTTCCTTTCACCCGTTCTTTGGTCCATACTTTGTGGAAAAATGTAGTGATAGGAGTAACATAGGACCTGGTATGTTTGCCGTTATGACAGTGGCCTTTTTGTAAAGTCGTTTTGTAAAGTGCAGAAATCCACGGGAGTACCCACCCAAAACCTTGTTCTAAAACCCAAGCACAAACTGTGCTAAAAACAAAATGCCTATACTTGAACCTCGAACTGTAACAAGCTGCAGGCTTAACACCGTTCACAAGAACTTCTAGCGAAACTTCTTCCATACTGATCTAACCAAGAGGGCTCCCAGAAATGTGCTGAATGACCCTCTATACAAAAGGGATATGTAATCATAAAGCACTAAAGAAACTATACAGCATTGAATAGGTAAAATGTCCAAGTGGTCAAGAATACTTAGGGAGACAGGGAGGAAAAATAAAACATACAACCACAACATCAAAAGAGAAGGTAAATAACAAATTAAATAAATAATAGGTAAGTAATAAAAGAGGAAACTGTTGTAACATTATACAGATGAAATCTAAATCCAAATTAACATAACCTACTCCCTGTAGCCATAATGTAAACAGTGAGGCCATATGCTCAACAGGAGTCCACCCATGTATATCAGTCAAAACTCCCCATTATGAATGGATTATGCAGTTCAGGATAACATACAGTCATACCTCCGTCATTCACTGAACTTCTGATCGTAGAACTTTTTAGCTTCTTCGGGCGAGTCAAGTGTAAAGACATCTCCTCCATAGGACACACGCAGCCGGGCTGGGTACAGCTGTTGAAACCGGACATTTTTCTGGTACAGCGCTCGTTTGACGTCGTTAAATGCAGCCCGTTTTTTGGCGAGCGCCGTGCTCAGATCTTGATAAATCCTCACCGAAGCTCCTTTGTACATAAGCTCGTGGCTCCTGGCCCAGCGCAGAACAGCCTCTTTCTGCTGGAATTTCGAAAAGCAGACCAGGAACGCGCGAGGGGTTTTCCTCTGGTTAGATTTTGTATTCGGGGTTCTGTGAGCCCTCTCAAGCTCAGGCGGCGCGGTGAACACGTCGGGACCCATCATCTGCATCAGAGAGTCTCCTATGAACTTCAGCGGATCCCTACCCTCCTCGCTTCCCTCTGGAATATTCAGTATGCGGAGATTGGCTCGGCGTGAACGGTTCTCCAGGTCATCAAGGCGATCTAGCAGAAGCTTATTCTGATTTTTGAGCTCAGTTATTGTAGACTCCGCCACCGTCAAGCGTTCGAAGTTATCCCCGGCTGTGGACTCCACAGAGGTAAGGCGCCTTTGGAACGAATTCACCGTGGTTTGCAAGGTGTCCAGTGAGGCTTGTAATGGCTTAATGGATTCTTGGATTAAGGAGGAGACGTCCTCCTTTAATGAAGCTCTCTGTTTTGTCAATTCCGCAGTCAATTGATCCAAAGTTATGGACGCTGTTAAGGTGCTTTGTCCCGATAGAGATTCTGGAGGATTGTTGCTAGCTGCGAACGATGCTAGCTTGCTGCAAGCTGACGTGGCGGCGCGAGTAGCTGGGGTTTGCATGCCGTGGGCCTGTTTAGCACTCTTGGAGTTGCTCATACTTGTTGGAGAAAACTGAAAAAAAAAAAAAAAAAACTTGGCTTTCGCAAAAGAGACGATTACGTTGAGTTCCTATGGGTTGGATGGGGTCAAATTTGAGTTTGAGTCGAAGAAAAACGGGAGCCCTCTCACATGCGTCCTCGCTCTACATTGCCGCCGGAAGTTCTCCTCAGATTCCATTTTTGACTTTTCATTTGAGGCAGGGCGCGAGCCAGAAGTTATGAAGACCGCGAAAAAAAGAGAAAGTGTAGCGACAGAACGGAGAGCTTCATTTTGTTTAAAGAAAATAAAAGGGTTACCCTCAGAGCCGAGGACATGACAATGGAAAAGATTTCTTATATTCCAGGTATGTACCTGTTTTCATCTCGATCTGCTGCTACTACTTTAAATTATGTGGATTAGAGATTAGCTTCTTCACCCCAACCAAGCTAGCTACACACGTCAAAGTTGTAAGCTATCAATTTTTTCATTTTTGTTGCTGTTGTTTGTTGTTTTTCTAATACTTTATATACCAGAGATCAGATGGGGACTTGAATTGTTTTGACCTTATCATGAGGGGCCACTTCGAGCTTCATGGAAACGGCACTCCAGTGGAAAGACCAGCTGCTGCGCCTCCTGTAAATGTTCCACAGCGTTTTTAATTTCATCGTCCCCAAAGCGCCACAGGCAGCACATTAAGCCAATCTCCACGAGCTACCACCACCAAAACATTTCAAAGGGATCAAACAAAAGATTTGTAAGCTTTACACATCACACCACGGTCTCCATAATAACTAGTCATCCTCTGAATGGGATGGGACCCACAAGGGTGGGTGATCCTGCCGCTGTTGATCCTTCGTGCTGTGTAAGCCTGTCGGCTTTAAGTTGATGTTGTGCATGTTTGTTATTAAATTTATGTATGTGTTCTTATTTTGTGTTGGGACCATCATCACCAAAGTGAAAGATGCGTTCGGCCAAGATGAGGCGGGTATTTTGACAGCCTGGGAAATGAAACAGCTGGCTCTGAAGGAACTAGGGGCTGGATCACATACTGTTAGAAGAATTGCTGTATTTTGTATTCATATCAGTATTATTTGATATTAATACTGGGTAAAATTTGAGAGAGGAACCTAAGATCTTTACACAGTTTTTCAGTCTGTATTACAGTCACATAGCGTACATCTGCTGCGCTAAGAGAAAATAAAGGGAACACATTATCATTACCATGTAAGTCAGTCTGTCCCACTTCTAGGACGTCAGTCTGTCCAGTTAGCAAGCAACACACACCGTGATTGAGTTTCAGCTGCTGTTGGACAAATGGAATAGACAACAGGTGGAAATGAGAAGCAGTTAGCAAGACAAAGAACAGTCCTGCAAGGGACTCTAGACCAGGGCGGTCCAGGATTTCCCTGCTGCAACACACCTGAGATGCATCACACTGAGTTAGCAGACGTATGCAGAGCTGCTAATTACTCATTAATACGAGTGAGGTGTGTAAGTGAGTGTGTGACAACATTCCTTCACTCAACAACACCCATTGGATTATTTTTTTGATAAACTGTCCAGCCCTGGTGTCAGCAGCTCCTGCATGACGAAGGTTTGATGCTATGGGTGGGCCTGCCTGCTCCCCAGACTTCAATCCAATACAGCACTTCTGGGACACCATGTTTCACTCCATCCACCGCTGTCATGTCACACCACGTACGTCCAGGATCCAGGACTGGGAGAAGATCCCTCATAGAAGATCAGTCTTCTCATATGAAGCACGCCCAGATGTTGCAGAGAGTCTTGCACACAATGCTGAACCTCATTCTGAATTCCCACAGATGTTGGCTCAGCCTGTCTGACCTTTCCACTTTGTTTGGAGAATAATTCTGAATCCGGACCTTCAGGGCTTCATGATTCTGATTCAATAATTCTCCTATTATTTTATAAAGATTTTCAACTGGAATATCTCATTCATCAAGATCTAAGATGTGTTTTTAAGTGTTTCCTTTATTTTCTAGCTGTGTGTATTCATAACCTGGTAGAAAATTCACCGATATTCAGTGTTTTAGTTTGTGCTGTGCTAATGGTTCCACATAAATTTCTGATATGATTTTTCTAGCTGGATTTTGGAAATGAGAGAGGTCCATCGGGTTGTTGGGATTAGTAAAGTGACATTACAAGACATCTTTTTATTTTACATGTAGAACATTTTACTCTTAGTTTGCCAGTGTTTACATGGCTGTAGTAGAACGTCCTGGTGATGTGAGTCATGGATGGAGTACCTGCAGCTGTTAATAGCCACGTTACTCTGGAGAAAACCATGTGTCACTGAGTGATGGTGACTCAGTCACACACACACACACACATATATATATATGTGTGTGTGTGTGTGTGTGTATATATTTATATACAGAAGGCGGCAGTAACCACCAACTTGTTTCACCACCTGAAATGTCATCTTCAGCAACATGAAGAACGTCTCAAGCTCCACGTGGCTCACATCTCCACCGACACGGAAGAAATCACCAGACAAACTGGCCGCAAACAAATGACTTTGGTTTCTTCGTTTAAATCTATCCCATACGACAGAAAAAGTCAAAATGGAGAGAGATAGCAGCTGCAGTAACAGGTACATGGCTAAAGACATGGCCCCAGTCAGCGTTGTGGAAAAAGCTGGAATCCGAGGCCTCATCAAAACACCCAAAGTATGATTTGCCTGGTCGCACATTCTTTGCAGAAAAAGCGCTTCCAGAATTTGTACATTTCAGTGCGAGAAAAGATGGCAGAATAACTCAAAAACGTGACCACTTCTCTACACTACGGATCTGTGGATCAGCAGAACATGTGAGCCTTACCTCAGCTTAACTATACGTTACATCGACAGCTGGAAAGTTTTTTCCCTGATGATCATACAGCAGAGTTAATTTCACAAGGACTGCAAGACGCTCTCAGTTCATGGAACTTATCAGAAACTCATCAAGTCTGTGTAACAACAGACAGAGACTAACATATTCAAAAGCTATGCGTCTGAACGGGAGGAGAAGACTACAGTGTTTTGGCCATCGATTGCACCTTGATATTGGTGAGTGTTTGTATAGGTTTTCCTCCCTCTAATTGAGATATTATTTATATTTTTTATAACAGTGGTTAATATAACTCAGATACTATTTTATATTTCAGCACAATTAAAATTAAAAACTTTGAAACGGTTTTCCGTATTTTTTTATGTATTTAAACAGCTTGAGTACTTTCAATAAGTTTTTAATGCAATTAAAAATATGGAGCATCTTTTCACATCCAGTTAAAACGAGCCATTCTTACGTTGAAAACAGCTTGTCATTCATTGTTGTGGTGTTATTGACAATATAAATTCTGTAAGCATATGAGTCAACGGTCAGATCTGTGGAGAATAAATTACTTAAACAGTTCTCACTAGTAGGCTGAATGAATAATTATTTCTATTTAATATTTTAAATCGGTTTCCCCACCCCTTGCAGGAGAGGAAGCATGAAGACCCCCGCACTGATCGAGCAGCTGCTGTTTGTAAGAAGATTGTGAGCAGCTGGAGGACAGACCTGAACACCAGCTGATCAGAGTCGGCTACCAGGTGGGATCCCGTCAGAAATGGCTGAAGCAGGAACGAGCCACTTTCTCTGGTTTTGTCTTCAGACAAGAAAACACGTCCTCCTTGGTTCTGACCTGGCAAAACCTTGAAGTTTTAGAGTCAGTGCAAAAGCTCTAAAACCTCTTCACTGACGCTGTCTGGTGAGGACGATGTTACAGTGTCCACAGCCAAGCCTGTGCTTCATCTTTCAACTCCAGCACCCTGGCAGGTCGGGAGGACCCAGTCCATCGAAGTCTCCATCCTGGATTATTTAAGAGAAAAGTTTGCTGACCCCGACCACTGATTGCCCTGCTAGCTCCATGGCTTCGTTTGTGGATCCACGGTTTAAAACCATGTACATCAATGCAGAGAAGATGGAGGAGATCAAGTCAAGAGCCAATATTGGAGATGGAGGCGCAGGCTGTGTGACCAGGGCACAGCACGGTCAGCTGCTTCACAGTCTCATGAAACACCAGCAGTGTCTGAACCAGAGCCACCAAAAAAGAAAACTCTTGGAAGTTTCTTTAAAACGGCAGCAAAGCCCTCTTCCTCAGCTACACCGTCACTCAAAGAGACATGAAAGCAGACTTGTCCATGACACTGATCTGATCCCCTTGCTGTGGTGGGAGGACCATGAGGAAATGTTCCAAACCTGAAAAAATATCTGTGCCTGCCACTAGTTCCCCATCAGAGAGGGTATTTAGTACCAGCGGGAATGTGGTCACAGGTCACAGGCATCACTCTGCTTGTGTTTTAGCACAAAACCTCTACACACATATTTGTGTTATTACAAACAAGCTATAGACAAACCATGCCACCCACTTATCTGTCCTTTAAAGTTTGATTTTTGTTTTGCATTCACATATTGGACTTCCATTTAATCTATTATTTTGTATTCTGTTTTTTGGGGGGGTTTATTACAAACTTGAACAAGCTGAAAAAGTGCACCTTGTTTTTGAAACATGCTAGTCAAGAATTCTTGCTGATGCATTTTACTTTTGTTTTTTTAACTTATGGACTTCTGCCTCTGTGCCAGTTTAATTAAGATAAATTGAGTGCAGATCCCTGGTTTAAAAAATAAAGTTTGTTTGTGTATATATATATTTATATATATAATTCCATTCTGACAGCCTCGTCTTTGTTTTGAAGCAGACATACTACAAACGGAAGTGAATTGCCTCCTAGGTTATAGCAGTTTCCAGCGATCTGGTTTATGCAGGTTTGCTGTTAAATGTGTTGCTGCTTGTAAAATTATGAGGGCGTCTTCGCTGGAAGCTTCCATCACATACTGTCTTTAGAGGATTCAGCACTCATGAGCCGTTTGCTGCACAACTGCTGGTATTTGAGAAGTGTTGTACTGCAGTGGTAACACAGTTCAAGTGTGTGTAGATGTATATATAATGTATTTGTCCCTTGCTTATGGGCTATGGGACCATGTTAGAGTGGATGCATGGTACAGAGTTCTACTTGAGCATCGGTACAACAAAGAGAGAAGGCCATACATCCAATCTACATGAACAAAAGTTAAGTCTCCAGAAACAAACACCACCCTCTGTTCCTCTTTCAAGACTGAAACACTTTTAGCTTCTAGCCTTCAGCAGGAAGGTTTGTGTTGGCGTTTTGATTTAAGGGTGTTTTTGTTAACTACATAAAATCATAAACTATCTTAAAATTAACGCCAAATTAGGTGCTAAACACTACTTTGTCATTCTACACCAGGGGTGACCAGATCCGGTTGAGGTCCACAAACCTGCAGGTTTTTCAATGTTTCTCTGCTCCAACACACCTGACCTCAAACAAATGAGTCATTGTCCAGAACTTTATAGGCTGCTGGATCCATTTTAATCCAAGTCAGAGATGTGTTGAAGCAGGGGAAACATGGAAAAAATCCTGCGGACTGAAGCCCTCGAGGACAGACTTTGACGCCCAAGTTCTGGACTATTTCAGAGACTATTTTCATTTGGACAAGTTCAGTTTTTAATCTTTCCTTGTGAATATTTCTTTTACAGAATCATACAGTGGAGAGGATCTGGCCTGAAATAAACACCAGGGTCAATTATCCCATTAACACTGCTCTTGTTCAATTGATTGACCAAGACAGACTGAACAGGATGACAACTTAACGAGGTTCTGCCCGTCCAGTCTGACCTGAAGTTAAGCAGCACTGGAGACCAGAGAACGGTGCAGGAACGCCATCGAGCCCCAGGTGAGGAAAATGTTAACACAAGCCTGCTCAGGCAGCCAGAAGGCTGGACTACGAAGCTGGACTTCAGGGTTACCCGGGTTTTCTGTACTAGACACTGGTTCACTTTTTACCAAGTAAACCGCCCAGTGACTTATGCTAAGCTCTGGAGCAGGTTATGTTCTGGATAAGTTAAAAAGGACCACCTCTCTGACCAATCAGAGCTTTTGGAAAATGACCACCCATTCTGTCTACTTTGGTGTGCAGATCTTAAAAGTAGTGCTTAGGAGAGACAGAGTTATTAGGGATAGATGCATCCTTTAAATGAAGGAAATAGTCTTTCAATAAACCCTTTGAAGTATGTTTTTCTTCTTGACTGATACCAAGTATGTTTTAGACTGAACCTAAAATGAAATATCTAAGGAAGGAACTGAGGAAGCTCTGCCCGAACATCTGGGCTGTGCTTGAAGTAATCAGAGAACTGTCCATTTATATGTCCGATATATTAATATTATATAATCTGCCGAGTTTACGTATTATGTGGATATGTCCTGCCAGGCTGTTGCTATGGCAACAGTGTTGCTTTTGGCCTGGATTATGTGTTTAAAATTCTTCACATTTTTAAAGAATAATTATCTGCTCCTCCATGGTAAAGTAGCTGCTCTGCAGGGTTTGTCCATGTTTGTGATTGGTCAAACTCCGAACCTTTTATGTGAGCACGCACTGATCTCAATGGGAAAACCCTGGGTTGGATTACTGAGTCTGTAACCCTGGGTTGGATTACTTAGTCTGTAACCCTGGGTTGGATTACTGAGTCGGTAACCCTGGGTTGGATTACTGAGTCTGTAACCCTGGGTTGGATTACTGAGTCTGTAACCCTGGGTTGGATTACTGAGTCTGTAACCCTGGGTTGGATTACTGAGTCTGTGACCCTGGGTTGGATTACTGAGTCTGTAACCCTGGGTTGGATTACTGAGTCTGTAACCCTGGGTTGGATTACTGAGTCTGTAACCCTGGGTTGGATTACTGAGTAGGTAACCCTGGGTTGGATTACTTAGTCTGTAACCCTGGGTTGGATTACTGAGTCGGTAACCCTGGGTTGGATTACTTAGTCGGTAACCCTGGGTTGGATTACTGAGTCTGTAACCCTGGGTTGGATTACTGAGTCTGTAACCCTGGGTTGGATTACTGAGTCTGTAACCCTGCGGTTGGATTACTGTAGTCCGGTAACCCTGGGTTGGATTACTGAGTCTGTAACCCTGGGTTGGATTACTGAGTCTGTAACCCTGGGTTGGATTACTGAGTCTGTAACCCTGGGTTGGATTACTTAGTCTGTAAACCCTGGGTTGGATTTACTGAGTCTGTAACCCTGGGTTGGATTACTTAGTCTGTAACCCTGGGTTGGATTACTAGAGTCCTGTAACCCTGGGTTGGAGTACTGAGTCTGTCTACCCTGGGTTGGATTACTGAGGTCCTGTAACCCTGGGTTGGGATTACTGAGTCTGTAACCAGCTTCGTAGTCCGCCTATCCAGATCACCAGCGTCAACCCAGGTGACAGAGAGGTAAGCCAGTGGTAGGTTACTCTGGCTTTTGTAGTACAGGTCTCTGGATTCATATTTAACCTGTACTGGGACCTCAGAGCGCAGCAACACACCTTAGCCTTAAACTGCTGTTTAGTAACATGAACACAAACATGTTAAACAAAATGTATTTTTACCTCCTTCGTTTTCTTCTCAGAGGAAAAAAAACTGTACAAAAAAAAAATAAACCATGATAATTCACATCACTGATTATTCTCATTTCACGTATTTGTTATAGTTTTTGTCTTTTTTTGGTCAAAACTGCAATGCCTAGTCAACTCAGAAGCAAAGTACTTCATTATAACAGACCTGACATGCTGCAGTATTTTATGAGTCAAAGTTGATCTGATGTTAGGTTCAGGGTACATTCTAGTAAAATTTCACATCCCCACATACTTGGTTAACCTGTGCTGGTTGAATTGATGCCGTAAAGATTACTTCCTGTTCATTTTTTCGCGTTCAGGTACTGAATTAAACTATTAGACCGATAATGGTGAAAATGAAGAGATAAGTTGGTAATCTTATTTATCTTCTCTCTTCTCCTTTTTCATTTATTTTATTTATTTCAGGCAAAGGTCCCCAAAGAACCTTCTCGCTGAAGCTGCTGCAGATTTCTACAGATAAAAGTGGGAGTTTTGCTGACTGGAGTCGGTGTTTTGGTAAGCGACTCCTTCCTGTCAGAGTCGGGCTAGAAACGTGGACGTAGCAGCTTTGTTTGACTCTGTAGGAACGAGTGTGTGATGGAGCCGTAAACATGGGAGGGTGTGTGAGATGGCTCCTAGGCAGGTGAGAGTTTCAGGTGGGATTTACCAGCGTTTTGTTTTAATTGTTACAAGTTGATTTTGTCCTATACTCTAAAATGATCTTAAAGTTTTCACCTCGTGTTTCTGAGCAGTTTAGTTTTCGTCTTCAGAATAAACCGGTTTTATTTCTGTCTTTAATCTTTGTTCATGTATAATACACATTTTTGCCATTGTTGGTAATTAGAGAACAACACATAACTGTATGCTGACTAGACCTTTACACTTGTAATAAACACAGGTCTGTTTAATATTTAGCTTTCTGTGGTTTACATTAAGGTTCAAAAATCTAAATGAATAGAACGTTAACAACTTGCTCCTTTACTAGGCAACATGAAAAGTATAAAAGCCTCTATTCAGGTTATCTGGGACTCATTGGACCAAGCCTAATGTCTTTTTTTGATAAGAAGTAAACCAAATACTGACATCCAGGTACAGAAAAGGTTAGAATAGGATAAACGATAGATACTTGAGATGGGTAGATAAAGCCTTGTGGAAGTTTTGAGACCTATTCCCTATTGTTAAAATAAAAACAAATAAGATTTGAAGCTACAAATCCTCACAGAAAGACCATACCAGGGACATCTAGTGGTCGACTAGAGCACCAGCACAACACGTCTACACGGTTTCACACAATGCGTCCGTTTGAAGCCGTCACGTCTTCATTCTGGACGTCTTGTCCAAATGTTAGCTTTAAATTTTAATTCACTATATAAAACATGTAAACGTGTTGTCCTGTCACGTCAGTATAATTTGGCTACTTGAATCCTGATTTAGATTGAACATGGTCAGCATTTTATGACCTTAATATTACTGGTGAGCTAAACCACCACATTAGAAATAATTTAAATATGATGGATGTTGTGTTTTTCCAGCGTTTAGGAGAGTCTGTCTGTTGGCAACTTATGAAAAAACTACTGAGCAGATTTCCCATGATTATTTTGCTGAGAATGGGTCTTGGTCTAACTAAGACTCCATTAAATGTTGGTATTGATCCGGATGACCATCTGGATCCAGGAAGATAGGACAATTTTCAGTATGTGCATATAAGTTCACAGTAAATGGGCAAAAAATCCAGGTTTTACAAGATATTAAAGATAGATCTGGATTCGTTGGGCCCTCCCTCCTGGTCGGACGCCTGTTGGCAGCAGCTCCAGTTCTGAGGGTGCTTTTACTGTTATTTAGTATTTATTCAGTATTTATTTTATCTTTCCTTTGGCTTTTCGCTGTGTTTATTATTTATTGCAACGGAACAGCAATGGTTTTTGTATGCTCCAAGTTCTTCTTTTTACTTTTATTGCTGCTCTCGTTACTCCTCGTAACCGAGAGCAACGCTCACAGTGGCAGGCCCATTGTTTACTCTCGCGACCAGCTGTTAGCGCTGAGTAAACCTGTACTGTCGCCAGGGGTCAGGCACAATATCCCGAAGGAGCTACGGAGGAGAAGCCGGGGATGCAGAGCCGGAGTGAGGGTGAAGGCAAGGAAGGGGAGATACAAGCCTGCTGTTCCTGCCATCATAATGGGGAATGTGCGCTCTCTGGCGAACAAGATGGACGAGCTGGCGGCGCTGATTAAAACACAGAGGGAGTATCGTGGGTGCAGTTTACTGAGTTTTACGGAGTCGTGGCTGCACTCACATATTCCGGACCACAGCGTTGCTATACCCGGCTTTGTGACCGTGCGGGGGGACAGAGATGTGACAGACAGCGGTAAGAAGAAGGGAGGAGGGATTGTGCTTTATGTGAATGAACGTTGGTGCAATCCCGGACACGTCCGTGTCAAGGAACGTCTCTGCAACCCAAACGTGGAACTGCTGGCTGTTGGGTTACGGCCGTATTACTTGCCAAGAGAGTTTACATCAGCCATTGTGTTAACTGCTTACATTCCCCCATCAGCTGATGCGGAGGCCGCCGCTGACGTCATCAGCTCCGTCGTCTCCCGGTTGCAGACGCAGCAACCAATGCCTTCATGGTAATCACAGGGGACTTTATCATGCTAGCATGCGACAGAACACTGACTTCACTCAGTATGTGGACTGCTCCGACTCGGGACAATAAAACTCTGGACCTACTGTATGCAAACGCACAGGGAGCATACAGTGCAACCGCCCTTTCCTTTCTCCCCTCGGCAGGTCAGATCACACCTTGTGTTCTGGCTTCTGCATTCACCAAAGTATGTGCCTATTGTCCGGCTGCAGCCTGTGCCCACAAGGAGAGTGAGGAGGTGGACACAGGAGGCTGAGGAGGCCCTTGCAGGACTGCTTTGACTGCACAGACTGGGATGCACTCCGCCTGCCTCATGGGGAGGACTCAACAATATGACGGACAGCATCACGGAATACATCAAATTCTGTGAGGACCACTGTCATGTCCTCCAGGACTGTTAGATGCTGTCCCAACAACAAGCCGTGGATCACTAGCGACCTGAAGACCCTACTCGCAAGAAGAAGAGAGCCTTCCAGGTCTGGAGACAGGGAGGAGCTGAGGAGGGTGCAGCACCAACTGAGGGACAAGTTGAGGGAGTGTAAGGACTCTTACAAGAGGAATCTGGAGGCCAAACTCCAGAAGAACAACATGAGGGAGGTGTGGTCTGGAATGAAGGAGATCACAGGATGTGGGGGGGAGAGGCAGACTGACTGATGGTAATAGGGAGAGAGCTAACGAGTCTTAACACACTTTTTCAACAGGTTTTAGCTCTCAGACATCCCCCTGTCTCCTCTGCCCCTACCCCAGCCATCCCACAACCTCCCCCCTCTTCCAACTGCTCCACTGCTCTCCCCTCCCCCCCCTACAGTGAGCCCACTGGATCCGACTGGACTTCAACCCATAACACCTCCCCCCGCCCCAACCCCTTCCCCTGGCTTGACTGTAACAGCCTGGCAGGTGAGGAGACAGCTGGAGAGACTGAACAGACACAAGGCTGCTGGCCCGGACGGTATCAGCCCCAGGATACTGAGGACCTGCTGCCAGCCCAGCTGTCTGTAGTTCTCCAGTCCACCTCTTCAATCTGAGAGCCTCAGCCTGGAGAAGGTACCGACAACTTTTGGAAGACCTCCTGCCTGGTTCCTGGTCCTAAAGAAGTCCATCTCCATCTGGCCTCAGTGATACCGTCCAGTTGCCTTACATCACATGTGATGAAGGCTGCTGGAGAGGCTGGTGTTGGCCCACCTGAGGCCGCTGGTGAAACCTTCTCTCGACCCTCTGCAGTTTGCCTACCGCGCCACGTGTGGGGGTGGAGTGATGCTGTCATCTATCTGCGTGCAGCGAGCTCACTCGCCACCTGGATGGTAGTGGAGGCATTGTGAGAGTCACATTCTTTGACTTCTCCGGTGCCTTCAACACCATCCTCAGCCTTCTTTACTGAGTGGGAAGCTGCGGCTGATGGGTGTCGGCGGGGTCCTCTGCTCTCCTGGATCGCTGATTACCTGACAGACAGGCCGCAGTTTGTCCTGCTGGGACGGTGTCCTGTCTGATGTGGTGATGAGTGATGTAGGAGCCCTGCAGGGCACTGTGCTCTCTCTCCATTCCTGTTCACCTTATACACCACAGACTTTCAGTACAACTCAGAGTCATTGTCACCTTCAGAAATATTCTGACGACTCTGCAGTTGTTGGGTGTATAAGTGGTGGACGGGAGGAGGAGTACAGGGGGGCTGGTGGACTGATTTGTGGAGTGGGCCGGTAAGAATCACCTGCTGCTTAATGTGGACAAGACCAAAGAGATGGTGTTAGACTTCAGGAAGAAGGGATCAGCTCCACAGCCCCTCTGCATCCTGGGTAGTGATGTGGACACGGTTGAGGAATATAAATACCTGGGAGTGACTATCGATAACAGACTGAGTTGGAAGACCAACAGCACAGCTGTGTACAAGAAGGCCTGCAGCAGACTCTACTTCCTGAGGAAGCTGCGGTCGTTCAACGTGTGCAGCAAGATGCTGGAAATCTTTTATCAGTCTGTGGTGGCAGGTGCCCTGTTTTTCATCTGTGGTCTGCTGGGGGGGCAGCATTGCAGCCAGTGACACCAACAGACTGAACAAACTGATCAGGAAGGCTGGCTCTGTCATTGGCTGCAGACAGGACACTTTAGAAGCAGTGGTGGAGAGGAGGACACTGAACAAACTGTTATCTATCTTGGATAACCCGGACCACCCTCTCCACCCTGTGCTGGACAGACAGCGGAGCTCCTTTTCCAAAAGGCTCAGACAGCTTCGCTGTCTCAAGGACCGCTTCAGGAAATCTTTCCTGCCACACGCAATAAGACTGTTTAACTCATCATCATCTGTGTCAGAGATAACAACATGAGTGACCTGGTTGTAACTGGTGAATTTTTGCACTGACTGGATCAACCATTGCACAGCTAAAATCCTCATCTTGTGTCACTGAAAAACAACTGTCACTACTAATCATTGCACTATATTATTTGCTGGCTATTCTCACTTCTTACTGTGTATAGCTAAATTCCTCCTTGTATAAGTCTTGTAGATATTGAAAATTTTTATACTGTTTTTTATTTTTTTGCTACCTTAGAAGCACAACTGCTAAATGACTGTACCGCTGCAGACGCCTAAATTTCCCAGCTTGGGATGAATAAGTACTTCTTTCTTTCTTTCTTTCTTTCTTTCTATCTATCTATCTATCTCAGCAAAATTCTGGATGCTACCATCTAGAAGAGGAAAAAATAGGGGATCTATGGATTTTTCATCACTGTGACAGAACGAATGAAGAATATTAAACATGCAAATAAACCAAAAAATAGCAAAACACTGTGGATTCATTATCAGTGTATGTAGGAATCTAATAGTGTGTACATATGAAACGAATGGTAGGACTAGAACATAGGGTGGAAATAACATGGGAGGAAATGAGCTTCTTTGCGGAGGACCTGCACTTTACGAGCGTTTTTTTTTGTTTTATACTGTCTCATTCATACTTTTTATGCAACTCTATCACACACACATGACAAACAGCCTATGTGAGTGAGGAAGAAGAGGATGGCGAGGAGACAGTGTGCTAGGATCCAGAGGTGAAAGTAGATCTCTACCCATCACGCCTTTATGGAATCATGTTTCCAATGACTTTACCCACAACTCAACGTGCTGTCGTTCGTCTAAAATGTTTAAAACGTTTTCTGGTCTCAATTCAAAAGAAATTTACTAAGTAGCCTCAGGCAATGAAAACACAAATTTGGCTATCATCCAATTGTTGCGGTTTGTCACGTGACAAAGAGACAGAAATAGTAACTGAACGGTACCATTTGATGAGATCTTTATGTTTGAACTCTGAACGTCTTCTACCTGTAAATCCTTGTGAATTTAATTAGTTCTAAATCCTTAGAATCACGTTGCTACGGTAACCGATGTTTGACAGCTGCCTCAGGAGGGAGGAAACTGGCAGACACCCGGGGTTTCTGTCAATGAAGAGGTTCGCTTCAAAGAGTCGGTTACCACGGTAACAGACTCGGCGCAAGACTTAGCTCGCTTTCTGAAATTAAAAACAAGTAAGTTTCCCCCAAGTTAGGTTTAACATCCTCGGAGTTTTAACATAACCCGCTTTCAGGAACAGACACCAGAAGTTTTAATTATTAGCCGAACTCTCCCGCCTGAGATTTATGCTCTTTTTTAAGTTCGGTAAATGTTAACGTTGTTGTCTTCTATGTGCAAGCAACTTCTGGAACTGACAAACACTGATGAATGTTATCTTACCCTTTTTATTTATTTTAAGAGCTATTTATTAATGTTTTTTTCTTTTGTAGTTACTGTAGCAGCGGTGTTAGTACTTTGTATAAGTTAACGCAGTAACAGAAACACCACTTCCGGCTCGCACCCTGCCTCAAACGAAAAATCAAAAATGGAATCTGAGCGCTCGTTATCCGTTTTTTCCATTTTCGTTTTGTGCACAAAATCAGAAAACGGATGACGGTCCCTTGTCTGATTTCTCGTTTTGAATTAGGAAACAAAAAATGAAAAAAGTAGTGGTTTTTCAATGTTTTCATTTTTTGCTTTAAATGAAAAACGAACTGCCGGAACGGACACCGACCCTCCCCCACCACGTCCTCGGTTTGGCTTGAATTTTAGCCTGGGTTGTATCTCAGACCTCGGAGGGAAACGCTGGCCAGGTTTAGAAAGATGGACTCTACAACTCTGATTGGTCTGTTTCCTCGGCTGACATGAGGTCCAATCAGTGGTTTGCTGCCCACCAGAGGTGTTCAACCTTCAGGTAATATCTTTAACCCCTCAACACCAAGCGTCGTTAATTTATGACAATTAATGTTCTTATCATTTATTTTTATTTATAGATTCATTTATTGTCATATTTGTTATTCATTTACTTAATATTGAATTCTATTATATTCTATTCCACTCTTGTTGTCATTTTTCCTTTTTAATTTAAAGGCATAACAAGCAGCACTGACACCTAGTGTTTCAAATCAGAACTGCAGTCGACAGAGAAAAACATGGACAGCGTTCGTCCTCCTTCCTCTCGGAGAGTTTCTGTAGGTTGGTGGTTTGTGAGCGGACGGTTCTTTTATAAAGTCTATGAAGGACGGAGAACATAGCGCCAGCTACATGATGACGAGCGAAGATGATTCACACAGGAAGTTGCTATGCTTTGCAATGCTAGCGCTACTTTCACGCGCTAATTTACGTTAGCATAAAATAGTGTAAACAAAAGCTACATTAATCAACAAATACCACGCAGCGGCTGTTTTCCCTCAGTCTCACTTAATAAATGAATTTGATAATAATTTCATAAGTTTATAAGGACAAACAGTATTCGCTCGGTCCAAAACATCATTACGTTTGTTGTTGTAAACTAACAGGCCACCAGTTTACTCCACTAATACGTCCATACAGTCACAAACATCCATTTAATGAGCACCGAGAAATAAATTAGACTAAAATCTTTGTAAATCAAGATGAACTTTTCGGTTAATTTAAGCCAAACTCCGGTGTTTACCTGTCGGGAGAAACTTTGCCAGCTCAGACTTCTCCACCTTTTAAGAGATTCTCCAGCATTGATCCTCGTTTTATTCCATTGTGGTCGTTTGCTTTTTTAGCAGGATGCCGAGGCTTTTTAGGTTTTTCTGAAACTATTTCTGGTCTGCTTCTTTTACCAGCTTCCATACCTGCAGGCTGCTGCTCTTTAACCGACATAAAATACCAAACGCTGCCTTGTTGCCCGATATGATTGGTTAAGGAACCAGGAAGTTGGAAAGAGCAACATGCTGAAGTTATTCCAGCACAGAACTCTTACTTTGAAAGGAGAAGAGTTTGACCAAACATTGTTAATGTAGAGAGACAGATGCTACTTATTTAACCTTTAACTGTATTTATTTTGGTTTCGTACAGGTGTAAAGAAATTTGGGCATTAAGGGGTTAAAACAACGGTGGCAAAAGCAAAGTTCCAGCAGTACAAATCTCAGAGCTGTAGAAGAGAAAGCTGCGTTTTATGGAGAAAACTTGATTAAATTCCAGTTAAAAGGATTTTACACTGAAACGTATATTTTCTGATCACCAGGACAACTCCCACCAGCGTTTCCATGGAGACAGACGCCAGTTCCTACGCCCACAACCAGCTTCTCCACCCAGATCAGGATAAACTGGTAGTAAGATGTGCCTACAGATGAATGTCTTTGCATTACCGCGTTCCTCCCTACTAAAAATCCCACACTGATTTTAAGTCAGCTCTATTCTTCCAACAGTGACCTGGCGACCCCTGCAACGCTCCCGGGGGTCTGGGCCCCCGTCTGGGAAAGGCTGAAGGACAGTATGTTTTAATGTAAGCATGACCTAATGACGCCAAAGGGGAGGGACCAGGAAGCCTCCTGCTGGGTGAAAGAGCATGTTCCTGCGGGGAGGAGTGTGGTGGTGGAACCTACCAGAGCAGAGAAGGCCCAGACGTTCCTGCTGAACAGAAACTCCAGGTTGTGTCTCCGGAGGTAGGCCAGCCCTCCGATCACAGCCAGCAGGAAGCCCAGCAGCAGGGGTCCGGCATAGTTCGGCGGGCGGATGACCCGGATCTGAAACACAGCACTGCCGTCACCCAGCTGTTCTGGGAGCATTAGTCCTGGTGGGAGAAGGTCCAACACTGACCTGGACGCCCGTGCAGTCCGCCACCCATCTGGCCAGCTGCTCGGAGGAAAAGCCTCGGACCTGAAGCTCGTAGGTGTCGGATCGGCGGGGTTTCCCTTTGGGCGGGAAGTGGAGGAAGGTCGGAGCAGAGTTCATATTTAGCTGCAGACAAACATGGAGTAAAAATGTTGGTGTGTGTGTGGCCAAGGGCACCTTATTAAACTGGATCATCTCTAAAACCTACAACCTGCTTTCTGGACTCGTCTGTATGATTAAGACTGGTCAGGATGTCAGATCTGAGTGAAACTGGACTGGTTTCAGCTCCCACTGGGAAGACTGGATGTGAGTCATCTCTGGTGTTATTTTCTCTTCCTGTCCATTCTGTGGACCGTCTCTGTGGATCATGAAGGCAGCAAGTCGTTCTGTACAGACACTCAGATGTCCTGAGAAGACCTTTAACCCCGTCGTCTCACACCAGAGTTCTCAAACGGTGGGGCAACTGTGTAACTGATGACCTAACCAGCAACCTTCAGGACCAAATCTCCAACCCTCCACTCCATGTTCCACTTGGGTTCTGGTTAAACTGGTGTAAACATGGGCCGGAGACTCCAGAACAGAACCAGGACTGGAATGGTGTTTCTCTAAGAGCACCAACACAGACTAAAGAGCCGTCATTCAGGGCGGGAATCTGGCTCATCTGACCAGAGGGAGAAACACGGCACGAGCTCCGGCTGCTGGTCATCACTACGGTGGAAAAGCCTGGCTTCAGTCACGGCTCTACGATCCTCGACAAACATTTACACACACATCAAGTTTAACCTTGTTTTAAGAGAGACAAGAAAACATGGATTAAAACTAGAAATCAGATTCACTTTGGAAAAAAGAGCCCATATCATCCTGGCCTCTGTTCCAGCCACAGAACGGAGTCCATCTGTTCTTTCTTTGTCTGCTTTTTAAGCAGGGTTACCTGACCCGGTCCAGGTCCCACCTGTAGCACATGCTGTGTTCTCCGTTTGGAACATCACCTGCTTTCCTGATGGGAAAGCTAAAAGCTAACAAGCCTAAAACAACTGACAGCTGTGGGAGTTTAAAGGCTGTAACAGACTGATACAGGGTCTGAGGTCCGCGGTGTTGGACTGGACGGAGGACAGTTTTCTCTGTTACACGGACGGAGGCCTTTCTGAGGCTGTCAGTGTGTCCCAAACCGCGCACTTCTATACTTCCAACACTACATTTAAGTGCTTAGTTCACTGACACAGAAACTTCAGTAAAAACACTGAAAGTACCCGGATGCTGCCCTAAACTCGGCCAAAAATCTAGTGCGAAACGCTGGACACTACACGCACTAAACGGACGCCATCTTGCTGACGTAGCGGAAGGGGAGGGACTTTCAACCAGTTTTTCAGAGCTGGCAGCCACCGACTCAGCGGTACCGATGCAGGCGGAGGCTGTTTTCTACTGTTGTAAGTATGAAGTTATTTGATCATAATTCTAATATAAACTGCAGCATACTTCTTATCTCTTCTATCCCTGATGACAGTTATGGATCTGATCATTTGTTGGAGGCTGCAGTAGAGTTAGCAACGTAAATGTTAACAGTTTTATAGCCAATTTCGTGGATGTTGATGGGCTATAAGTGTTAAAAATGATTAATGCTATAGGTTCCGTATGTTTATTCATGATGGTTGAACCTCCAGATGAAGCACTGCGGGGTCTCTGGCGTAAACGAAATGGTCCTTGATCTGAAAACTGATTAGAAAACACCGCTGGTTAGAGAACTGGCCCGTTTCCATGGTAACGCTGACTAAGCCGTAGCTGATTGTACATCACTTTAAATAAGCGTCTGCAAAGTACCCATAAAGTACATAATAATGTTTGCTTTTATATAACCTGTCATTCTGTGTTCACCGTAGGCCACTGTGGCATCAAACCACCGAGCCAGCAGTGGCACTGAGGCATTTACCACCTGCGGGCCAGGACGCTGCTGTGGAGAAGAGGAGGTGGCAAGAGAGAAATGTTTTAATAAAAAGTTTAAATGTTTTCTGCATCCCTGTTTTAGCGTCTTCATTACTGCGTTTCATATTTTAAATGATGATTTCTAGTAGAATCGGTTTCCTGTTGCAGACGTGAACGAATCAGTGTAAACACCAATAAAACACATGTATAATGTAAAGTACTTTAATTCAGTTAAGATATCTTTGCTTATTTAAAAGCTGTTTTATTAGTGTTTTAAATTGCACTTTGTACTAACAGGTATGGGGGAGACACGCAAAGACACATGAACGTGTGCTGATGGTTTCTATTGTTATCTACTCAGATAGATTAATACAGTGGAGGCCACGGTTCTTTGTTTTACTAATGAGGCCTTTTAAAAGGCATTTAATAGCATGCAAACACGTATGTTAACGTGATTTTGGAAGAAAAAAAAGTATATTAACAGAGCGGCGCTGCTAAGCTGGTACGTCACTACCGGTAAGTTCAAAACGTTAGAGCTCAATGTGGATGGACTTACCCACGATAGTGTCACTACAGAAGGTAGAGCTTAGTGCGCACTACACAATACCTACACACTACCTACACACTACACACTACCTTCCAGTGGACTCATGTAAGAGCTCGGTTTGAGACACACTCCGTGTCTCCCTACTCCCTACATAGTGCCCTACATAGGGGTCCTGCCATTTTGTCAGAGTGTCCGAATGTCCAGAGAGAAAAAAGTAGGGCACTCAAAATTACCCACAATGCATCTTCAAAAGTAGTGAGCATCGATGGTGGGTCAATATAGACCACAATGCATTGCGGGCAGAAGCTCAACATGGCGCACGGAGGCGAAAAAATTGAGCTACGCGAAATTACCTATAAGCCAACAAACAAAGAATAAAATACAACATAAGGAAGAAAAATAAAAATATTTACACACAACTTTGGATTGGATTTGGAATGACATCTTGACGCGGGCTGTGGTTGCCGTGGTGACGGCGGTAGTCACGTGGTTTGCGGCGAGGAAAAAATAGGCAGCTTCCTGTCCAAATCGCCAAGAGAATAGGCGCATTCCGACAGAGAAGTTCTAAGAACGCAGTTCTAATAACTGTCCTAGTTCTAGGAACTACCTTCTCCAGGGGAACTGTTTCATGTTGCATTCGCACATGAGTTGGGGGCGGTAGCGGGACCGATGTGACGCATACGTCTGCGACAGTGACGTGTGACTTTAGCGCCACATAACAACAAAACAAAACCCGCTAAAAACAAAACAACAAGGCAAGCTAACATGGAGAAGGAAGAGATCGTCGTGTTCATGCTCTGCTTGATGGAGATGTTACTGATGGACGATACAACCAGGCGTCTCACGTCGAGGCTGGAAGGCTCCTGAGAGTCAGAAGATGAAGAATCCAGCGGCAGGAGATCCGCCGCAGACAAAGGAGACGACGTGTAAGTTTAACTTATTAAACATGCGCCGATTGTATACGTGTCTTATGAGTAAATATTTCAGACGGCGGGTTTATTGTAACTCGTGTTCTGTTTCAGACGTTGCTGCAGCTCATTGAACCTCCTCACCGTCTGGCTGATCCGGAGCAAAGCTGATAACTAGCGGGAAAAGGTTGTTCTCAATTTTACCGATAAGCAGTGGATAGAGAATTCCTGTATGTCCAGGGAGACGTTTCAATACATCTGTGGCCGCCTGAAGCTGCACTGGAGAGGATGGACACAACCACCTGCTGCAGATACTGAAGGAGATGGAGAACAGCCTGGATGCTTTACCTCCTGCCTTCCAGCTAATCACTACACACCTCTTCATAATAAGCATCATGTTCTGGAAGTTCCACAGACAGAACATACATGTATACATGATGTACACATTTAAAGAGAAAATGTTCCATAGAAATGTATCATTTCATTTTTTTTTTTTTATTTTTTTTATTTTTGTGTGTGTGTGTGTGTGTGTGTGTTATGTTTAAAATAAAGATCTCATCATCTGCTTTAAGCTTTGTGTGTTTTATGGAATCATCAGTAGAAAGGTGAAGGAGTAATCCGTCACTGAAGGGTTGGTTGTGACTGAGTTATGGTTTAGAATTATGAGGACATAGTCACACAGATTTAGCGTATATGAAGGTAAAAATATAAAAAGGTGGTGAAATGTTTACAGGTGTGTATTTGTGTCAGATCTTGGTTAAACATGATAAACTTCGTTCTGTGATATGGAGCATATTATAAAGTTGATAAACTAATGTAATTTACACCCAGGATAAGACTTAAAACGTAGCGACCAAAGATGGATTATTTAATATTTCATAGCTGTGATAAGTTAATAACTACTCAATATTTTTATTAGCTAATATTTTATAGATGTGGCCAAAGCACATCTAACAGACACAAACTGAAAACTTCAGACTCTTTACAAAGTCATTTATTTTTTTATAGTGAATACAGCAGAGCAAAAATAACTATGTACATGTGTGTATAAGCTGCATATCACACTGGCTTTTCCTGCCGCACGCAGGAGTCATTTGCTGCGGCGTTGCCCGAGTAAACATGTCGGTGGTACAAACTGTCCAATTTACTGTTTGTTCGGTTCGTCCCGCTCCGGTTGTCGTGGTTCTTAATTTATTTGTAGTCTTGTGTGAGTTTTCTACGTGCGCTGCTTCGCGTTATCCCGCGTTCTCTGACTGAGAGCTGATCGTCAGGAATATTTTTATATCAAAACCTCTCTGAAAATCCTCTGTGGTGTAGACGGTCAGAAGAGCTTCGACCTCCTCGTCGGTCCATTTATCGCTTGCTTGTTGTTGTTTTTGTCCGTATGTGCAACCGTGTTTTTTAAATGTGGCGGGGACACAAAATGCGGAAATCTGGCAAGGGGCGGAGCTACCAGTCACCAAACACCTACGTCATGAGGGTTCCTATAGAACCCCGTTCAGACCCTGCCTGGAGCAGGAACTAAAATGGTTCTAGGAACTGAGGGCTTTGGTCCCTAGTTCCTGTATGTCGGAATGCACGAAAAAACGGCCTGGTTCCTGAAAAAGTTATAGGAACTGCAAAAGGTTCCTACAGTCGGAAAGAGCCTATTGAGTCGCTTTGTAGTGCAGCCCTATGTAGTGAAGGAGGGGTTGGGGAGTAGGGGGGACTTTCGGACACAGCCTGAGTCTACATCTCACCATCTGGAAGACGTCTGATCCTTCATCAAAATCCACAGATGCAAAGAAGACTTTGTTGGTGAAGGCAGAGGAGTAGCGCCATGAATTAGCCAGCACCTGGAACTCCTCAGCAGCTTGTCTGAAAAGAAAAGATCCGTTAAACGGCGTGAAGAGGAGCAGAAATGCAAGCGCGTGCCTGCGGCCGCCTACCTGCACACCCCGCACTGCCTCTGTGGCTGCAGCGCCGTGAACATGATGAACACCGAGTAGTTTCTGGGAGGAGCCTTGACGAAGCGACGGAACTTGTCTCCGTTCATCCTGATGACGGACCGCTTGGAGGCCCACTCCATCATCTGGGTCACCTTCTCTGACAGCAGAGTCTGTTCGGGACACACACACCAAAACCTCTGCTAGTTCCTCCCGAACCAACCAAGAACCCGTCCAACCCTCCTTCCCTGGGCTTGGTCTCTTCTCCGAGTTCACAAGTTTAACTGACTGAACTTTACAGCCAAAGCGGAGACTCTGGACCACTTCCAAGCTGAGCTCAGACTAGTTTTCTTTCTTCTCCCTCTTCTGAAATACACCACAACATACACAAGCTAACATGTTACATGTCATGCTCCGGTTAGCTTAGCTTGCTCACAGCGCCGCCGCGGATTCAAGCGGCTGCCAACTTTCAAAAAGTCGCCAAAACTTCCCGCAGAATGGCGGAACTTTGCGACGCTGAGACTTCAGACTGCGTTACCTCTTTCTTCTTCTGCGCATCACCGGGCTCGTGGTGGAAAAGCACCAGAAACAGCAGCGGAAAGAGAAGTTTGCCAAACATTCTGCCAAACTATCCACAGCGCTACGGGGGACGTGTGCACGCGAGCAACTTCTGTCAGCTTCTCATTGGTCAACACCGTCTTCCGTGTTTACACAAACGGCGCACGCGCTGTAGGAACATAAGGTGTGTCCCAATTCAAGGCCTTTCTTTCTTTCTTTCTTTCTTTCTTTCTTTCTTTCTTTCTTTTTCTTTCTTTTTTTCTTTCTTTTCTTTCTTTCTTTCTTTCTTTCTTTTTTTCTTTCTTTCTTTCTTTCTTTTTTCTTTCTTTCTTTCTTTCTTTCTTTTTTTCTTTCTTTCTTTCTTTCTTTCTTTTTTTCTTTCTTTCTTTCTTTCTTTCTTTCTTTCTTTCTTTCTTTTTTCTTTCTTGCTTTCTTTCTTTCTTTCTTTCCTTTCTTTCTTTCTTTCTTTTTTCTTTCTTTCTTTCTTTCTTCTTTTTCTTTCTTTCTTTCTTTCTTTCTTTCTTTCTTTCTTTCTTTCTTTCTTTCTTTTTCTTTCTTGCTTTCTTTTTTTCTTTCTTTCTTTCTTTCTTTCTTTTTTTCTTTCTTTCTTTCTTTCTTTCTTTTTTTCTTTCTTTCTTTCTTTCTTTCTTTTTTTCTTTCTTTCAGCAAGCGCTGTTATGTCAGGGCCTGTAATAACAGATACAATGAAAAATATCCTATAGCACAGAAAAATCAAACAGATAATCTTTTGTATGTATGTATATATGTATATATATATATATATATATATATATATGTATATATATATATATATATATATAATGTATGTGTGTATGTATGTATGTATGTATGTGTGTATGTATATATATATATATATATATATATATATATATATATATATATATATATATATATATATATCTTTATATTATAACGGTACATATTTTTGCTTTTCTTAGACTTGTAAATAATTTCTATTGCACTTTCTTGCTGTGATGCATGTTCACCTTATTTTGCCTCTCTGTACTTTATTCTATAACAAGAGCTGCTGTAACAAGTGAATTTCTCCACTGTGAGATAATAAAGTCTAATCTAATCTAATCTAATCTAATTTTGTGATGTTTAGCAGAACGCATACCGATGGAGTTCTTTCAGACACGAGTTTTAAACACTGAAAATCACTTTTTAGTTCGTTTTTAAAGCCAGCAGCAGAGGGCAAGCTATGAGGGTAAAAATGTGCCAAAATGAACAAACTTGTAGATTTGATGTGAAAACTTGTAGAATACAATGTGAGAAGTTGTGCATCAAAAATCTGAACTTGTATGTCAAAATTTTCTGCTGTAAAGAAAACTCACACACATGTGAACTGAATTTGAAGTTACAGAGAAAAAATAGTCCATCTGACAAATTATCTTCCATAGTTTACTTGTAATTAAATTTTTTTCAAGTGTTCATTTTGCTTTACAGCTTCAACTTAGCGATTACAACTTCCTGAATCTGCTGCTGCAAGTCACACATGTGCTCTCGCGAGTCACAGCGTGATAAAACTGTGGCCTGACTTTTGGCTCATTCCTTGCGAGATATTTGTGCCAAAACTAACTTGTGTCTGAAGATGTGAGAGCAGAGGAGGGGCGGGGCTTAACCAATCAGAGTGAATGGTGAGACCAACGTCTCCAAAGTTTCTCTTGTCGGACATTTATAAGTTAGAACTGTTCAGATTTGTTCAGCTAGCCAGCAGTCACCTTTCATACACACCAAAGAGCGTATTCACTTGATCTTAATGTAATTTTTTATACATGTTGTTAGAGCATATGTTCGTTTACTCCTAAAACACACAGTGGGGTAGTCAAAACGATGGTTAATGGAGTAACTTACCCCAGGTTGGTGCGCCATAGCGATAGCTGCTGAAGTTTTTAATTGTTGGTTTTAAATATTTGTTCACCACCTGTAAATAAATCATCAGAAGGAAGAGTGTTCAAAAATCCACATTTTTAAAAGAAGGCAAAAACACCAGAGTTTGAGTAGAATTGACAATTCTTTGTTAAGCCAGTAAAGTAAGAAAATAATACATATCTCTGTCAGAGGAGGCCTGTTAGCTTAGCTTCTGGTCCACTAATACATGAAGTGTCGGGACCCTTCGGTTCAGCCAAAAGACCCGCCTACCTAAGTTATCCTCCTCATTTATACTGATACAATGCATTGTGGCTATGTGTATGTAGTGCACATTCATGTGAATGTGTATTTTGCAAGGTGGTCCTTCCTTCTACTGGGAACTTGATTCCTCCAGGTCCTCCTTCTAGGGTACGTCAGAGCTGAAAGGAAAAAAGATGCTTCGCTCTGCCCTGTTATCTGTCTGCCTCTCTGCTGACTCCCTTCTACCTTTTCTCACAGTTTCACACAAAGGCTGCTCTTTTAATAATTTCTCTGAGTTACTGTGAATTCTGCTTGGAGTGAGAAATAGATAAGTAAGGAGATATACAATATTTACAACCACTCCCTACTGGACATCCAGAACATTTTCAAGGTCCCTAGTCCTTAGTTATTTTCTCAGTATTGAACTCAGTAACCCTGTATGAGTTTGTGTCCTGCTTGTGAATGCATTATCTGTAAGCTGTGAAGGAATAATAATAATTAAGCTGTTTTCACCTCAGCACCACTATATAATGTAGCTCTATTAATTAAAAGCAGAGCCTAATGCATGTTACTAAAATCTAAGGATAAAATGTAAATGAATAAATGAATAAGAATGTTTAAAAAATATTTGCAACACTGCCAAGAGATCCGACAAGAGAAACTCTGGAGACGTTGGTCTCACCATTCACTCTGATTGGTTAAGCCCCGCCCCTCCTCTGCTCTCACATCTTCAGACACAAGTTAGTTTTGGCACAAATATCTCGCAAGGAATGAGCCAAAAGTCAGGCCACAGTTTTATCACACTGTGACTCGCGAGAGCAGAAAATTTTGACATACAAGTTCAGATTTTTGATGCACAACTTCTCACATTTTATTCTACAAGTTTTCACATCGAATCTACAAGTTTGTTCATTTTGGCACATTTTTACCTTCATACATACCATTATTCCATTTTTACAATGGATATGATATTTACCTCAAAGGAAAACTATATTTACTAGTTTATGGCATTTATGAGGGATAGCGTCAACATAAAACAGCGTTTGCAGAGGTTCTAATATGAAGTCATGACCCCTTTTAAAGGCAGGTAACAACCTCTTTCCAGAATTTTATGAAAAATGGGTAAGAGAAAAAGAGAAGTCCTATAGTCTCGCTTCCCTCCCCACAAAAAACACAAGACTCCACTTCAGACTTACACCGCTTCTTCACGTGATAGGGCGTAATTATTATTTTTACCTAAGTTTCTTTGACTTTGGGAGGAACTGGCCACTTAAGTATTATTAGAAATAGTATTATTAGGGGTAGTATGGTTCAGAAGTGCCACCCTCCCTGGAATGTAAAATTATTGAAATGTTTTTCTTTGATTCCAATTTTTAATTCAGAGAGTCTAGCAGTCCCCTTTGAAAAGATCAGGATGTTTGAATCCTCTGTAGAAGGGAGGGTGGAACTTTAAATTCTCTCAATGAGTATTCCAGATTAAATATGTCGGCAAAATCCTTAAATTCCAGTAATTCTCCGTGCTGGTCTGGACTGAAGAGAACACCTTTGTTTGCCCAGAGATGTTGTGTTTATAGTGAGGACCCTGTTATTCCAGAGTGGAGCGCTGCGCCGTGAAATTGTAAGAAACGCCATTTTCCAGCAGTGTAATATCTGCTTATGAAAATCTAATAGTTTTAAGGGTAATTTTGAACTTAAGAAGTCACATTTCAACAAAAAGAAAACTCCAGACCACCAAGTTTTTCAAAGAGGAGTTGGTGTGTGGAACCACAGTGACTCCAGCTGAGATTAATCCGGTTTATCCTCAACATGCCCGTTAGAGATCCAAACTCTGGTGCTTGTAACCCTCCAGTCTGGTAATCCTTAGCAGTCTCTGCTTTTTTATGTAGTTGTGCAGGATAAATTAATTTTCACAGGCCTTCAGCTTTAGCCAACAAAATTCTACCAAACAGATAAATCTCCAGTTAACCAGTGGTTTCGTGGTCTTTCCGCTGGTTTAGACTGCTTGGTTGTGGTTCCATCAGCATGTACTGTGACACCCAGATATGTAACTTGGAATTTTACCGGAATGTTTTCGATGCTCGCCTCTGGACAGGAATAAAGTGGAAAGAGTTCACATGTTTTCAAGTTTAATGATGGTCCAGATTTTTTTTATAAAAATGACTGTGTCGTCATAAAATTGTCTAATTTTGTATTCCTAGTTAAATATATTTATACCTCTGAGCTCTGAATGGTGGATGACTGAATAAGCAGGGAGCTGAGCACAGAGAATGAACAGCTTTGGGGATATTGGACATGCGTGTTTAATTCCTCCATTAATTTTGATTCTGTCTGATCCTGAGGACAATATAACGTAGCTATAGATGTCATGGTAGATCATACTTATTATTCTACAAAAATTGTCACCACATCCTAATTTATTAAAAGTTATGTTCCAGGCTGTGAAATGCTTTAAAAACATCAGGAAATAGGATGAGGCTCTGAGACTGAGTAATGTAGTCTACCGTGTCCAGAACAAGTCTGATGTGGTTGGAGATGTAGCGTCCTTTAGTAAAAGCAGACTGGTGTTCGGAGACTGTGACGACTGTTTTAAGACAGCGTAGCAAAAGGCTAACAGCTTATAATCATTACATAACAATTTTATTGGTCTCCAATTATTTAGAGAGAGTAGATCTTTGTTGGGTTTGGGAATTAGTGTTATTAACCCAGCTTTCGTTGATGGGGAAAAGCTGCCATGTTGAATCCATTCTAAAAAAACTTTGTATATGAATTGATTTGATCTCATTCCAAAAGAATTCCAACGATTCAGTGGTGAATCCATCAGTTCAGGAGATGTCCCGCTCTTCATTTCGTGCTCTGTCTAACTCTGTAATCTTTAACTCTTCTTCTAGATGTGGTTTATCATTATCAGTTAAAGTCAGCAGCTTACCCTCCAAACCTTGAACAGATTCACATTCCTCTGGTTGAAAACTAGATTTGTATAAATCCGAATTAAAAGACCGGATACTTTTCTGAATGATATGAGCACTTTCTACTAGAACACCATCCACTTTTAGTTTATCTCTTAGTTTCCTTGACTGTCTTTGTCTTTGTTCAGCCCATGCAGGCTCCGTTGGCCTTATCCTGGTACATTTCATCTGGCCGAACCTGTAGAGACTGGACTTCATCAACATTATTAATATCACCACCTTTCTGTTAATGACTTCATCTTTTCATCATGATCATTTCTTCCCAGTGACGGTTTCCAGCTGTTTGATGTCATATTTCAGCCATTCCCATCTATTTAAATTTCTTCAATCATAATCTTTACTTGATGCTGAAATTCTGGAACTTGTAAGAAAATATTATTGAATTTCCAGACCCTGGTACCATTTTGAAAGTTATTATGAACTGATAATGGTGCATTACACTGTGGTCAGTTAATGGAGCAGCTGGAATTTTACAACCCAGAACATTTTTGCAGAGTTCAGTGGAAACAAGCCAGAGGTCAGGTCATTACTGAATTGAAGAGTGTCTGGGTTATCCACCCTCCAAATATCAGCTCCATTTATAGATAAGCAAAGTTTCTGAAGACTAACATCGAGCTGAGGCCGTGATCCTCTTTGAGGCTTCCTGTCTAACCATGAATTGGGAGCAACATTAACATCGATACCAAACAATGTTTTATCAGTATGATGTTTTAGTTTCCAATTCTTTATCAGTACACCTATATTTTCAAGAAGATTCTTATTCAGACCTTGGTTGTTATAACCGTAAACACATACTAGAATGTACCATCTATCGTTCATTTCTACTATCATCCATATCCAGTGTCCTTCTGGGTCACAAATATGGTCAAGTACCTTTGAATAAGACCGTCACGCCGGCGGAATGAGATCGGTTTTTCCAAAACACTTCATCGTCCTTCTGTGAACGAGTCTCTTGTAAAAAGGTTATTTCTGCTTTCTCTCTTTGATAAAAAAGAAAAATGGCCTCACGCTTCTGACTGTTTTTCAGCCCCCAAACATTAACTGAACTAAAGAGAAGAGATGTTTTCCAAATAAAATGAAGACCTTCTCATGGTGAACAAAAGAGAACTACTTTTTAAAGTGCAGGAATGACTATGTTGTCCTTCAAAAACACATTTAAATCAGAAGCCACCGTTTTACAAGCTCGCCTGAGGTTTACCCATCCTTCCATCAGACGTCAGAGTCCCTCCTGATCTTATGCTCCTCGCCTTCGATAAGAGCACAACCCTCTGAGTGAGGCTTTCTTCTCGTTCCTGCAAAACTCCTCAACCTTCAGCCATAATTTGGCTCTCTGTCCTCCTTTGAGAAATCTTCTTTGAAGCGGATGTCCTTAAAGACTTTAGCCTCTGTAGCTCTCCTCCATACTTCGTCGCAGATGGAGCGCAGAGCAAACTGGAACTCACCGCTCGGGGCATCATGTTTGTAGCTGCATCATTTCTTCTTCCCAAACGATGAGCCGTGTCCACCGTTTCGCAGCACTTGTCCACTGAGACGGACAGAAACGCGTGAGAAGCCGATGGTTACCGCTTTTGTCTCCTCTTTCTCTTTTTATATGAGGTTTATATCAAGCATGCTCCAGGCACACTTGCTTGAAGGTAGGGCTGGGAGATATTTCCTAAAAATAAAATCTCAGATTTTTTAAAACCGAATCCGATTTAATCGATTTTTTTTCTTTTCTTTTACAAAACATAAATAAACTTATTAAAAACATTTATTTGTTTATATAGATGAATGCCAGCAAAAATAAAGCATATAATGTTATAACTTTTCCACCATATAAACCACTTATCATACAGGATCCACTGCAGGAATAATTCCCCTGATGAAGGTTGTCTCTTCACCAGGGTTTGTGGGTTAAGTTGACGTCTGCATCTCGTAGAGAGCAGCATTTTTCACTGCAGTTATACACACAGCTAAATCCCAGGCGTGACTGAAGGGTCACGTCACTGAAAATCTGTCATACAAACACCGTTCTGGTGTGGAGGGAGGGCGAAGTCTGCTGCTAACTATGGACAAAAACCCAGATTTTCATAAAAATAAATCTCCAGAAATGGAAAATTTGATTTATCGATTAACCGCCCAGCCCTACCTGAAGGCATCTTGAAGGAACTGAAACTTTCACTTTGTTTACTTCTTTATTCTCCTTCACATTTTGTACAATTTCCTCCATTTTGCATGTAAATCTGGTCAGACGTGCGTCTTAGTCGTCGAATCTCTTAATGAGACCTTGAATGGCATCGAGAATATCTTCATTTGATCCGCCACTTTGGGTTTTGTTATCTTTTTTATATTTGAAGTTTTTTGGGATTTAGGACTTGGCACTGGCGTTTTGTCATCAGAGATCTTTTCAGTTTCCTCTTCCATGGTTTCATGGTCCTCCGACACATCTGACTCACCCGGCAGCAGCAGTGCTGTAGTCGTGGTCAGTTTGCATGGTAGTTCGGTGAAAAGCTCTTTGTGTGAGAATTCAATTATGATTAACAGTTTGAACAAGTTATGTCACAGGGTTTGGCTGGGGTTGAGATTTCCCAGCCGTCCCTGAAGGCATTCTCCCTCCAGCTCTGATTGTCTGCTGTGATTACTGATGCGCTCCACCTGCTCTTTATCTGTTCTTTATATACCTGTGTGCGACGACCTCTCTTGCCAGATCGTCTTGCTTCATCCCTGCGCGCTTCCAGCCCTGATCTTCTGCCTGCCGACCTGTTTTGACCTGGATTTCCTGATTCTGCCTGCCCCAGTCTGGAAACTCTGTTGTTCTTTTTTTTTTTTTTTTTAACTTGTCCTGTCCAGCATCATAGCAGCTAAATGATAATCTGGTTTCTGTATCGTGCTGAACAAATTTGCTCTACCAAGGGGAGGCCTATGGGTAAGGCTCCTCTTGATAATGTGATTCATTTATTTATTTATTTACTTTGAATCACGGATTCTATGTAATCTTTCTGGACCTGACCGGAGGGGACAGAAAAAGATGGAAAATAGCAAAAAGAGCAAAAGGGAAAGAAGAAAGGAAACAAAAAGATCACAGACAGAAGGAAACGACCCTTCAATCCACACCATCACCAGACAACAAGCTGTTACACCTGTACATGAACACACCAGAAAGTTTCCTACAACTTTTACAAAAGCAGAAACACACACACAGAAAAAACAGGGCTGCCAGTCATTAAGAGTTTTTAAATAATAACCAAATCAAAAAGACATAACAGCGACCAGATACTAACTCACAGGAAAAATACACAAAATAAAAAAATTAATAATTATCGCTTAGTATTAAAACCCACTGGACAACTCAGTGACTGTGTCAGCATGCAGAGCATGAGAAACAAGGAGTGATCAGTGATGAAGAGTGGTGAGTGAGATCATGCACATGCGACCACGCCTCTACGGAGGCCAGAGGCAGACCTGGGCCAGAGGCCCAGCCCTCAGCAGCAGACCCGGAGCACCAACCCAAGCCACCCCACCACGAAGATGACTCCAGCCCCACCCGAAGGGCGGCAGAGGAGAGCCCCAGCAAGAGCCCCCCACGGTCCCGGGGCACAGGTCCCAGTGGGCCAAGATCAGCAGCCGCCGGCCCCGCCAGGGACCGGCCACCCAGGGCAGCCCAAGCGAAGGGCCCAGGGCCCCAGGAGGCCAGAGGCGGCCGCCCCACCCCCCAAAGGCAGAGGGCTCGCAACATGCCTAGGAGGACCAGGCCCCCCCAGACAGCCACCCGGCGTAGGCCAGCACACACCCCGATGTTCCAGCTGCACACCCCGGGAACCAGTGTGCTATTGGCCCCCTCCCCCCACTCCCCACCTACTCCAATCTGCACCCCATATAACCCCACACTCGCACCCTCCCCCCGCACCGCACCCACAAGCACTCACCACCACACAGCCACGCCACACACAACCCACCCACCATGCCCCGTGGGGGACACCCCAGGCGGACCAGAGGACAGCGAGCCCCAAGCACCCCCCCTTGACCCAACACCCACAGAGCCAGCAGCCCACCAGCACAGCCACCCCAGGACCTGGCCCCGGGGCAACCACCCCTACCCGCCCCCAGCCACACACAGGGGGAACAGGGGTGTGAGAGGTCCCCAATACCCTCTCTGCAACTTACTGTTTAGGTGGTGTGTGTTCCCAGAGCAAGCACAGCGTTTAATGGAGGGAAAATGTCCCGATCTTTCCTCCCTTTCTCGCTGCTTCTCCTCCTCCGCTCGCTCTACTCAGTCTTTCAGTCTCGTTTCTTCTCCAACGTTCTCCGTTTTTTTACGAACTCCGTGTTTTTTTCCTTGTCCCTCCTTTTTTTCAGATTTTCTCTTCTCAACCAATCAGCACCAGGAAAAGAAACGAACACATGTCTCATCCAATAAAACAAAAAATGTCCTTTGGAGAACTCTGTCCTTCTCCATGACAGTCTCAGTCCAGAATATTAATGACACTGCATTCATTTACAACCAAAAACATACTTAGGACACATTATGGAAGAAAAACATTTCTCACATATGTATTGAAACAGTAAATCATACCCATTTCTTTTGCATCACAAGCAACGTAAACTTTATTACATTTTTTTCCCCACGGGCTACAATTGTATTATCTATGTCAAAATTTAACCTTCTATTAATAAGAGTTGTTACTCCTCTCTGCCTAGAATTATAACAAGCTGAATACACGTGTGGAAACTGGGTTGTTGAGAGAAGATCTATTGTTGAGTTTGATAAATGAGTCTCTTGGAGTAATATAATATCTGCTTTCATTTCTTACAAACGATTAAAAATGTTTAACCTCTTTTCCCTTGTGCCAGCTCCACGCACATTCCAAGTGACAAATGTGAGTTCGTTCATGAACCAACCACAGAAATGAGGCTATATGCATATTACTGAAGCGTGTGTGCGTGCATCCCACTGTTTCTCTGCGTGCATGTGTATGTGCCAGCTGGTTGTGACAGAGATGTGTGTGCGCTTGTGCTGTTCTGTGTGTGTTCCTGTGAATCATGAAAAGTGCTGATGTGTATATAATATAATGACAAGTGTTACCGTTAACCGTTAAAGGGTCGGAGAGAAGAAGTGTAAAGAGTGAAAAGAGCGACAGTGCCAAATGAAAAAAGTAATTTAAAAAACTCATCTGTGCTGAGAACAGTGTAGTGGAGACGGGCAGTGGATTTACTGTTAACTAAATTATCTTTTATGGCAGTTTTATGGATATAACATGATCTAGTGAGAAAACAGGAAAATTAAGGCACATACCAAGTCAGTAGAGCCACGGAGTGATGTCCGGGTCGCGGTACAGCTGTCCATTAATAAATAATTTATCCACCGCGATGACAGCGCGAGCACCTTGCGTGATGGAATTCCTCCTGATGGGAAACAGGACTCTCCGTCGGTCCAGAATCTCTCTCGGATATTGGTCGTTTACTCCAAAGTTCGTTCCCTTCAGTTCGCGGCCCTGGTTCTTCACCTGCTCCTTCTGTTTGAAGCTGACGAACTTCGCTACTATGGGTCTTGGTCTGCTGGACCCGGGTTTCCTCCCGCCGAGCCGATGGACTCTGTGAAAGGAGATGTTTTTCACCGTTTCCTCCGGGAGCTTCAGGTGGGTTCTGATGAAGTTTTTCACCGTGGTCTCGGGGTCCTCCTCCGTCTGCTCTGGAATCCCTGCAAATACCAGGTTCTCTCTCATGCTCCGTCCCTGCAGATCGATCACCGTTTCCTTCATCTTCTTATTTTCCTCCGAGAGACGGGTCAAGCCCTCGGTGAGGGATTTTACCGACTCTCTGAGACCAGCATTTTCTACAGCCAGAGTTTCCACCTGCTTCTGGCTGAATTCTAGTGATTCACGTAGCGCCTGGAACTCCTTGTGGAGAATTTCTACCAGGCTCAAACGTGCATCAAAACTAGGGTTGTCACGATACCAGAAATTCAGTAGTCGATACCAATACCAGTGAAGTTACACAATACTCGATACCTAATTCGATACCACGGCAAAAAAATAAAAAGACTAATTTATTCAAGATATCCAGCATCTTTATTAAAATATTAATCTGTTTACATTGTAGAAACTTGAACAGATAAATAATAATAAAATATATACCTTGGTGTTTTCCCTTCAAGTATTTACACAAAGATTGTGTTTTTTTTACTAAAGAACAAACAAATAAATAAAAAAGAAATAAGAATAATAATTAAAAAAATATTTCTATAATGGCATGCCCTCAAGTATTTAACAGAAATGAACAATATTGTGCTTAATGCAAGAACAGCATTATAAATCCCAGCAGCCAGTCAGAAATGTAATCATGGACAGATAAATGTCAAATTAAAATGTGCCTCGGTAAGGCTCCGTTGTGGTCCGCTAGCAAAAACTTCGTAAAGTTCTGCTCACCTTGAATTCTTTGTATAGATCCGGGTGCCTGTCTTTAAGGTGCTTTGCTAGATTGGACGTGTTTCCTCCTTTCGTATTGAATCCCTTTCCACATCTTCGGCAAATTGGGTTTTGGGGATTTATTATGTCCCCTTTGTCGTTTGGCCTGAAGCCAAAGTACTTCCATATGTGGCTCCTGGTTCCCTTTTTTTCAACGAGCTGAGGCGGAGCAGCCGCTCCCGCTGCACTCGATGTAGCCATCTCCACCCAACTGTTTAGCTAGCAGCGGGCGGATGTAAACATCTCTTACGTCCGTTTCCTTCGGTACCATCGGTACTACCGGTACCATGAAAATACAAGTACCGACAGTACGACAGCAGTGCTGGTACCGACTTGGTACCGAAGTACCGAGTACCGTGACAACCCTAGTGCGAAGTATTGTCCAAATTCACAGAATTTGAAGGAGCCTCCGATTCCACCCTTCAAATCCTCACTTTGGCCTCAAAAGAGGGCTGCTAGTGATGCATCCTTCGTGGCCTCTTTTCTCCCAGAATTCATAGCACACAAGACTGTGGCGACGCAACCGAGTAGAATTAAAGTGTTTTTTTTTTTTTGTTTTTTTTTTCAACCACAGTTTAATAGAAACGGTTCAAAATATCAAACATATTTGTTAAATGGTGAGATTAAAATTCTGTAATAGTTGATATTTGTGGATTTTTAAAGGGTTAATGGCGTACGTACAAAAACAGAGCCTGAGACTTTTTTTTTTTTTTTTTACTGTCGGTGTTGCCGTTCGGTTTTAACGTCCACTGAAGTGTCGTATGAGTAATTTGAGAGGTTTAAGCGAATCGAAGTGTGCAGACCCTTGTTGGGACACCTATTGTATCACCGCGTTCTAGAGATGTGACGTTCATGAACGAATTGATTCTTTTGAACGACTCTTTTTTTTTTTTTTTTTTTTTTTTTTTCTCACGAGTCTTGAACGACTCTTTTTTTTTTTTTTTTTTTTTTTTTTTTCTCACGAGTCTTGAACGACTCTTTTAAATGAGCGATGGGAACCAATTCACAGTTATGAGCTGTCCATTTTATATACAAATTTTTGACACTGCCTTCAAATCAAATCAAATCAAACTTTATAAAGTGCTTTTAATGCCATAGGCAACACAAAGTTCTTTACATGAATATAAACATAAGAATAAAAACACTCAATCTTTCACAAATTCATACGCACACACGTATACACACACGCCAAGTCCAATCCCCCCACCCCCTTCCAGCTAAAAATGACTGCATGAATAAATAAATGAATAAATAAGTAATAAGTAGTTTGAGTAAAATGAAAATAAAATAAATAACATGTGACATCATAGAAATCTGATGTCCAACACGCTCCATTCATGTGAAGCATCTGTGGACAGAGAGTATTGTTTGGAAACAAATACTGTGAGTTCTATCCAAAACATTTACTAGAATTTACACTGACTGCTCAGGTTTGTCCTTTTTATCTATATTTTTCCTATAATTATTTAATCTTGTATAGTAGATTTCATATAGGTACATATTTTGATTGTTTGTCATTCTTACATATTGTGAAATTTTGTAAGATATTGTGAGAACGAGCCAGTCTTTTGAATGGCTCTTTGAAAGGAACGGCTCCTCAAGATCCGGCTCCCTTCAAAGAGCCATAAATCCCATCTCTACCGCGTTCAGGCTTGTCACATAGATACGAAGACTATGGCAAGCCAAAGTGCTCAAAATTCGCCACTTAAATAGCATGTTGACAATTAAACTGCAGAAAAAACACAGTTTTATGTGAAAAGTCAGCGTTAAAAGTGCAGTTTTTCATGGAAAAATGCTGTAAAAACACCGTTTCTGTAAATGCAATAAAAACGACGTTCTATGCAGTCCCTGTATGGCAAGCCAAAAGGGCCTTAATTCGTCACTATATTGGCGCGTTTGTAATAAAAATATGTAAAATACGCTGTTTTGTGGTGAAAAATGCTGTTAAAAGCGCCAGTTTATGTGGCAAAAACGGCGTAAAATACGCCTTTTCTTAAAACTTCGGTAAACACCAAAGAAATACAACGTTTTTGGTGGTCATTAAACGCCACTGTTTGCGTCGTTCAATAAACGCACGTAAAAAGTGCTGTTTTGTAGCATGCGTAAAAAACAGCATTTTGTTGTAATTATCCCAGCCCCTTCTTGACCTGCCACTGAAATTGAACTGTGATCATTCAATCAGTAAAGACCAAAAGCAGACAACAGCAGTTCATCACCGATTCCCTTTGCTGTAGAACTGGATGCATTGTTCCATTAAGACTGCTCTGTTTGTTAAGCTGTCTGCTTATGTGCTGACATCTGCAACAAAATGCAAATGCACTGCCAGAATACAGACTCAAATACGAACAGAAATAAATAAATAAAAATTCTATAAACTTTAACCGATGAAAGTCAGACCTTGATTTTCAACCATGCTTAAACAGAATTATTTAAAAAAATAAACTCATGAAACAGGCCTGGACAAAAATGATTGAACCCATAACTTAATATTATGTTGAACAACCTTTTGAGGCAACCACTGCAATCCATCGATTCCTGTACCTGTCAGTGAGACTGCTGCACCGCTCAGCAGGTATTTTGATCCACTCCTCGTAAGCAAACTGCTCCAGTTGTCTCAGGTTTGAAGGGAGTCTTTTCCAGACGCCATGTTTCAGCTCCTTCCAAAGATGCTCAATAGGATTTAGTTCAGGGCTCATAGAAGCCACTTTAGAATAGTCCATGTTTTCCTCTTAGCCATTCTTGGTGTTTTTAGCTGTGTTTTGGGTCTTTGTCCTGTTGTAAGACCCATGACCTGCGACTGAGACCAAGCTTTCTTTTTTTTTTTTTAATTATATATTTATTCAAGTTTTTTAGCAAAAGTACAAAAGTTACAAACAATAAAGTAGAAAAAAAAAAAAAAAAAATCAATGGAGAACAAAGCCGGGTATGCATTACAATAAAGATGTCCATGTGCATCACAGGTGCAAGCATATGCAAAGAAAAAAGAAATGAACATAAAAGGATGAGTGGTACAAATTAAACTTCACCACAGGTTAGTCATCATCTTGGTGGGCAAGAAAATCCAAGAATGGCTGCCAAATCTCAAAGAATTCTTTCAGCTTATTTAATAAACCATATCTGAGTCTCCCCAAGTGCAAGACACCAGTCAGTTCGATCAGTCAGTTCGATCAGCCAGTCCTTAAAGGTGAGAGCAGTGTCTGATTTCCACAGCTTTAAAATCAGTTTTTTTGCAATTATCGTTCCAAACATCAGAGTGTTCTGTATGGAAAAGCTTCGATTCCTTAAGGACAGAGAGAATCCACGCAGTGCAATGCTGGGTTCAGGCTTAAGATCACATTTATGTATAGTGGCAAACCATTTGAATATATCACTCCAGAAATTATGTAAATTTGGGCAGGTCCAGAACAAATGAGCAAGAGATCCCGGAGAAGCCTTACATCTGTCACATAAGGGGGAAACCGTAGGGTAAATTCTATGTAACTTAGTTTTTGAATAGTGAAGCCTGTGTACTACCTTGAATTGAATCAATTGATGTCTAGAATTCACGGAGCATGAGCGAATTCTAAGGCCCTCCTTTTAGACCGTATCGTCTAACAAAATTCCCAACTCCTCTTCCCAGGCTGCTTTAATAGGTTGTGTATCACAGTTCACCTGCTCAAAGAATATCTTAACAAAACTAGAAGTTAAATGTTTTGAGTCAGGTCGGCCCAGTAAAAGTGTGCAGCACCCCCTTATCTCTGGAAGATTTTCAAAATGAGGTATATTCTGTCGCACAAAGTTCCTGATTTGAAAATATCTGAAGAGATGTGTTGATGGAATATTAAATTTTTCTTTTAACTGGAGAAAAGTAGCAAACTGTCCATCGATATACAAATCTTTAATTGTGATGATGCCTTTTTGCCTCCAGGTATCAAAAGCAGAGTCATAAAGAGATGGAGGGAAGGCATGGTTAAGATGAACTGAGGCAAATACAATGGTGTTTGGGAGGTTACAGTTCTTCCGGATTTGCTGCCAGATTTTCAGACTATTTAGGATTATTCCGTTATTCAAATTAGAATTCCCAGGAAGGCCGGGAGGAGAGAAAAGGAGAGCTGGAAGCGAGCTCTTAAAAACACTTTTCTTTTCAATGGCAACCCAAGCAGGGGTATCTCTTGAAACCTTAAGGGTATAGCCGTCTTGCCAGTAGGTCAGGACTCTTAGATTCGCGGCCCAGTAATAATGTAGAAAATGTGACAAGCCTAATCCACCCCTATCCCTGGATTTATGTAAATGGGCTTTTGGTATTCTATGAGCTTTGAAGTTCCAAATAAAAGGAATAATTATTGAGTCTAAAGATTTAAAAAAGGACTTTGTTAGGAAAATGGGGAGATTTTGGAACAAGTAAAGGAATCTCGGGAGGGTAACCATCTTAATGGCATTTACACGGCCTATCATAGAGATGGGGAGAATACACCATTTATCTATATCCTCTTTAAGCCTTTCTAGGGCGGCATGAAAGTTCAATCGGAAGATTAATTTAGGATTCTTTGGTAGAGTAACTCCTAGATACTTAAATTTATCCGTAATTTTGAATGGGAGATTATGTAAAAAATTAACATCTAGGTCCCCACTTAAAGGCATAAATTCACTTTTCTGCCAATTAATTGTATAACCAGAAACTTCGCCAAAAGATTTAATTAGATCCAGTAAAATAGGGACGGATTGTTCAGGTTGAAAAATAAAAATGACCACGTCATCTGCGTACAGTGAAAGATGATGATCCATATTCCCTAGATGTACTGGTTTAAAGGTAAGATGTTGCCTGACACTAATAGCGAAGGGTTCGATCGCAATTGCAAACAGCAAGGGGCTGAGAGGGCAGCCTTGGCGTGTCCCTCTGTGTAATGAAAAAGGTGCTGATCTATCCTGATTAGTTAAAATGCAAGTGGGGTGAGCGTATAAGATTTTAATCCAGGAGACAAACTTCGAGCTGAATCCAAATTTCTCCAACACGCTCCACATATACTGCCATTCAACCTGATCAAATGCTTTCTCTGCATCTAAACAGAGCACAGCCACTTCCTGGTTTTTTTCATATTTATGATACATTATGTTCATCAATCTTCGCACATTAAAAAATAAAAATCTACCAGGAATGAATCCAGTTTGGTCCGCATGGATAATGGAAGCAATATGTTTATTTAACCTGTTTGCGAGTAATTTGGTGAAAATCTTTACATCTGTATCAGCAGTGCAATGGGACGGAAGGATGAGGGGTCAGTGGGGTCTCTACCCTCCTTTAAAATCAATGAAATATTGGCCTCATATAGTGAGTCCGGGAACTTCTGAGCTTCAACTGAATGGTTAAACATTCTAAGCAAAATAGGGGCGCGCTGTTCTGGATATTTTTTATACAGTTCTATGCCATAGCCATCAGGGCCGGCACATTTGCCATTGGGAAACGACCTAATAGCATCCAAAACCTCCTGCATAGTGATAACGGCATCAAGTGCCTCCCTTGCTGCGTTATTCAGTTCGGGAAGCTCAAGGTGAGCCAGCCAGTCAGAGATATTTCCCTTGGCTTTTGATGAATATAATTGTTGGTAATATTCTCTAAAGCGTTCATTGATACCCTTAGGATCAGTGATCAGCTCTCCAGTTTTGGATTTGATTTGATGTATAGCTCTATTGGCTTGTAAGCCTCTTAACTGTCCGGCCAGCAGCTTCTGGGGTTTGTCCCCTAATTCAAAATTTCTCTGTCTCAATCTGAACAACATATTACTTACTTGGTCTGATAAAATGCTATTATATTCATATTTCAGCTTGAGGATATTTTGCAATGTCAAAGGATCGGGGGTTGATTTATAGATGGTTTCTAGTTGTGTCGGCTCTCCTTCAATCTCTAGCAACCGTTTTTGTTTTCCTCTCTTCATTGACGTTTCAAAAGAGATTATATGTCCCCTAATTACGGCCTTAAAAGACTCCCACAATACGGAGTCAGATACTTCTGCGTTGTCGTTGGTTTCCATAAACTCTGAGATTTTAGAAGAGAGAAACTGGCTAAACGACGTGTCAGAGAGCAGGGAGGGATGAAATCGCCATTTATATGATTGCCGTTTATGATTTAAGTTAAGAACTAATGAAACGGGAGCGTGATCAGAAATTAAAATGTTATGATATTTGGAGGAGACCATGTTTGATAACAAGTTGGAATCAAGTAAGAAGTAATCAATTCTAGAAAAGGATTTATGTCTCTGTGAGAAGAATGAATAGTCTCTAGCTGTGGGGTACTGAAGTCTCCATGCATCTACCAAATTCATGGAGTCGATCAAATTATGTAAAGCTTTAAAGGCCGCTAGAGGGGGCTGACTCGTCTGGGCCGACCTGTCCAAGTAATTATCAAGCACACAGTTGAAATCACCGCCCACTATCAGATGTGTGTCAGGAGTACTTGGAAGTAATTTAGCTAGGTTGTTGAAAAATTCAGGGTCATCAAAGTTTGGACCATATACATTCAGAAGTGTAACATGAAATGAATATATATGACCTGTTACCAGGATATATCTACCATGGGATCGCAGACAGTGGAAACATGCCTAAATGGAATAGTTTTGCGAATCAAAATTGCCACATGTCGGGCTTTGCTAGAGAAGTTGGATTGAAATATCTGATTAACCCGCTGCATTTCAACAATTTTGCAGAGGAGGGCCTATTGTGCGTTTCCTGTAGAAATAAAACATCAGCTCCTAATGATTTCAAATGGGAGAAAACTAGCTCGTTTAAGAACATGGCCCAGTCCTCGAACATTCCAGCTGGTGAATGTAATACCACCATCTCGTGAAGAAGTACTAAGATGCATCCATAGTAACAAAAATGACACATTGCACTAAAAACTCCCCGGCAAAAGGAACAAAAACAAATGTAACACATAATAAACAGAACATCAAAAGTACCCCCCTCCCTCCCCAGTCCCACTTTCCAAAACAAAGTGGGAACAAAATCCCCACGAACTCACCTAGAGGCAGCCGGACCATAGGGAATACAAACCTAAGTTAACGCAAGTCCACCGGAGCCCACTCTCCTATAATCTAAAATGAGGAGATTCGGTCATGAAAGTGTCCACACAAATACAGTAAGAGTTCCATGAGGGATAAGAATTGTCCACCAGTCAAGAAGCTATGTTCAAGGTAGGGTGTCCGCGAAGGCCAGTGCTGCTTGTGGCGAGGAAAATACCTCCTGAGAATCATTCAGAGACACCCGGAGCCGAGCCGGGTAAATGAAGCCGATCCTCGCTCCAGCCTCCTTAAGCCTCTTCCGGACATCGTCAAACGCTTGTCTTTGCTTCATAACCTCTGCCGGGAAGTCGGGGTAGATGTGGATTGCTTTGCCTCTGTAGTTTAGTGGGAATTGTTGGCGTGCCAAGTGCAGAATCTTCTCCTTCGTCTGGTAGTGATGAATCCGGGCAATCATGATGCGCGGCCAGGCACTCCCATCAGATGGCTGTCTACCAAGGCGATGGGCCCGGTCCACCACTATTAGGTCAGGAAAGTTATCGGCCCCCAGCAATTCAGGCAGAAACTTTGCCAAAAATTCTGTCGGACATCCATTCTCGATCTTTTCTTGCAAGCCGATTATTTTAATATTCTGACGTCTTGAGCGTGCTTCTAGATCAATCACTTTAGAGAGGAGAGAATCATTCTCTGCACACATTTTGGAACAAATCTGCTCGATGCTAGAGAGGTGGTGATCGAAGCTAGCGTTAGCCTCTTCAACTTCCCCCACACGATTCCCTAAGCTCAACAGAGAGGCCTGGATGGATGCCAAAGTGACCTCTAACATATCAAATCGGTCGGTCATTGTCTTGCTCAGGTTTTGTATCGCTAGGAGGATGTTTGTAGGATCGGCTGGATCACGGGTCGAGCTCGAAGATGCCTCGTGTCCGGCTAGCTCCGTTAGGACTTCAGCCTCCTCGGGGTCCTTGTCTGGAAGTTTTCCGTGCTCAGACTTGGGTAAAACGGAGGGTTTAGATGGTTTTGGCATCTTTGCTGTGTCAAAAAAATGGGAATGACAACAAAACTTCGACTAAACTGGCAAATTATTAAGGTAATGACCGAATAAATGTAAAGTTGGAGAGGAGCTCAGGAAAAACACGTCTACTCCATCTGGTGCTCACTAGCGCCCCCCCTGAGACCAAGCTTTCTGACCCTGGCCAGCACATTTCTCTCTAGAATCCCTTGATAGTCTTGAGATTTCATTGTACCTGCACAGATTCAAGACACCCTGTACCAGATGCAGCAAAGCAGCCCAGAACATAACAGAGCCTCCTCCATGTTCCACAGTAGGGACGGTGTTCTTTTCTTCATATGCTTCATTTTTCCGTCTGTAAACATAGAGCTGATGGTAAAAAGTTCCATCTTTGTCTCATCTGTCCATAGGACATTCTCCCAGAAGCTTTGTGGCGTGTCAACATGTAGTTTGTCTTTTTTATGGTTTGTTTTTAACAATGGTTCCTTCTTGGTCGTCTCCCATTAAGTCCACTTTGGCTCAAACAAGGACGGATGGTGCGATCTGACACTGATGTTCCTTCAGCTTGAAGTTCACCTTTAATCTCTTTAGAAGTTTTTCTGGGCTCTTTTGTTACCATTCATATATTTTTATTTATTATTACTTTTGTCAGATTCAAGTTATTTCTGTGGCAATTGTGAGTTTTTCTTTCATTACCAACAATTTTGTCTACGTCTGTATATATATATATCTATATATATATCTATATATAGATATATATGTGTGTGTGTGTGTGTGTGTGTGTGTAAGCAAAAAGCTGTCTTCGTTGCCAGCAGTGTGTCCTTGTATATGTACTGAGCAGTGTGAAGTGGAGCAAAACATTTCCTCAGACTGATGAGATTATTTTACAACTCGTATATTTCCTAATATACGGGGGTCCCGCCCCGCCCCGCTTCGTGGATGTCTTCACGGCCCCCGAATAATCAAGTTTACCCGGCCACTCTTACCCAGAACGTCTACTGGGGGACCTCTGCGGACACAGAGGAATGAACCTGCGGTAGGCCTTCCCTACACCTGTGCGGCTCAACTCACACAAGCCCACAGACCAGCCTGTCCACAAACCAGATACACAACTCAGTTAAATAAAGTACCTTTAACTCACCAGACTTATTGTTCTGTCTACGTTTTGAGTTCGTTGATTTCGGCGGTGACTCCCAGAGAACCAAACGAGGGTCCCCTTTCAAAACAGAGCCTGAAAATCAAGTTCAGGCACTGGGTCCTCCTGGTCACTCACCAAATCCTGCCGACAGCACCAATATTCATAGAAAAATTACCAAGAGTCTGGACTGAGTAAAAGTATAACAAAATTTATTAAAGGAAAAATGAACACAGACAAATTTCCTGCGAGTAATGAGAGTGGTCGTTCCGACTTGCGTAAAGTCAGGAGAGACTCTGGTAGACAAGAGGAAAAACAATAGTTGTACATTTCTGTAGAAAGAATCCTTCCTGAAGACCTTGGGTGGACACACAACTCCAAGAGCTGGTGTCAAAACAACCTCACATAGTTGTGTCTCCACCAGAACCAGTCTGAGGGTCTGAGGAAGGACCAGATGAAGGTCATCTTACCCTCGTAGTGAACTTTTAACAGAGCATGTATATGAAGAGAAGAAAAGTGAATAAAAGCATGATGAGTAAATTGTACAATGTAAAAAGTGCAATATAGTAACAGTCAATGAATAAATAAATGAATATATAATGAAAGAGATAATGGGATAAATGAACCCTTAATGAAGTGAATATATGAAGTATTACGGCATAATAAGTAAAAATTCTTCCACATTTGTGACCACAGTTACCTGCCCGTCCGCTTTGGTGCTCTTGTGGAAAACGCCCTGATCTACATTTTAGGGTTTGTTGTCAAAAATATACTAAAAAATGTGTCCTGTGAGGTGTGCCGTGCAAGCCCAGAGCTACCACCTGCTCCAGCTGGAAAACAGTGGTGGGCTGATAGTCCCACATTACCAAAACCCAGTTTGAGAACCACCATTTCATGCTTTTATCCCCTGTTGTTTCTGCATTTCTTAAAGTACTTACTTACCCTCAATAGATATATATTTTACAACAACAGTGCAAAATGAACTACCCTGGAGTTACAGAGTGCCAGCACACGCTAGAAGCTGTGGTAAGCAGCTCTTTTTCAAGGGTTTTCGATCCATGTGTGTGTAACAAAGATAATTCAAGTGATCAACCTTGATTATTAAAGTGTCTGTTAATTTATAAAGTTTGACTGATTTATACTTTTATTAATATTTTACCGTGTCTTTGTTAACAAGCATAATAAAACTGATTTCAGAGTGAAAGCAGGTGTTTCTGAATGTGGATGAATGTTGGGTGATGGTTGGAGAGGCCGTAGTCGCGGACTGGCAGCCATGTTTCCGTCAGCTTGCCCCAGGGCAGCTGTGGCTACACGTAGCTTAGCATCACCAGGTATGAGTGAGGAGTGGATGAATGATGGATACACAATGTAAAGCTATATAAATCTAATCCATTATTATTATTATTATTATTTTTAATGTGTAACAGCGACCTGTAGCATAACTATGTCTCTGCTGTTTGTAGCAAACTGGGAGAAAATCGGGTAAAAATTTGTGGAGTTGCGATGACTGTAGTTGGGCATACACCTTAGCAATAAATGCACTGGAGGCACATGGGGCACCCATCCAAGATGGCGGGCGCGGTGATCGTCAGCTCCAATTGGCAGCGTCAGTCTACGAGGTGTCTGTGTATTTATGTCTATGGCTTGTCAGTCATGTGAACATGGCCGCCTTCTTGGGCAGGGCCATTTCTATAATAATCACTGAAGAACATTCCTAAATTTGAGTTAACAAATCCAACATTAGAGCATTAGTTAGCATAAAGTTTCCATTCTTACCATAAATAAAACTGTTGTTTATAAATGATAGTTTTTTAACTGAAAGCTAAGAGTCTTGTTTTAATGTACATCTGGGACAGGTGGTGGGGACAGCTGCCTAAACAGGGAAGCACAGACTTCATTGCATATATTTTTTTCTTTCTTATTGGACCATGGTATAAGCGGGATAATGCCCTTCGAGGTGGCCATTATTATAAATTATTGGACAACGCGGAGGCACGAACAATATAAAAAATATTAAGTAAAAAAATATTATTAATATTTTCACAAGAAGCTGAGTGGACTGTTTCGTTGTGACGCGTTGCCAAGGTAACCAGCTCTGACACAGAACCTGCAGCTTGGTCGGCCGCAGTTATGTTACATGACACACACATTTCAGAGGGTGTGTACAGCTCTTACAGCTGGTGTGTGTCCACAGGATGATGCAACATTTTGTTTCAAACATATCATTATTTTATGTATATATATATATATATATATATATATATATATATATATATATATGTATATATATATATATATATATATATATATATTCCTTCTGTAATAGTGAATCTGAAGCTGTCAGGGACTTATTGTGTAATTGGTAATTCTCTTCTGTATCTATCATTCACACCAAAAGACGATTGTAATTCTGAATACAAAGAAAAACCTATCAGTTATGTTATCTCCTGATAATGAGAACATTTTTTTTAACCGTAAATCCAAATTCCTCAAAACCTATCCAAACTCCACTACCTATATGTCAGGGTTCTTTTCTTATATAAATACCCTAAAGCTAACAACAAAAAAGTTTTCTACTTTCCAGCGGTAGGGGGCGATAGTGAGCGTTAACAGGCGATGCACCCGGAGATAAAGACAGGAAGAAGAAGTGTGTGTGTTTCCTGGTAGGAGGAAGAAGAGGAATCCACTGAGCTTTGTCTCCGGGCCTGTTTGGTTGAAGTCCTCAGCTGATGGCGGAACGGCGGACCCACGGCGGGCCGGACGCTTTCAAACAGGTGGGTTAGAGCTCGCGCTGACCGGTGCCGGTTCAGCAGCGGGCTGGCCGTGTCCTCTCGTGTGGACCAGTGTTTGTATCCTATGTTGGATGCGACCATGCTACCAAACAAAGAGCAGCTGGAAGTTTTTGGACTGATTAGGTAGTGAGCGAGGGACATGCTGAGACAGCTGTGAGGCCGGACTGTGACCTGTGTGTGACCGGAAGTGCTCACCTCTCTCAGGTGTTCCAGGTTTCTGAGGCTCGGACGTGTCTGCATCAGCCTGTACAGCTTAGTCGTTCATGTTAACGTTGTTTTAGCATTTTAACTAACACGGCAGGAGCCGGTCGAAAAGATCATTTCAGGGGTTCGATTGATAACTGTTCAAACGTATTTAGCCATTTATTGTTGTCAAAATGAAGATTTGAACATTGAGGAGATAAATATTGGAAATTATCACCTTCATTTTTACCACATGAACTCATAAACAACAACGGACTCGTGTTATTAAAAATCTGACTTTCACATTATTGCCATGAAAGAAACTGACTTGGCACGTAAGAGGCGGTGAACCACCAGAAAGCACTTCATCCTCCTCACTTATGCAGATGGGGAGTTTTCTAGCCGGTGGGGGGCAGACCTGTCCTGACATGCAGACTAACTCCGAGGATGCTGCACGCTGCCTCTCCATCCTCCTTCTCTATCATGAAAGACAACTTTATTATCAGCCTGAGCCGGGCGTCCTTCATCTCACCAGCTGGTGGGGTTAAAGTCAGCTGGGAGTGAAATTGGGTCGTCCTGAGCATCCAGGCGACTTCCATGACATGTTAGCGTTAGGGATGTTTGGTGTACCCATGGCAACTAGTCCCTTAGTTTCATCTCTGCTCTGTGGCCTCCCCTGTCCTTTACCTGTCCCTCATCTGTCCCTCCCCTCTTCACCTGTCCATCCCTGGTCCTTGAGGTGCCACCATCCTGCAGGTTTCCCATGTTTCTCTGCTCCAACACACCTGACTCAGATTATTGAGTCTTTGTGTAGAACTTCATAGGCTGTTGGATCCCTTTAATTTCAGTCAGCTGTGTTGGAGCAAGGAAAGCTGAAAACCTTCAGGACAGCAGCCCTTGAGGGCGGACTGTGGACACCCCTGGTCTGGTTCCTCCTGTCAGCATTTACTCTGGTCCTGCTGAGCTGAAAGTGAATATCCTCCATCAGCTCCATGCTTCCAGGTGTGGCTGGAGACATTAGATCTGCACCACACAAGCTCTGATTATAATTTCACATTACACACGATGATGTCATTGTGATGTCATGTTTACTTTTTAGGGAGTATAAACAGTTAATAATTAATCTCATTTGTCTGAGTTTTAACTTCAACTTAATGAAATATAAATAGATATGATTTTCAACTCATTTCTAATATTTAATTCTAAATTTCTTACACAGTATTTTCTAGACTCTTCTCTGATGTGGATTCATCTTCCTCTCTGTGTGGGTTTGTATTTTCTTTCAGAACTGAGGTCCACTGGTGAACGATCCAGGCAGAAGCGGTGTGTCCACACACAGGTTGGGTTTATGTCTGTTCGGTGACGCTGTAGTGATGGGACCGCGGAGGAAGGCGTCTAAACTGCAGCTGGTGGTGGGCAGCGGTGGAGGAGAGGTGCTTCAGAGACCCCTGGAACCTAAAGACTACATCAATGAGCTGTCCCATGAAGTCCTCTGTCACATCTTCAGGTACTCCACCTCATTGTCCTCCTGCTGCTGAGCAGAACCCTGGTCCATTAAAGATCTGTCGCAAAGTTTGGACATTTCCCAAAGTTCCAGATGCTGAACTGGTTTTTAGCAGCAGAGTTGGATGAATTAGATCACAAACAGCAGAACACCAGCAGATCATCAACCTGAGGGTTCCTGAGGGTGTCTTCTTTTTTTTTGTAAATCGTTTTTAATGAGTTTTGGTTTTCATACAGCAAGGTATTACATATACAGAATATCCTGGTTTGTCTTACAGTGTGTATTGGAAACAACACCTAACTTAGCTTCAGCCAGAACGACCTCTATAACTGGACCACATTCACCTGTTATCCCTTACCCCCCAGGTTTTCTTGCAAACATCAGCAGAGCCTGAAAGTGAGAACCCGACCTTCTCAAGTTGAATATATAATATAATCTATGAGTTAGCTATTGCGTGAAGGGGGGAGAACATGTTTCACTTAAACAAACCCTGCGCTTTGTCACAGGAAAATTGGATGTCGTAGGTTGAGGGGAACCAAATAGGGCCATACAAGGTCCAGGACTAAGATCCAGGTCAATCACTATTGCAAGTGTATAATAAATGTGGCTCCAAAAGCCAGTAAGGCAGAACCAGAACATGTGAGTGATTAGCAGGTGACTGCTTACACCAGTTACAACTGTCTCTAGTGCCTGGGAAGATCCTCACAAGCTGGGCTATTAAGTCATGTCTGGCACACGTGGAGGATGGGTGAACCAGCATGAGAACTTGGTCCGGCTGGTTGTCTGGTATTGGTGCTCCCATCCCCTCCTCGCAGACTGGCCTCAGGTGAGTTGGTTGGTCAGAGTTAGGGGAGTTAATGGAGTTGTAAATCACTAAGATGAAGCGTCTTTGGGCAGGGTCGAGGGTGAGTAAAGAGTGAGTCGGGGACCCTGTAAACGGACTTCTGGGGTTCCGTGGGATATAACGGAAGGTAACCATGTTCCTAACGGTTCCTTAGGATCATATGGTACCAGAATATAAACTGGTTTCTGAGGGTTTTGTAACATCTCTTTCAAGGAAGACCTTGCAGATTTTGGAAAGACCATTCTAAACTATGTACTGCAGAAAACTGAAACCTGGATCACATTCTCAGGTTTAAATACCTTTGCTTTGTTTTTAGGTACCTTCCAATGAAGGACATCATGTGTATGGAGTTTCTGTCCAGGAAGCTTCGAGAAGCTGTGACTCTGTACCTGCGGGTCATAAAAGTGGTGGATCTGTGTGCTGGTTGTTGGTGGGAGTATATGCCTTCAGGTAGGACATCCACCCACCCAGTCCTTAGCCACCAGTAACTTTAAGCTGAAAGTTTAGATTAGGGGTGTCAAACAGAACTATCCTAAGAGGGGTCCAGTCTGGTCTGCAGGATGAATTTGATGAAAATTAAAATATTATTATATTGCTATAGTAAAAGTAACTGTGATATTCTAATAAAAGTAAAAATATTTATATTACAGCACTCATTCTTGAGAATTGGGACAAAACATGTCCTACCTTTTACACCTAAGTTTATATAATAAAATTATTAAATCAATCATGGTCGACATACTTAAAAAGTAAATTGGAAGGAACTGTGTATACCTTTGTTATTGTTTCCACATATTTTTAATCTTTTCTGTGACATTTTGCTTAAATGTATGGTCTGTGGTAGGGCTGGGCGATTAATAGATAAAATCGATAAATCGAATTTTCCATTTCTGGAGATTAATTTTTTTGAAAATCGGGATTTTTTTCCATAGTTAGTTAGCAGCAGACTTCGCCCTCCCTCCACACCAGAACGGTGTTTGGGATTTAGCTGTACGTATAACTGCAGTGAGAAATGCTGCTCTCTACGAGATGCAGAAATCAACTTAACCCACAAATACTAGTTAAGAGACAACCTTCATCAGGGGAATTATTTCTGCAGTGGATCCTGTATGATAAGGATCCAGATGGAAAGAGATCACGGATGCATTGTGTCGCATATTTCTATGTAAGATATGAAGTCATTTATATGGTGGAAGAGCTATGACATTATATGCTTTATTTTTGCTGGCATTCATCTATATAAACAAATGAACGTTTTTAATAAGTTTATTTATGTTTTGTAAAAGAAAAGGAAAAAAAAATCAATTAAAATCGGAAATCGGATTTGGTTATAAAAAAATCGGAGATTTTATTTTTAGGCCATATCGCCCAGCCCTAGTCTGTGGTTAGAATGTTATTTTTGTTTTGATCACTTGAAAGGCATAACAAGCAGCACTGACACCTAGTGTTTCAAATCAGAACTGCAGTCGACAGAGAAAAACATGGACAGCGTTCGTCCTCCTTCCTCTCGGAGAGTTTCTGTAGGTTGGTGGTTTGTGAGCGGACGGTTCTTTTATAAAGTCTATGAAGGACGGAGAACATAGCGCCAGCTAACATGATGACGAGCGAAGATGATTCACACAGGAAGTTGCTATGCTTTGCAATGCTAGCGCTACTTTCACGCGCTAATTTACGTTAGCATAAAATAGTGTAAACAAAAGCTACATTAATCAACAAATACCACGCAGCGGCTGTTTTCCCTCAGTCTCACTTAATAAATGAATTTGATAATAATTTCATAAGTTTATAAGGACAAACAGTATTCGCTCGGTCCAAACATCATTACGTTTGTTGTTGTAAACTAACAGGCCACCAGTTTACTCCACTAATACGTCCATACAGTCACACACATCCATTTAATGAGCACCGAGAAATAAATTAGACTAAAATCTTTGTAAATCAAGATGAACTTTTCGGTTAATTTAAGCCAAACTCCGGTGTTTACCTGTCGGGGAGAAACTTTGCCAGCTCAGACTTCTCCACCTTTTAAGAGATTCTCCAGCATTGATCCTCGTTTTATTCCATTGTGGTCGTTTGCTTTTTTAGCAGGATGCCGAGGCTTTTTAGGTTTTTCTGAAACTATTTCTGGTCTGCTTCTTTTACCAGCTTCCATACCTGCAGGCTGCTGCTCTTTAACCGACATAAAATACCAAACGCTGCCTTGTTGCCCGATATGATTGGTTAAGGAACCAGGAAGTGCACCCAAGTTATTCCGGCACGGAGCTCTTATTTTGAAGGAGAAAAACTTGACAAAGACGTTGTTGATGTAAGAGACAGATTGTTTATAGGGAAGCTTGCTTTTATCCCTCGCAGCAAATGAAAACATTTTAAATTATTTTTAAGGAAAAAATCCTAATTCTTCAGCCTTTAAAACCTTTAAAAAACTGAAGAATTGTACATACATCACACATCAAATTAAAAAGAAAAGTTGTAGGTTTAAAAATTGACGGAGTGAGCATGAAACAATATTTTTAATTAAATTCTGCCTATCAAAGTCTTGTCACTTTATGTCAACTCAGTCAGATTTCTTTCGTAAACTTCATTAAATCAGGCAAGAGCACGATCAGCTGTATCACTGAGGACCCCTTTTATTTCCCTGGCTGTGCTAAATGCTGTTTTTGGAGGGAAAATACTCGCTCTTTTGTCAACTCTGTCAGATTCTGTGTCTGACGGAGGTGACAAATCCTTATAATTTCATAATGTGCAAAAATATTTTATTTGTAAACTTATTATAGAATTAAAATGTTATTTCAGGGTGTAAATGTACATAATTACCATTAATTCTAGCAGTGGTTCCCAAACATTTTCTGCATGGCTCTTTTTCATCAAGCTTGGCTTCCTTCTGTCTGAGGCTGATATTTTGAGACACACTGTGGTCATTATTACTGTTACCCCGGGACAGATATGCTTCATCATGTTTTCTTCTTTTTGTTTTTCAGTAGTTGAAGTCGCTCATGTTTAGGCCTGTCGCGATAACGAATTTTCCTGTGCGATAAATATTCTCAGAAATTATTGCGATAAGCGATAACATTGCGCAAAGCTGTCATGTGTTGTCATTTTAAGATAATTTTCAACTAATATAATGACAATGCCATAATAATGCAAGTACACCCTTTCAAAGATCAATAAACCTTCATTTCTGAAGCCAGACTAACTTTTTTTTACGAGGAGCACAGCAAGCAGAAAATTTAGGGGCGCACACTGAAATCACCTTGCAAAGCAAATATTCACATTTTTTCTGTGTGCTGATTCCATTTAAATTGCGATTTTTGATACTGCCGATTTCTGTGATTTTTTTTTTTTTTCAATAAGGGATCATGTGAAATAGTTGAAAACTCTGTGTACAGACGATGAGGAGCCATTTTTCCCATTAAAAAATGCACGTGTGAGTCAGTTTTTAAGATTTATTCAGCAGCAGTATCTCTGAACCAGCTGTTTCAGCTGGCCTGGACGTAAAAGAGAAATAGAAAAAATATATACTTTTCTGAATTTTATTCTTTCTTTCAACATCAACAAATTGAATAAAAAAATCTAACTTCCTCAAGTAAACTGCTACATTTACCTGCGACATGCTCTGGTGAGGCTGCTCCTCTGAGCGGTGACCATGTCCCCAGCTGTAGAGAAGACACTTGTCCCTGGTACACATAAGTACCGCTTGGCTAGTTGAGCCAGGAGAGGTACTCACGATGATCTTTCCACCACTCTAACGGACTTTCAGACAGCGGTAAAGGAGCAGCTCTGTTGTACTCCTTCACCTCCTCTGCAGCACTGACTTCTCTGGAAGTGCTGATACCTGCCTGCTGGTTTCCCCAAAAGTGTTCCCAAGTAATTCGTCTAGTGCACAGGAAGCTCTTCTTTTTGCAGATGGGCGCCCTGGAAATCCCCATCTTCTCCTTTTACTCTGACCCTCTTCTGCAGCAGCTGCACGATCACCAGGTTCCTCCTGGTTCAGCCTCTACTTCCTACAAGAAATAAAACAGTGGAACAAATAATTAAGGCACTATATAAATGTCTGTTTTTTCTTTGACAGCACTCTACTTATTGGATCATTAAATTGCAATACATCATGACAATATTAGCAAAGTGTTCTACACACATTATTATTCATAATCATAATGTAAACATTTTAAATGCATATACCTCCAGAACGTTCCATTTAAACACACACAGAAAACCCTGTAGTACTACACTGTGAATGAAATACTTCTAGAGCATGTCTCTAATGATTTATTTACCTGACAATGCTCCACGGTGGCTGCAGCGTCAGCGACCATTCTTATAAATGTTTCTTGTTTCTCCTCCTCTGTCAGGAAGGCAGCACTTTAAACTTTGGATCTAGTGCTGACGCTAGATTAAGTTTGGCCGTTTCCACCTCCGACGTGTGCCTCTTACTTAAGTCTTTGTGAACGACTTCTTTCAGGTCTCTAACAAACGGAGGATCTTGCAGGAGTTGTGCATGAAGTGGGGCTGTGACAGAGACTGTCGGGTTGTTCTCACCAGAACTTGTAGCCACTGTGACGGGCTTCAGCATTAGAAATGTCCGACTCTGAAGGTGCTGATCTCTTTCTCTTTTTTTCCTCGCATCGAGGGAAAGAGCAGCTGTGACTGCTGGCTGCTGTTGGAGGAAACGCTCGACCACCTGGTTGATAGGTCAGGTATCAGTTTGTGCGCGGGGAGCTCCAGCAACTTCTGTTTTTGCTCCAAAACATGAAGTGCGATGGCCCTTCTATGGAAAAATCCAGCCACACGCCGTACTCGTCCCAGTAATCTTGCTACAGCCGGCAGCACGCTGAGAGGCCAGGTTGAGTGTGTGCACGTAGCACGGGAATGTGGAGAAAGCCGGCTAACTGTGCAGCGACAACCATATTAGATGCATTATATGAGGCACTGCTGTTTCAGAAATACCTTCTGGAAGGTATCACGTACCTCGGCTCTAGTGTGTGTAGCATGTTCCTTTAAGGCCGCAGGTCTTTGCAAATAAAGTCAGGGATTGATTTAGTTATGCGTTTTGCTTTTTCAGAGCTGCTGGGTAGTTTGTACAGTGCTGCTTCGAGTGTCTGCAGGTTGCTGCTGCTGTTCGTTTGGCTGCTAGCTCTGCATTTACCTCAGGGTGGTGTCTTGCTAAGGCTGGGTTTACACCAGAAGACTTTAAAAAGATTTGTACAAGACTCTGAAAGACTACCAGCTCACATCTAAAGACCAATGTTTAGAGTTTTAAGTCTCAGACTGAGATTTGACAAAGACTGTGAATCTATAGGGTCACAAATTACAAGACTGCAACTAGATTCTTTTAGCATTTTTGTGACATGTTGGACAGTTGATATGGAACAGGGCTGATCTGCACACAGTAAAGCAAACAAGGGGAGAGTTTCCCTCCAGGAGGGAATTACACATCATCATTATTAAGTGTGGCTCTTCATCTCCACCAGGTGTTACACCGACTCATCAGAATCTGGAGGATGAACGAGTTTTTATTCTCTTATTTGTTAGATCATTATACTGTAACACATAAATGATCCACAGCAGACGTTTACTTCTAATAACATCCGCTCCTCTTTCTGGACGCTCCACCGACGACGTTTCATCACCGCTTCTTGTCCCCCCCCCCCCCACCGTCCTTTTTTGCCAGTGGTCTGAATGTCGGGATTCCTGTTTCTGCTTTTTAGAGCTCATCTATTGGTTGTTGATCGTGTTTCGTCACTGCAACTTGCGATAATATCTAACATGTTAGAAATTGTCGCAGATCCAAGGCTGGAGAAAGATTGACGTTAAACAGCCAGATTACCAGCTCACACCTAACGATGGAGATGACGGGAGCGCTGTGACTCCAGCAAAACTCCTAAGATTTCCTAAAGACGTCCGTTTTTAGTCTGCAACCGTGAAAACCGTTCGGTGTGAGCCCAGCATAAGTAAGCAGGAACGTTGGTCGTGTTTCCGCTTTACAGTGTCTACAAATAGCTTTCGACATGTCCAGCTCTGCTTTTCCCTTCAAAGCAAAAAATCCAAAATGTGTCCATACTTTTCATTTAAAATGAGAAGGTGGAGGTTTCATCTCCGTGCATTTTTGCAAGTTCTCTGCCATTATCCGCCTTCTTAAGTTTTTTCCCACAAATGGATGTAACGTCACGTGATGGCCGTAAGAAAAACATGTCGCCCTCTGCTGGAGAAAAGTGGTAACCCTTTCCCACCCGGCTTATAAACATAGGGTGAATCCCATTTCACCCCTTGGCCCTTCCCCTTCGTTTTGCGCGTTCACGTGTAGGGGTGGGGGTGTCCCAATTCCTTTTAGGACAGAGGGGTAGGGGTGAGGGGTAGGGCTATATACCCCTTCAAACGAAGATTTTTCAGAGGCCCACTTGAAATGGAGGGGTATGAAAAATTTCCTGTTCTATATGAGAAAGCAAGTGTTTCTACGCACATCACACTTTCTTGAGGTGCAGGGCAACACACACTCGCACTAAAAAAAAAAAAAAGCCACAGAGAAAAAAAGAGTATACCAGCACACACAATTAATTTTAATGGCATGCAAAATTCGTACATTACGTCCCACATATGCCTGTCGATAAGCAATAAGTCAATTAATTGCACTGTAACGAAAAAATGAGCGCAACAAGTTTGCCGCCGCGATAGTTTTCATTACCCCCCCCCCATCTTACTGCACCATAGACTGTGTATGACAACAGGTTTCACTATGCAGTATCTCGACTCAACGCTCTTGCGGAGTGATCTCTCTCATGTCATGTTTGACAGCAGCATGTAGCAGCACGAGACCGTGGTGAACCACTAACCCAAGAGTACCCAACTGCAGTTAAGATGGCGGACGACGGCGCCGCCATTTCTCAGCTCTATCCCGGAAGTGACGCAATCTCGGCGCCGGAAGTTGTTATTCTTCAGCAAAAATAGGCGCCGCTTCGGCCCGTTGCTAGGATACGATGAACGCGTCCGCCATATTGATCATGGCAAGAGAACAGTGGAAGAATGTGGCATTAAAACAGGACTATGTTTTTTTTATTTTGCAGCTGACTGGGTTTGTTGTATTCCTTTTCATTGTCAAATATATGCTGGATGAAATTAAACAGTTGCTACATAATTGCTCAATAATAACCACAGACAGATGTTCAACGGTGTTTGTTTAGAGTAAGTTGATTATATAATGAATGGAGAGAATATCAAAAGTGTCAGTCAAAAGTAGATGTCGTTGTCCATTTAATACTAAATATAATTATTATTCAGCCTATTATTATCATTATCATTATATTTCTCAGATTTAAAAGGCCTGCTTAAATTAAGGAGCAAACACACTTTTCATACACCATCACACCCATAAGAGAATGTAAGTAATCTTAAATCAAACACGAAACAGTTATAGTTGACTGTTATTATACATACTTTTGAAATACTTCAAAACTGACAGTTAATGAACACATGTACTTTTATTGATCAAAAATGTGCTCATTCAAATATTAAAACATTCCACTATTTACATTATATAAATAAAATAAACATACAAATGAAGGATATTTGGCTTATGTATGATGTCAGAATGTATCTATTTTGCGCTATAATCTTTATTGATAAACTTATGTTTTTAATTGCACAACATCCTGCACTTCATTAAGATTATTAACCACCAAAAATTCCAAAAACGTCTGTACCATGAATGGATCAGAAAATATTCTGTCAATGAGAGCTTGTATGTGAACAGTCCTGTTTAGACACCATCAGACTAGGCTACACCGAACCCATGACACTAATTATGTTGCATATACCCACCACTGTTGTTAACTGTTCTTTCTATAAATTCTTTTTGAAGTAATTACCATTTCATGATTGTAATTAAATGTCTTACATTCATGACCTCATTGTTTTGTGAACTGTGGGCATTTTGTGTCAATTTCACCAGAAAGTTGACTATTCCTAACTTAGTACTGAATAGTATGTGCATTTATATGAGACATGGTATCCAGGTAACCACTGCATTTTCATACTGTTAGCATTTTATTACTATAATCCAGTTAAATACAACATGACTACATATCACTCCTTAGGGCTTTTATCAACTCACCTCCAAGCAAGTCAACAACTTCCAGGACTGATTACAGTTTGCATATCATATTGTTCTTGGTGTTAAAGACTTGCTTCAGAGCCCACTCTCACCTGGACAGCATTCAGGCAGCACTTTGAAGACCATGTTTTTCTATTTTCTCAAGTGCTTTTGATAAAATTCAGCTGCTCTGTTGTAAGAAGCTCCATAAATTCCAGGAAGATACCTCCCTGGAATCCCTGCTCCAAAACAGCTGACTCAAAATAATGAGTCATTGGACAGAACTCATAAGCTGATGGACTCATTTAATTTAAATCTGGTGTGTTGCCGTAGGGAGACATTGAAAACCCACAAGCCCGTGTCCCTTGTGGGCCCAAACTGAGTAGTCTAGAAAAAAAGGACTGAAATTTACGTCTTAAGGAAGCTAAAATCATCCAGTGTCTGATTGTTTTATGTCTTCTGTAAGTCTGTTGTAGAAAGTGCAACCTGCTTTCCAGCATCTGCTGGGGCAGCAGAACCTGAGCCCTAAAGAAAGTGATCAAACCGATTAGTTCTTGAGCTAAGGGAGATGTGACTGTCCAGAGGCAAATATCGTATAAGCTGCTGGACATAAAGGACCACTGCACACCCTCTACACAACACTGAGGAAATAGTATGTTCAATCAATCTTCCTTCTGTAGGCAGAAAAGTATAAGAGATCATTACAGCCAGTAGCCATCATCCTCTGGATTAAGTAATTCATCATCATAATTGTTTTCTTAATAAAACAACACTGTCACAACACTGAAATGACTTTTTGGGATTAATCAAGTATTTTGCTGACACCATCACACTGGTAACATTAAGAAATTGACTTAAAAGTTCTCATATTTGCAATTAACTTTATTAAATCTTTTAAGAATAAAGACAAAAGGTAGAAGCTTTAACAAAAATGATGAGCAAATAAAAAAAAAAAAGAATATTCCAAAATTAGGAGTCAAAAACAAAAAATGAATAAACAAAATGGAGGTTTACACTTAAAAAAGTCTCCCTCTAGCCATTAATAACTCAGCTAGTAGCCGGGTCAGTCCTTCGTCGTCCAGGATGCTGATCAGGATCTGAAAAACAGTTAAATGATCCAGTCGTACCTTGTGGTGCTCTAAAGAATTCACTTCTTTGTTTTTTTTCTTACAAGTTTCAAATGAATAAAATACTGATCAAACTCAACCAATAATTTACTCTCATTTCCCAAACCAGCAAAACTGACCATATTACCTCTGGGAGCATGACATCAAACACCAAGTCTAGAAGCTTGATCTCTCCTTTCCTTATCCTGGTTCCTAGACCCATGACCTCCTCTATCACCCTCAGAAGCTCAAAGATCTGTTGGAAAAAGTGCAAAAGAAAAAAATCCATCTTTAAATACAGTATAAGTGTGTGCTCCAAGAGCCAAGGAAATTCATTTTAAAATCCTCAATGGAATTTATCCTTCATGTGATTTTCTTTATAGCCGTTTTGGCTTTGACTGTAATAATTGTATTCTGTTTCAATCATATTGAAACCACAGATCACATGTTCTATGAATGTATCTTCACCAGTGCCTTTTGGGCAGACTTATTTCATTGGTTATCTAAATTTCTGCCTGTTCCTGTTCTAAAAAGAGAAAATGTTTTATTTGGTTTTATGGTTAAAAATAACTGTCACAATATGTTGATCAACTCCATAGTAATATTTGGAAAGTTTTTCATACACAAGAATAGGTTTATGAAATCCATACCCACATTCTTTGCTTTTCACAAAGAGTTAAACCAATATTTCTATTCTCTAAGTCACATGAAAGGAAAGAATGCTGTGAACCTCTACACAACATTAGAAGCTCTACGTATATTTAAAAATCCCTAGCCCCCCCTTTTGTTGTTTTTTCTTTTTATGTATTTATTTTTTCTTTTCTTTTTAAATCTTTCTCTATCTCTTGTATTTGCGCATCCCTTATGCATCTGTTGCATTTGTATTTGACGTTGTCTGCCAGCATGTTGAACATTTATTCTGTTCTGATTGTATTCAACACACTTTGAAATAAAGTAAAAAAAAAAAACACTCGCTTTAGCAAAGCTAACGTTAGCCCACATCGTTGCATAAATCTCAAAGATGGACTTGGTGGAGAAACAGCAGCTAATGACCTCTAAAGATTTTATATATTGTATTTGTGGATAGCAAAAAGTGCATATTAGAGACGATACCACCTGTTAGATAGATGATAATTAAAATACTCTTTTACGTACGCTCTTTCTCCGTCACGTCTTACTGCCAGTAGAAGAAGAACTTCGTCGGGGTCTGGATGCAAGTGCGTGTTGATTCCCCACGAAGAAGAAAACATTCCGGTGTCTAGATTACGTCACTTCCGGGACCGAGCTACGTCACTTCCGGGATTGAGCTACGTCACTTCCGGGATTGAGCTGAGAAATGGCGGCACCGTCGTCCGCCATCTTAACTGCAGTTGGGTGCCTCTCCACTAACCTGTGCGAGCTGGTACGCTGCGTTTGTTTACAGGGCTACTCTCACGCATCGGCCGTTAGACTCGTGCATTTGAGTGGCTTCTTACGCTCTCACGCTAAACCTCTGATTTCTCACGCTGGAATACACTTTAAGAGCAATGCCGGCTAATGGAGAGGTTCTAGAGGATTCCCAGTGGGCCGCATTACTTTTGTGCCGGTGTCCCGGCGTATATGTCAAAAAGACGTCGCGTTGCAGCAGCGGTTCGCTCACTTTCAGCTTCACAAACAGCAACGATGCACAATATAGTTTTTCCTAGTTTTTTTAAATACAGCCGGCAGTTTTGCTGGTTTTTCCTGTTTGAGCCCCATGTTTAATATTTTTTAATATATTTATTGTTTTTTTTTTTATTTAGTTTCTTCCAGTTCCTGTGTAAAATGTTCTTTAGTGACTACTGATGACGTATGTGACTGTTGAAGGGGTGTCCCAATTCGTAGGGGTGGACTTTTCAGCCCTACCCCTTCTAGCTCCATTTTAAGGGGTAGGGCCAAGGGGTGAAATGGGATTGGGCCATAGACTAAAATGAAGCATTTAAATGTGGAGGAAACTCAGTTTTTGAACAAAAAAAAATTTGATTTAAAAACTGTTAAACATAAAAATGCGACCAACCCCTACTAATTCGCATAATCAGCCTGATACATATATTTGTGATGGATGCTGTCATAAACAGGGATGTCGTGGGAAAGACAATGATTGATAAAAAGACAACCTAAAAATGTTTAGAACAGCAAATGATGTCATGGTCACGTGACCTGGCGACGAAGATGGCTGCTTAGAACTCTAGCAAGAACGCCACTTGTGGAATTATCCTAATTCATCTGTCTACCAAGCTCTGTTCTTGATAACCTCCATCGGGTTAAGCTTGGAAGAACAGATATGCCAAGAAGCTCGAAAAACTCCAAGAATAAAGACCAAGAGAAGCACAGTAAAACAAATAAGCGTGCTACTACACACCTGGCCGAGATGTCCAATCAGGAAGAGAGTGATTTTTCTGGATCGGAACAAACGACAAAGGTAAAAGAAAAGAGCATTACCAATAAAAATCTATTCGACATGCTTCAGAAAATGTCTGTGGACATGGAGGATTTAAAGGCAATTAAGAAGACCACGGCGTCAATGGAAGAGAAACTATCTGGTCTAGTGAACCGAATTATTGAAGTTGAGACCAGGGTAAGCGGAATTGAAGATACGCTTGCCAAACAGAGACAAAATCCTGCGGTCACTAAAGACGAATGGCGTTTTCTACAAGATAAAATTGCCTCACTGGAAGATAGATCTAGACGTAATAATTTGAGATTTGTGGGCTTCAGTGAAGGACTCGAGCAAAAGGATACAGTCGGCTTCCTGAAGCGATTTATAACAACTGCGCTGGGTCTCGCTGCTACAACACAAGAGGGATTTGAGATTGAGAGGGCGCACCGAATCCAAGCAAGGAGACCTGTTCCCAGCGAGAAACCGAGGACCATCATTGCTGCCTTCTTACGGTACGAGGACAGCCAAACAATCTTGCGGACCGCGAGGGAGAAACAACGGATCGCTTGGGAAGGGAAGCAAATAATGATTTTCCCTGATTACTCACGAGAAACCCAGGAAAAACGTGACGCTTTTAGGCAATCTAAGAGATCTCTGGATGAGCTTGGAATAAAGTTTCGCCTGCTTTATCCAGCCATGCTGACAATCTACGTGGGAGATGGGCCACCTCAAACCTTTAAGGATCCGCAGCGGGCGATGGACTTTATCCAGAGGTTGTGACCTTCCCATCGACAGCTACAAGCAGCCTAAGGGAACATCAGGATGTGCTTAAAATACGCTGCTTTAAGGCAGGTAAATTCATTGCCATGAAGAGTGTGATATTTAAATCCCGAGTTAATTAGGAGAACTACTATAAACTAGATTTTGTAAATGCATTTAGATTATCTTCCCTAAATGAAGAGTACGGTGGACAGCTATGGTTCTCATGAGTGGTGTATAATCAGAGGGGGAAGCCACTTGGCGTTAGGGTTATGGACAGTGATTTTGGGAATATTGGTCATGTGGGATGTTCATGGGAACATAACATGTGATATTAATAATATCGTTTGGATAACTCTAAATATTCCCGTTATTTGTTTTCATTTTTCTTTTAGTTTTGGTAGGATGTATGAGAAGGTGTGTGGGTGCGAGTGGAAATATATATGTTACGATCATACTTTCTGGTTGTCTGCTCCATATGCAATTTTGATATTTGTTACTTGCCGTCAGGTCAGTGTTCTGCAATGCCATACAAATTTATTTACCAACAATATCTTAGATGGATAAAGGGGTCAAATGGTAATCTCTAATCAAAATAAATTAAACCTGTCTACCTGGAATGTTAAAGGACTTGGAAATGTGATTAAAAGAAAGAAAATACTCACCTTTCTGAAATCTAAACATTATGACATTGTATTCCTGCAGGAGACTCATTTAAAAAATGAGGAGGCTGACCATCTCTGTAAAGACTGGGTGGGACAATCGTATTCTAGTGAAGGATCTAAGAACAGTAGAGGGGTAATAACATTAATAAATAAGCATCTTCAGTTTAGACTTATTAAAAAGATTACAGATGAAGACGGAAGAATTCTTATTACCTTGGCAGAAATACGGGGACAGGACTTAATGCTAATAAATATCTATGCACCTAACGGAGACAACCCAAATTTTTTCATTAAACTTAAAAGAATGATACAAGACGTAGGAGACTTCCCCATCATTATGGCAGGGGATCTAAATGTTACAATGGATAATGTATTAGATAGGAGTGGAATGACATATAATCGGTTAACAAGATCAAGTCAAGTTGTTAAAGATTTATGTTCTACTTTAGCACTAACCGATATATGGAGGCTCTTGAACCCTAGTAAACGGGACTATACCTTCTTTTCAATGGTGCATAAGGTCTATTCCAGAATTGATTTGTATTTGATTTCTAAATCATTGGTCTCGTCCATAATTACATGTAAGATTGGTAATATTATAATCTCCGATCATGCAAATGTAACACTAGAAATTTTCACTCAGGATAACTATTGTGGGAGAAATAGATGGAGATTTAACAACTCCCTTCTTCAAGACCAAGATTTTAAAGAAAAATTGAGGTCAGAAATAATATTTTATAAAGAAGTTAATATCCCAACAGCGCCCTCTCTTGGAATAGCTTGGGATGCAATGAAGGCTTATCTCAGAGGAATTATCATTCAGTATGCTTCTCATAAAAAGAAACAAAATAACAGTCTTATATTAAACTTAGAAAAGACAATAGAAAAAGAAGAGCAAATATTAAAGAAAACAATGTCTTTTTCTGGATTAAAAAAATTAACTAAACTTAAAATGGAATATAATGAGATGGTAACAAAAAAGATAGAATTTCTGTTACACAGAGCTAGACAAAAACATTTTGAATCAGGAGAAAAAGCAGGAAAGTTATTAAGTAATTATATTAAGCAAAAGCAATCAAACACAACAATTACAGCAATAAACACAGATGAAGGGAGTTTAGTGACAGGATTAACAGAAATTAATCAAGTATTTACAGAATACTATAAGGACTTATACAGCTCAGAATGTTGCACAACTGATGAAGAAATTGAAGCATTTCTGCAAGACCTGGACTTACCCATGCTTGATGATAAATATAAAGAGGCCCTAAACTGTCCGATTACTATAAAGGAAATACAAAAAACAATCCAAGACCTTCCACTTGGGAAAAGTCCAGGACCAGATGGATTTACAGCCGAATTTTTTAAATGTTACTCTGCAGAGTTATCACCATTCTTATGTGACTTGTTTACAGAGATGTATAAAGAGGGAAATCTAGCACCATCTTTTGAGCAAGCAATTGTGACACTGATACTCAAACCAGGTAAGGTATCAACAGAATGTAAAAATTATCGTCCCATAAGTCTGATCCAAACTGACTGTAAGATTCTCTCAAAAATTTTGGCAGGAAGAATTGATAAAGTTATGGACAGTCTTATACATAATGATCAGGTAGGTTTCATTGGAAAACGTAATTCCTCTGACAATATTAGAAGATTGATAAATATTATGTGGGCTGTGCGTGACCTAAATATACCAGCAGCTGCCATCTCGCTCGATGCAGAAAAAGCTTTCGATCGTGTCGAGTGGCAATATATGTTTCGGGTTCTCAGTATGTTTGGTTTTGGAAAAGGCTTTATTAGATGGGTTAAGATATTATACAAAAATCCGGTAGCAGCAGTACAAACAAATGGAATGACTTCATCTTTCTTTAGTCTTGGAAGAGGGACTAGACAGGGATCAAGCTTGTCTCCAGCCTTGTTCAATCTGGCATTGGAGCCCTTAGCCCAGGCGATCCGCAAGAGTTCTTCATTCCCAGGTATAAAAATTGGCAACACAGCACACAAATTGATATTATATGCAGACGACATTTTGTGCTTTGTCACTAACCCAACTACAGCTATACCTGCGCTCCTGGATATTATTAATACTTTCTCCAAGCTCTCAGGTTATAAAGTCAACTGGAATAAATCTGAGGCACTACCTCTCACTCCATTTTGTCCTAGATCATTATTTCAACCCGCACAGTTTCGGTGGCCAGAGGAAGGTATTAAATATTTAGGAATCATGTTCCCTCCTAAGCTAGAGGAAATCATGGAATGTAACCTGGACCCTCTGATGAAAGAATTTACTCTGGATGTCGACAGATGGTCAATACTTAACTTGTCTCTATGGGGAAAAGTGAATGTTTTGAAAATGTCATGTATCCCTAAATTTAATTATCTTTTTCAATCTATCCCAATGCACATACCAATTAAATACTTTAAAATGTTTGATAGAATATGTAAAAAATTTCTTTGGGGAGGAAAACGTCCACGCCTACGACTCGAAAAATTACAAGTGCCAGCTGATCGGGGTGGTATGGGCCTTCCCAAACTTATTTACTATTATTATGCATTTAACTTTAAACATTTAGTTCATTGGGCTCTACCACCAGAGAGAGCACCTCCGTGGTTAGAAATAGAAATTGAAATAAGTGGGCCTCTTAATCCCATAACGTGTATGACCACCTGTCTATCTCTGAAGCTGAGAACCCACCCAGTCTTTACTCACTTGCAGGACATATGGAAAACAATAGCTAAAATATTTAAAGAAAACGTGTACCTTAACTCAGAAGCAAGTATATGGCAAAATCCTGCTCTCCGTATTAATAAGGCACCCTTTATGTGGCAACTATGGTTAAAGTGTGGTATTACAACTTTAGGTGACTTATATAATAATGATATATTAAAATCTTTTGAAGATTTGAAACAGGAATTTCACTTACCTCAGGAATGCTTTTGGCAATATCTACAGTTAAGACATTTATTGAAATCTGTGTTCAGTCCTCCAATAACTGCACTGAATGAATCTTCGCTAATTAAAGATTTACTTAAAATGGGACAAATAAATCATTCGGTCTCCAAATATTATTCTAAACTTATTCAACAGAACTGTATATTGCCAACAATACTAAAGAAAATCTGGGAGAAAGACCTAAAGATGTCATTTACTGAATCAGAATGGAATAAAATTGGACAAAACTTTAGAAAACTGTCGAGAGATGTTAGGGTTAGACTGATACAGTTCAAAATTGTTAATCGCTACTATTGGACACCGATGAGACTATACAGATTGGGCCTTAAGAATACTCCAAATTGCTGGAAATGTCACAGTTCAGATGGTACTATGTTCCATGCATTATGGCAATGTCCTAAAATTCTAGAATATTGGAATAGAATTCACTCCTCTATTGAGAAAATAACAGGTGACAATTTTGAGCTTTCCCCTAGGTTGTATATACTCGGGGATCCAGCCATAGTAGAAAACTGCCAAAATATACAGTTCATTCAAACAGCAATAATGATAGGTAGACAGGTCTTGTTAAGGGAGTGGAAGAACCCCAGAACACCACCCTACAATGACTGGTTTTGTGAATTAGGAAGGGTTGCTTCATATGAACAACTCTTCTATAAGATGAATGATCGATGGAATGACTATGAGGAAAAATGGAGGATATATTATAGTTATATCAGCCAATAACAGAAATCATCAAGAATTATTTTTTATTTATTTATTTTTTATTTATATATTTTTATTTATTTACTTTTTGAAATCGTTGGATGGGAGGATTCTTATTTTTATAATTTATTTGACCCAGTTGACAACAATGTATTGCTGTTTGGCATATTTATTTATACGGCAAATATGTGCTATGTTTTGGTATATTATATTTATTAAGATATATACAAAAATGCATTTAAATTTGTATGTGTGTGTGGGCAATATTTATGATTATATTTGTGTAGGACAACCAGATATATCAATGTATGTTTGAATTGGGGTGTGTGGTAAGGGAGTAAGTGGTTATAGATGAAGTACAGTATATGTTGTGGGTATGATGGGTGTATGGAGTGGGTGGGCTTGAGTCTGCATGTATAGATGGATGCATATATATATGCCACAAAATTGTTTTGGTGTTGGTTGTTTTGTTTGTGTTTGTGTTTCTTTTTTTCGAAAAGGAATAAAAAATTTTGAATCGTAAAAAAGAACAGCAAATGAATAAATAAAATAAATCTTTTTTATTTATTTATTTATTTAGGAGTCTGGAACAAGTCACAACACTTAACTTTTTAAATATTTCCTCTACACTCTTCATTAACAGACGTTACTGTGACGGTAAGCCAGCAGGATCCTCCAGCAGCAGCTTTTAGTTTCATTTCCTGCCTGGTCATGAAACAGAGGTGAACGTCGTCTGAATGCAGCTGCTGCTGCTGCGAGAAGACCAAGTTTGTTTGGTTATTTTAAATAACAAATTGCAACGCTGCAGCGTCGCCGCCATGCTGCTCCTGCTACTCAAATGCGTGAGAGTTGGCAGCCCTGTAAAACAAATGCGGCGTACCGGCTATGCTTCACCACGGTGTCCTGCTGCAACATGCTGCTGTCAAGAATGTCACGAGAGAGATCCCTCCACAAGAAACCAGAGTGTTCAGTCACAACACACACAGTCACAACTCTGTGTATGACAACAGGTTTCACAACAGTCTATGGTAAAGTCAGACAGAAAGAAAACACACACACAAAAAAAGCTAAAATTATTGCGGCTGGCAAACTCACCACGCTCATTTTTTTCCTACCGTGAAATTAATTGACTTATTGCTTATCACGACAGGCGTACTCATGTTGATTCATCATCATTGGTTCTTTAACAAATTTGGGGTGAGATGAATACATGGAGGGAGGAAGGCCTGTCTTCATCTGTGTTAGTTTGTCATTATGTTTCATTACATACCATTTAAATAGAAGCATTTAGTTCATCTTTTGTAACGTTAATGTAACGTTAATGTGTTTATAATGTGAAAATAAATTGGTTCATTGATCAGAAATACAAACACACTTTGTCAACTTCATCAGTTTTTTTTGTCAATTCTGTCAGCTGTTTTTCAGGAGTCCGATGTTTTATTTTTTTAAAACAATGTTTTTACTTTTTTTGAGTTTGTTTTGAGCCCGCCCCATGAGCCCGCCCCATGAGCCGCCCCATGAGCCCGCCCCATGAGCCGCCCCATGAGCCAGCCCCATGAGCCGCCCCATGAGCCAGCCCCATGAGCCCGCCCCATGAGCCCGCCCCATGAGCCCGCCCCATGAGCCGCCCCATGAGCCAGCCCCATGAGCCAGCCCCATGAGCCCGCCCCATGAGCCAGCCCGATGAGCCCGCCCCATGAGCCAGCCCCATGAGCCAGCCCCATGAGCCCGCCCCATGAGCCCGCCCCATGAGCCCGCCCGATGAGCCCGCCCCATGAGCCCGCCCCATGAGCCCGCCCCATGAGCCCGCCCCATGAGCCAGCCCCATGAGCCCGCCCCATGAGCCCGCCCCATGAGCCAGCCCCATGAGCCCGCCCCATGAGCCCGCCCCATGAGCCAGCCCCATGAGCCCGCCCCATGAGCCCGCCCCATGAGCCAGCCCCATGAGCCGCCCCATGAGCCCGCCCCATGAGCCCGCCCCATGAGCCGCCCCATGAGCCAGCCCCATGAGCCCGCCCCATGAGCCGCCCCATGAGCCGCCCCATGAGCCAGCCCCATGAGCCCGCCCCATGAGCCAGCCCGATGAGCCCGCCCCATGAGCCAGCCCGATGAGCCCGCCCCATGAGCCAGCCCGATGAGCCCCCCCCATGAGCCCGCCCCATGAGCCCGCCCCATGAGCCCGCCCCATGAGCCAGCCCCATGAGCCCACCCCATGAGCCAGCCCGATGAGCCCGCCCCATGAGCCCGCCCCATGAGCCAGCCCCATGAGCCAGCCCCATGAGCCCGCCCCATGAGCCCGCCCCATGAGCCAGCCCCATGAGCCGCCCCATGAGCCAGCCCCATGAGCCCGCCCCATGAGATCCATGATCCCGACCCATGAGACCGACCAAGCCCAGCAGCAGATGTCTGTTCTCAGCGTGAGGTAGAAGGTGCTCGTGCTCGTGTCCGTAATGCAAACATGACTGAACATGCTTCTACAAGAGAAGAGAACAGACGAGATGGTTGATAAGAGAGGAAATAAACACTCGGTGGTACAGAAGTGGTTTGGCTCAGTCCAGTTTGTCCAGTTTTCACTCCCCTCTATAGACTTCTTTTTCTTTTTTAAGCGACTAGCTCCTTTTTCTGGTTTTATTGGACTTTTGGGGACTGTAGCGTAGTTTTACTTTTCTCAATGAGGACCCGGTGTTACCCAGACTTGTCCTCATGCAGCAGCTGCTGCATCAGAACAGGAGATCAGCTGTTTGATGACCAGGCTGGAAATGAAACGTACGAAGCTGCTGCTGGAGGATCCCGCGCTGGCTTACCGTCACACATTAATGTCTATTAATGAAGAGTGTGGACAATAATATTTAAAAAGTTAACAAGTGTTGACATGTTCCAGACTAATTAAAATTATAATTAAAATAACATTTTAAATTAAAATATTATTAAAAAACAAATTACACTTAATAAAATTAACTAAAAACAGAAAATATTGACTGAAGAATTTAATTTTATTTTATGTTTTGCTGATCAGATGACATCATTCGGTAACTTCTAGGACTTTTAGGACAGCCAATAGCTACTTTCCTTATTGAGGAGTTGGCAACAAAGCATCTGAAGCATTTCCTCTCAGAAGATGCTGAGTCAGAAGATGCTGAGTCAGAAGATGCTGAGTCAGAAGATGCTGAGTCAGAAGATGAAGCATCAGTTGCTGCTCACTTTTTTTTCTGTTTATTGTAGAAGTTCTGAATACTTTTATTTTTAAGCCTAGTTGAAGCACTGTTGTTAAAGTCTTTAAAAATAATATAATAAGCCTGTGTTGTAGTTTAAAGTTAAAGATATTAATATTGAGAAAGGTAAAAGTTTTATTTGACCTTTGATGGTGAGTTCAAATTTTTTTGTCTGAAGGCTAATTTAGCCTTACTAAATACAAATAAAAGGTGAACGTTCATTTATTGTACAGTTTTTATTTATAAAATGTTATACTGGAGGACTTTCATAGACCTGGCAAAATAATTTTTAGTTTTACAGCATCTGTTGTGGCATTTTTGGCAGTTTTTTGAGGCTTTTATATTGTTTATATCGACATCGGAATTATATTGTATCGACCAAATTTAAGAAATATATCGTGGCCGTATCGTCAAGCCCTAGCTTCTGTAGTGACACCATCATGGGAAGTCCTGATCCAAACGGACCATTGATGTTCTGAACTTACCGGTAGGGACGTTCCAGCGTTTGACGGCGATTCTTCTGCCGCGTTAATTTACAGGATGAATTTCCAACTCTTGATTTTACTTGTTTCCTCCTTACTTAACCCCGCCTGTAAACTACGTTGCATCCGAAGCAGGATCCTCCTGCTATTGGCTGAACATGAGTTAGATCGTATGCTTATTTATTTTAGGTGTATGACCCTCCTACATGCTGCCTGATGGCAGCTCCGCTTCGTTAATATACTTTTTTCTTTAGGACAATCTGTCCAAGTCATATTTTATTCTATTAAATGCCGTTAAAAGGCCTCATTAGTAAAACAAAGAACCGTGGCCTCCACTGTATTAGTCCACCTCAGTAGATAACAATAGAAACCATCAGCACACGTTCATGTGTCTTTGCATGTCTCCCCCATACCTGTTAGTATAAAGTGCAATTTAAAACACTAGTAAAACCGCTTTTAAATAAGCAAAGATATCTTCACTGAATTAAAGTACTTTAATAATAAATAATTATACACGTGTTCACACTGATAACGTTCACGCCTGCAACAGGAAGCGGTTCTACTACAAATCATGGTTTCAATGTGAAACGCAGTCACGAAGAGGCTGAAACAGCCATACAGAAACTTTTTATTAAAACATTTCTCTCTTGCCACCTCCTCTTCTCCACAGCAGCGTCCTGGCCCGCAGGTGGTAAATGCCTCAGTGCCACTGCTGGCTCGGTGGTTCGATGCCACAGTGACCTACGGTGAACACAGAATGACAGGTTATATAAAAGCAAACATTATTATGTACTTTATGGGTTCTTTGCGGACGCTTATCTAAAGTGATGTACAATCAGCTACAGCTTAGTCAGCGTTACCATGGAAACGGGCCAGTTCTCTAACCAGCGGTGTTTTCTAATCAGTTTTCAGATTAAGGACCATTTAGTTTACACCAGAGACCCCGCAGTGCTTAATCTGGAGGTTCAACAATCATGAATAAACATACGGAACCTATAGCATTAATCATTTTTAACTCTTATAGCCCATCTACATCCGTGAAAACCGGTTTAAACTAACATTTACGTGTTTTAACTAAATTAGCGATCTCTACTTTACTCATTCCCAGAATCCAACCGCAGTCTTCAACAAATGATCAGATCCATAACTGTCGTCAGGGATAGAAGAGATCGGTAGCATGCTGCCGTTTATATTAGAATAATTATAGAATAACTTAATATATCTATACTAAACAGCCTCCGCCTGCATCGGTACCGCTGAGTTGGTGGCCGCCATTATTCAGCTCTAAAAAACTGGTTGAAAGTCCCTCCCCTTCCGCTACGTCAGCAAGATGGCGTCCGTTTAGTGCGTGTAGTGTCCATCGCTTCGCACTAGATTTTTGGCCGAGTTTAGGGCAGCATCCGGGTACTTTCAGTGCACCGAGTTTTTACTGAAATTTCTGTGTCAGTGAACTAAGCACCTAAATGTAGTGCTGGAAGTATAGAAGTGCGCGGTTTGGGACACACCCCTAGTTTGTTTTCTAGAGGACCCAGATGCAGGAATTCCCATGTTAACCAAATAGCTAGAGACGTTTGGCTTCTGTTCTGGATACAAGCTTAATTTGACTAAAAGACAAACCCGACATTCACCCCTCCGTTACAGCGGCTGTGCTACGGCCTCCGCTGCTGTTCGCGGCTGTTTTAGTCAGTGGTTTGGTTTTCCAGGAGCTCCACTAAATTTACGCACCAAGTCTATTTTTGACGCTTTATGCACCTAGAAGGCGTCAATTTCCGCAGTACAGATGGGAGCAGACAGGAAATCAGACATGGAAGCAGTTTAAAAGCTTCCGGTACTTTTTAAAAAGACATGCATATTGCAGATTTGCACTGTTGAACCATGAAAATATTACATGTTTAACCGGTGAGGAGGTCTGTGTTTTTTTCTTTTTTTCTTTTGTTTTATTTTTTTCATTATAGACGACGAGATGTTTATCCTGGAAAATCTTGACCAAAGCTACTTTCCACACTGATGCTACATGCTGGCAGCAGACTGGCTCCTTATTTATCTGGATGGGTTTTATAACATGAAGTTTTGTTTTACAATGACACAACATGTTTTAGTGGTTGAGCTTCTTATTAATATCATCTCCCTTTTTCCTGAAATCCTGTTTTTCCCCGAGCGTGGCTCTTAGGAGGATTAATATGGAATGTGTCTTTATTCATGTCTGCAAACAGCTTTAATATCTAACATGTGGTGGAAGGTAATAGTGGATTGTGTACAAACAAATTTTATTCTGGACCGTTGGTGTCACCGTTTTCCGTTTTCCTAGATTTTTTGTGTACACCTGGGTCAGGGTTGCCGTGGAGGAAGGAACATTTTCCCGTCAAGTTTGGTTTTTATAAATTCCAAAAGTTGACTATATTTGGCGTTCGCCGGTTTTTGTTCCTACGCCGGCTTTAGAAATGAGGCCTCTGGACTGTAGGAAGATTTTGGGACTCTGAATGAAACTGTCTAAAATGTAATATATGTATAAATGCTGTGAAGCTGAGGGAAACACTGAGATGGGGTGTGTTTGGAAGCAGGTCTCAGGGAACAGGAGTATGAAGGTTGTTCCTGTCTGGGTTTTGTTTCAGGTTTCACAGACCCGAGCTTTCTGATCCTTCTGAAGAAGATGCCTGATCTGGAGCAGCTGTACGGCCTTCACCCTCGATACCTGGAGAGGAGACGTGTGAGGGGCTACGAGGCTTTCAGCATCCCGGGAGTCCTGGAGGCGCTGCAGGCTTGTCCCAATCTGCTGGTCAGAGCTCAGAACCAGAACTTACTCTCTCATCTGGATTTCTCTCCTGTTTGTTTGTCTCAAAGCCGGGAATTAAAATGTCTTAACCAGTTTAAGGTGGGGGTGGGTTCACACATCAGTCAGGGAGTACTGGGAAAACTGGGTGATAGATGGCTGGAATGTGTAACCTTCATTGCACTGTGGACTTGTCTAACATGTTGGGACCTTTTAGACGTGTTTTGCTCTGATGTGGTTTCAGGGGGTGGAGACGTCCCACCTGGAACTGGTGGAGGCCATCTGGAACTACATGCCCCAGGTCCACATCCTGGGAAAGTTCCGCAACCGTAATGGAGCATTTCCCATTCCTACTGAGAACAAACTAACCATCCCCGTCACGGCCAAAATCCAAACCCTTCATCTCGTGGGTGAGCAAGATTAGGTGGATCCCCATCTCAGGTCTGCAGGTTCTGTGTCCCACATCCCCATGGTAACGGCTGTGTGTTGTAGGTGTGAATGTCCCAGAGATCCCCTGTGTGTCCATGTTACGCCACCTGTACCTGAAGTGGGTCCGTTTCACCAAACCACAGCCGTTTAAGGACTTCCTGTGTGTGAGCCTGAGGACCTTCGTCATGAGGAACTGTGCTGGACCGACCAACTCCCTTAAATATGTCCCCCTAGTTACTGGTTTGGCTTCAGCTCGGAACCTGGAGCAGCTGGAGCTGGTCAGGGTTCCTTTCCTGGGAGGGCTGATCCAGCATGTGGTGGAGGACAGCTGGAGGTCAGGTGAGAGCTGGTAGGGGAGGCTCTGGATGCGGTGCTGCAGGGTCACGGTGGATTCCAGCATGCTGCTTAAGTCTTTAATTCCATGTCTGTGTCCATCCAGGGGGATTTCGGAACCTCCATACCATCGTGTTCGGAGCTTGTAAGAATGCCCTGGAAGTGGATCTGGGCTACCTCATCATCACTGCAGCTCGCAGGTATTCAGCTGAGAGTCCAGGTGTAGACTGATCCAAACACACCCTCTGCACCCGTGTCCAGTCCTGGAGCTGGTCTAGACCTCTGCTGTTTGACTTTGGTGTAATTCTGTTCCACTCTTCTTTCCATCGTTGCTTCAGCTCATTGAGGTTTGCAGCTTTCTGGAGGTAACCACATCATCCCAGTCAGAATGAGATGCTGTGGTGGGACGTGTATACTGGTAGTGGAAGCACTGGATTTTACTCCCAACAGCAGGGTAAATCATGGTGTGACCAGGAAATAAAAATGATTCAGTCAGAAACACAAACGGTCAGGTGTCCTGTAGCCTGAAGACCAGAGACATCTATGAGAGCTAACAGCTTTACCAGCTATTGATAACTAACTGGAACCAGATCAGTTTTATATTCCAGTGTGGTTTACATTGATGCTCTTATGTCTGGCTGATAGGACAACCAGAAAAACTCTGAGGTCTCCAGATTATCAGTAACTGTGGAGTCCTGTCTAGTGTCCTCAGTCCAGATGCTGCTCTCCGTGTCAGCAGATACCAGGTTATTAGGACTCACCACCTTAGTAATGGCGGCACTATGGTAGAGCATGGTGTGAACGAGCAGGGCTTTATCAGATTAGCTGCAGTGATGCTCTACTTTGTCTGATTCAGAAAGTTGGACCCTCACCACCAGGGGGTGCTGACAACTAGGTGAACAGATCATGCAGCTGCATGTGCACGTGTCAGGCCTTTGTTTTTTCTACTGTTAGACACATACTTGCAAGCTGGAATCAGCCAGATGACAAAGAAGCAGGACCTCCATCACAGACGTCCCTCTCTCTCCGTTGCTCTAACCTTCAGAGGTGTTGCACCACATGACATATTTATACATGAAAGCAGCTCACCTGGAGCTGCTTTCAGCTGGATAGTCCACATCTGAAACTGTCTCTGTCTGTGTTTGGTGCTGATGGAGCAGGGAAACCAGTGTGATAGAAGAGAAGCATTCATCTCAGCTGGAGCCGCGTCTCATTTCTCCATTGATTTGTAAATGGTACGCGTCTGCTTTTTTAGGTGTGTTTTTGGCCCAGTCTGTTAAAGTAAATAAATGACGGGATACAGGATCATGCAAGAGAAGTGTTGCTGAAAACAAACATGCAAACATTCTATTCTATTCTATTTTCTACAATCTACAGTCATTTAGCAGACGCTTTTCTACAAAGAGGTAGAACAACACCAGTAGAAACCAGTCAGGAGGGACGTCATCATGAAGTGGTAGTCAGACTGCTGGAGTCCAGGTGGACCAGGTGCTGTCATGTAGCGCTAGAGGCAGGGCTTATTTTAAATCTTGTCTCTACAATAGTCTTTTTTTTTTTTAAATACAATATACAATTTCATCAAGCAACATCATCTTGGGCGTAAGTGCAGCAGCTTCTTCAGTACTTGGTTGAGCCAAAGATCTGGACAAATCTTTCTAACTCATTCTGAGTAGAAGAGTTAAGCTAAGTGTGGAAATGCTCCTTAAACAACTGAGTCTTTAGCTTGCTTTTAAAAGTGGATAAGGACTCTGCGGATCGGACGGAGTTTGGTAGATGGTTCCACCACCGGGGAACAACAGAGGAGAAGAGTCTAGCTACTGATGTGAAGCCACCTTGTGGTGGGAGCACTAGGCGTTTTTCACTGGCAGAGTGTAACTGTGGAGAGGGAGTGTAGCTCTGGATTAAGGAGTGGAGGTAGACCGGAGCCGTTTGGGTTATTGTTTTGTAAGCCAGAAGCAGAGCTTTGAATCTGATGAGCTGCAACTGGAAGCCAGTGAAGAGCGATTAGCAGCGGAGTGACATGAGCTATTTTGGGCTGGTTGAAGACCAGATGTTGTAGAGAGCAAATCGGCAAGACCGGGAAACCAAGGCAACATGGTCCTTAAAGGTCAGCTGGTTGTCTACCATGACACCAAGATTCCTGGTAGAAGACGTAGGCACAAGCGTGATAGAGTCAAGCTGCACGCTTATCTGTGGCGGTAAAGAAGGATTGGGCTAGTCAGGGCTAGGACCTGAATGTCAGAGAGATTTATCAATGAACTGATAAATTCTGTTTTGTTCACTGCAGACTCACACTTCCAGAGACCGAAGGTAACACAGGATGTGGCAGACGTGCATGCCCAGGGCTCCAGACTGCGACCAAATGATCGCATTTTATGACTAAACTGTGAGACAGTACGAGTGAATTTTTCATCTACTCTACAACGGCGACGATACATTAGCCGGTCTTTGTCTTGTATGAGTTATAATTTAATTTATTTAGTTCTAACAAACTTCTGCTCCCTCTTCAGCCCAGTAGTTCACAGTAAAAACAAATCAACTGCTGGTTTGTCTCAAACTAACTTCAATACGAGAAAAGGAGACGAACACCAACAAAGAAGACGACAGCCAATGTGTGTGTGAGCGGCGAAGAACGAGCACTGTGATTGGCTAATGTGTGGAAAGAGGCGGGTCTTTAGGGGAATTTATTATTCCTCAGTGTTACCAGCGTAGCGACTTTGTGGTTGTATTTAGCGAGTTTTCAGACCCTCTAGCGAGTTTTTCTGGTGTTATTGGAGACTTTTGGAGACGGAGGTGAATGAAAGGAGTTTATCTTCCCAACGAGGAGCGGTGCTGGTCAGACCCTCTCATACGAGGCTTGGTCTTCTCGCAGCAGCAGCAGCTGCATTCAGACGACGTTCAGCTCTGTTTCATGACCAGGCTGGAAATGAAACGTAGAACCTGCTGCTGGAGGATCCTGCTGGTTTACCGTCACAGTAACGTCTGTTAATGAAGAGTGTAGAGGAAATATTTAAAAAGTTAAGTGTTGTGACATGTTAAAGACTCCTAATTAAAACAAACAAAAACAAAAAAACAAAATGCACTTAAAAACCAAACTAAAAAATAAAATATTGAATGAATTATTTTATTTATGTATTTTATTTATTGAATTTTTTGATGTTCAAAAAATTTTGTCTTTTTTTAAATCAATTTTTGTCTTTCCATCCCTCTGTATAGCAGCATCCATTACAACTACATGTACCAGGCTGATTATGCTAATTAGCGACTTGTAGGACAGCCAATAGCTGCTGTTCTTACTGAGGAGTGGGAACAGTGGCTGGAGAGGAGCATCAGTCCCTGAAACTGTTTATTACCAGGAACTACATGGACCAGTCGTACCATGTCCTGTGGGTGGATGATGGGACAAAGTTGTCGTTCTGCTTCGACTACAAAGTGAAAATCAAATCTGATTCGATAAGTTCTGTGTCTACTTGTTTTGTATTCGTGTGGCCAGTAAGATGTTTTTTTATGTCAACTGCTGCACAATAAAAAGTGAGTGGTAAACACTGTAATTTCTGAATTTATTGTTCAAGTATTTATTACTAATACTGTGAAAATGAGAGGAAATGTGAATATTTGCTATGCAAGGTGATTTCAGTGTGCTCCCCGAAATTTTCTGCTTGCTCTCCTAAAACATTTAAGTTAGGGGCTGCTGTGTTCCTCGTAAAAAAGTTAGTCTGGAGCCCCCATGCCATTGGAAAAGACTGGTTTTGTGGATTGTGGTGTCTATGGGTGACACGTCTTGGTCTGTACCATGTCTGACGGATGGTTTGAAGCACATTGTGCGTTGATTTAGTAGTGAGGAGGTTTAAGCTCGTGCCCTTGTTCAGTGGACTCGCGCAGGTAGACCCGCAGGTCTTTATCCTTTGTGGTTTTAACCTGATGTGGGCTGACACAATGGCTGATGCTTCAGCACACCATGTGTGGTAAAGAACCTGCAGCTGACACAGCTGAGCTCACTTTGCTGGATTGCAACCGGATAAAACCGCCTCTGTCTGCTTTACCTGAGCAGTAACCAGTGGGTGTGACCCACATCTGGCTAAAGGAACTTTCCCTCTCTGGTGTATTTAGAGACAGGGTGAATCTACTATCCTGATTTTTCTGGATGAACCAGCCTGACTTGGTGTCCTGTTGTTTCGTAACGGCGTCTAGCTGCAGTTTTTGCTCTTCACTAGTCAAAATAAACTGACTGGAGTTGGTGTTTGAATAAATGGTGTCTTCATCATGTCTTCACAGGCTTCATGAGCTGCGTATCCAGCCCTCTCTCACTAAGGATGGAGTCTTCTCAGCTCTGAAAATGGCTGAACTTGAGTTTCCTCAGTTTGAGACGCTTCATCTGGGATATGTGGATGAGTTCCTTCTCCAATGTGAGTTCCTTTTTCCCAGTTGTCCTCACAACACAGAGAAAAAGACTGGAGCCTGCATTCATGTCGTCTTTCTATCCCGTCCAGGAGGTTTACAATCCAGCCACTAAATGTAGTTTTATTCAGAGACTCTATCTGGTAAATCCACAATGATCCATGATAACATCATTATTTATCACATTTCACCATAAAAACATCACCATCACTACTATGTTGCTAAGAGACCTGGAGGGGTGTGATTGGGAGGAACGGCCCCCCTGATCTAAATCCAGCGTGTTTTGTTGTTGGACTTCTGCGCTCGTCATGGATTGTCCATAATGAACACCTTGAGTGTCCACATGTGCACTTGGCACCAGGACACTCTAAGCCGCAGTTTGATGATCGACTTTGTAGTCGTGTCGTTGGACTTGCGGCCGCATGTTCTGGACACTCAAGTGAAGAGAGAAGCGGAGCTGTCAACTGATCACCACCTGGTGGTGAGTTGGCTCAGAAGGTGGGGGAGGATGCCGGTCAGGCCTGGTAGACCCAAGCGTGTTGTGAGGGTCTGCTGGGAACGTCTGGCAGAGTCCCCTGTCAGAAAGAGTTTGAACTCCCATCTCTGGCAGAGCTTCAACCATGTCCTGGGTAAGGCGGGGGACATTGAGTCCGAATGGGCTGTGTTCCGTGCCTCTATTGTCGAGGCGGCCAGCCGCAGCTGTAGCCGTAAGGTCGTCGGTGCCTGTCGTGGCGGTAACCCCCGAACTCGTTAGTGGACACCAGCAGTAAGGGATGCCGTCAAGCTGAAGGAGTCCTATCGGGCCTTTTTGGCCTGTGGGACTCCAGAGGCAGCTAATGGGTATCGGCAGGCTAAGCGGAGCACGGCTTTGGTGGTCGCTTGGGCAAAAACTCGGGCATTGGAGGAGTTTGGAGAGGTCATGGAGACTGACTTCCAAATGGCTTCCAGGAGATTCTGGTCCACCATCCGGCGGCTCAGGAGGGGAAAGCAGTGCTCCATCAACACTGTGTACAGTGAGGATTGGGGGCTGCTGACCTCGACTCGAGACGTTGTGAGGCGGTGGGGGCATTACTTCAAAGACCTTCTCAATCCCATCAACGCGTCTTCCGGTAAGGAAGCAGAGTCTGGGGTAGCTGGTGTTGGCTCTCACATTTCTGGGGCTGAGGTTGCTGAGGTGGTTAAAAAGCTCCTTGGTGGCAGGGCCCCGGGAGTGGATGAGGTCCGCCCAGAGTTCCTTAAGGCTCTGGATGCTGTAGGTCATGGACATCATGCGTGGACATCAGGGACAGTTCCCCAGGACTTGCAGACTGGGGTGGTGGTCTCCCTTTTCAACAAGGGGGACCGGCGGGTGTGCTCCAACTACAGGGGGATCACACTCCTCAGCCTCCCTGGTAAGGTCTATTCAGGGGTGCTGGAGAGGAGGGACCGTCGGATAGTCGAACCTCGGGTTGAGGAAGAGCAGTGTGGTTTTATGTATATACAGCATCGGCCTGTTGTGGTGAAGAAGGAGCTGAGCCAAAAGGCAAAGCTCTGAATTTACCGGTCGATCTACGTTCCCACCGTCACCTATGGTCATGAGCTGTGGGTAGTGACCGAAAGAACAAGATCGTGAGTACAAGCGGCCGAAATGAGTTTTCTCTGCAGGGTGGCCGGGCTCTCCCTCTGTGATCCGGGTGGGGTTCAGAGTAGAGTCGCTGCTCCTCCACATCGAGAGGAGCCAGATGAGGTGGCTCGGGCATCTGCCCCCGCAACCCGACTCCGGATAAGCGGCAGAAAATGGATGGATGGATAAAAGCTCCAGCTGCTACACACTGGTTTAAACTGGGATTATAAGCTGCTACGCACTGGTTTAAACTGGGATTAAAAGCTGCTACGCACTGGTTTAAACTGGGATTAAAAGCTGCTACGCACTGGTTTAAACTGGGATTAAAAGCTGCTACACACTGGTTTATACTGGGATTAAAAAGCTGCTACAGACTGGTTTATACTGGGATTAAAAGCTGCTACACACTGGTTTATACTGGGATCAAAAGCTGCTACAGACTGGTTTATACTGGGATTAAAAGCTGCTACAGACTGGTTTATACTGGGATTAAAAGCTGCTACAGACTGGTTTATACTGGGATTAAAAGCTGCTACAGACTGGTTTATATTGGGATTAAAAGCTGCTACAGACTGGTTTATACTGGGATTAAAAGCTGTTACAGACTGGTTTATACTGGGATTAAAAGCTGTTACAGACTGGTTTATACTGGGATTAAAAGCTGCTACAGACTGGTTTATACTGGGATCAAAAGCTGCTACAGACTGGTTCATACTGGGATTAAAAGCTGCTACAGACTGGTTCATACTGGGATTAAAAGCTGCTACAGACTGGTTCATACTGGGATTAAAAGCTGCTACAGACTGGTTCATACTGGGATTAAAAGCTGTTACAGACTGGTTTATACTGGGATTAAAAGCTGCTACAGACTGGTTTATACTGTGATCAAAAGCTGCTACAGACTGGTTTATACTGGGATTAAAAGCTGTTACAGACTGGTTTATACTGGGATTAAAAGCTGCTACAGACTGGTTTATTCTGGGATTAAAAGCAGCTACAGACTGATTTATACTGGGAATAAAAGCTGCTACAGACTGGTTTATACTGGGATCAAAAGCTGCTACAGACTGGTTCATACTGGGATTAAAAGCTGCTACAGACTGGTTTATACTGGGATTAAAAGCTGTTACAGACTGGTTTATACTGGGATTAAAAGCTGCTACAGACTGGTTTATACTGTGATCAAAAGCTGCTACAGACTGGTTTATACTGGGATTCAAAGCTGTTACAGACTGGTTTATACTGGGATTAAAAGCTGCAACAGACTGGTTTATACTTGGATTAAAAGCTGCTACAGACTGGTTTATACTGTGATCAAAAGCTGCTACAGACTGGTTTATACTGGGATTAAAAGCTGTTACAGACTGGTTTATACTGGGATTAAAAGCTGCTACAGACTGGTTTATACTGGGATTAAAAGCTGCTACAGACTGGTTTATACTGGGATAAAATGCTACTACAGACTGGTTTATACTGGGATCAAAAGCTGCTACAGACTGGTTTATACTGGGATTAAAAGCAGCTACAGACTGGTTTATACTGGGATTTAAAGCTGTTACAGACTGGTTTATACTGGGATTAAAAGCAGCTACAGACTGGGTTATACTGGGATTAAAAGCTGTTACAGAATGGTTTATACTGGGATTAAAAGCAGCTACAGACTGATTTATACTGGGATTATAAGCTGCTGCAGACTGGTCTATACTGGGATCAAAAGCTGCTACAGACTGGTTTATACTGGGATTATAAACTGCTACAGACTGGTTTATATTGGTATTAAAAGCTGCTACAGACTGGTTTATACTGGGATTAAAAGCAGCTACAGACTGGTTTATACTGGGATTAAAAGCTGCTACAGACTGGTTTATACTGGGATTAAAAGCTGCTACAGACTGGTTTATACTGGGATTAAAAGCTGCTACAGACTGGTTTATATTGGGATTAAAAGCTGCTACAGACTGGTTTATACTGTGATTAAAAGCTGCTACACACTGGTTTATACTGGGATTAAAAGCTGTTACAGACTGGTTTATACTGGGATTAAAAGCTGTTACAGACTGGTTTATACTGGGATTAAAAGCTGCTACAGACTGGTTTATACTGGGATCAAAAGCTGCTACAGACTGGTTCATACTGGGATTAAAAGCTGCTACAGACTGGTTCATACTGGGATTAAAAGCTGCTACAGACTGGTTCATACTGGGATTAAAAGCTGTTACAGACTGGTTTATACTGGGATTAAAAGCTGCTACAGACTGGTTTATACTGTGATCAAAAGCTGCTACAGACTGGTTTATACTGGGATTAAAAGCTGTTACAGACTGGTTTATACTGGGATTAAAAGCTGCTACAGACTGGTTTATACTGGGATCAAAAGCTGCTACAGACTGGTTCATACTGGGATTAAAAGCTGCTACAGACTGGTTCATACTGGGATTAAAAGCTGCTACAGACTGGTTCATACTGGGATTAAAAGCTGTTACAGACTGGTTTATACTGGGATTAAAAGCTGCTACAGACTGGTTTATACTGGGATTAAAAGCTGTTACAGACTGGTTTATACTGGGATTAAAACCTGCTACAGACTGGTTTATACTGGGATTAAAAGCTGCTACAGACTGCTTTATACTGGGATTAAAAGCAGCTACAGACTGATTTATACTGGGAATAAAAGCTGCTACAGACTGGTTTATACTGGGATTAAAAGCTGCTACAGACTGGTTCATACTGTAATCAAAAGCTGCTACAGACTGGTTCATACTGGGATTAAAAGCTGCTACAGACTGGTTTATACTGGGATGAAAAGCTGTTACAGACTGGTTTATACTGGGATTAAAAGCTGCTACAGACTGGTTTATACTGTGATCAAAAGCTGCTAAAGACTGGTTTATACTGGGATTCAAAGCTGTTACAGACTGGTTTATACTGGGATTAAAAGCTGCAACGGACTGGTTTATACTTGGATTAAAAGCTGCTACAGACTGGTTTATACTGTGATCAAAAGCTGCTACAGACTGGTTTATACTGGGGTTAAAAGCTGTTACAGACTGGTTTATACTGGGATTAAAAGCTGCTATAGACTGGTTTATACTGGGATCAAAAGCTGCTACAGACTGGTTTATACTGGGATTAAAAGCTGCTACAGACTGGTTTATACTGGGATCAAAAGCTGCTACAGACTGGTTCATACTGGGATTAAAAGCTGCTACAGACTGGTTCATACTGGGATTAAAAGCCGTTACAGACTGGTTTATACTGGGATTAAAAGCTGCTACAGACTGGTTTATACTGGGATTAAAAGCTGCTACAGACTGGTTTATACTGGGATTAAAAGCAGCTACAGACTGGTTTATACTGGGATTAAAAGCTGCTACAGACTGGTTTATACTGGGATCAAAAGCTGCTACAGACTGGTTTATACTGGGATCAAAAGCTGCTACAGACTGGTTCATACTGGGATTAAAAGCTGCTACAGACTGGTTCATACTGGGATTAAAAGCTGTTACAGACTGGTTTATACTGGGATTAAAAGCTGCTACAGACTGGTTTATACTGTGATCAAAAGCTGCTACAGACTGGTTTATACTGGGATTAAAAGCTGTTACAGACTGGTTTATACTGGGATTAAAACCTGCTACAGACTGGTTTATACTGGGATTAAAAGCTGCTACAGACTGCTTTATACTGGGATTAAAAGCAGCTACAGACTGATTTATACTGGGAATAAAAGCTGCTACAGACTGGTTTATACTGGGATCAAAAGTTGCTACAGACTGGTTTATACTGTGATCAAAAGCTGCTACAGACTGGTTTATACTGGGATTAAAAGCTGTTACAGACTGGTTTATACTGGGATAAAATGCTGCTACAGACTGGTTCATACTGGGATTAAAAGCTGCTACAGACTGGTTCATACTGGGATTAAAAGCTGTTACAGACTGGTTTATACTGGGATTAAAAGCTGCTACAGACTGGTTTATACTGGGATTAAAAGCTGCTACAGACTGGTTTATACTGGGATTAAAAGCTGTTACAGACTGGTTTATACTGGGATTAAAAGCTGCTACAGACTGGTTTATACTGGGATTAAAAGCTGCTACAGACTGGTTTATACTGGGATTAAAAGCTGCTACAGACTGGTTTATACTGGGATTAAAATGCTACTACAGACTGGTTTATACTGGGATCAAAAGCTGCTACAGACTGGTTTATACTGGGATTAAAAGCAGCTACAGACTGATTTATACTGGGATTATAAGCTGCTGCAGACTGGTCTATACTGGGATCAAAAGCTGCTACAGACTGGTTTATACTGGGATTATAAACTGCTACAGACTGGTTTATATTGGGATTAAAAGCTGCTACAGACTGGTTTATACTGGGATTAAAAGCTGCTACAGACTGGTTTATACTGGGATTAAAAGCTGCTACAGACTGGTTTATATTGGGATTAAAAGCTGCTACAGACTGGTTTATACTGGGATTAAAAGCTGCTACACACTGGTTTATACTGGGATTAAAAGCTGTTACAGACTGGTTTATACTGGGATTAAAAGCTGTTACAGACTGGTTTATACTGGGATTAAAAGCTGCTACAGACTGGTTTATACTGGGAATAAAAGCTGCTACAGACTGGTTCATACTGGGATTAAAAGCTGCTACAGACTGGTTCATACTGGGATTAAAAGCTGCTACAGACTGGTTCATACTGGGATTAAAAGCTGTTACAGACTGGTTTATACTGGGATTAAAAGCTGCTACAGACTGGTTTATACTGGGATTAAAAGCTGTTACAGACTGGTTTATACTGGGATTAAAACCTGCTACAGACTGGTTTATACTGGGAATAAAAGCTGCTACAGACTGGTTTATACTGGGATCAAAAGCTGCTACAGACTGGTTTATACTGTAATCAAAAGCTGCTACAGACTGGTTCATACTGGGATTAAAAGCTGCTACAGACTGGTTTATACTGGGATGAAAAGCTGTTACAGACTGGTTTATACTGGGATTAAAAGCTGCTACAGACTGGTTTATACTGTGATCAAAAGGTGCTACAGACTGGTTTATACTGGGATTAAAAGCTGTTACAGACTGGTTTATACTGGGATTAAAAGCTGCAACAGACTGGTTTATACTGGGATTAAAAGCTGCTACAGACTGGTTTATACTGGGAATAAAAGCTGCTACAGACTGGTTTATACTGGGATCAAAAGCTGCTACAGACTGGTTTATACTGTAATCAAAAGCTGCTACAGACTGGTTCATACTGGGATTAAAAGCTGCTACAGACTGGTTTATACTGGGATGAAAAGCGGTTACAGACTGGTTTATACTGGGATTAAAAGCTGCTACAGACTGGTTTATACTGTGATTAAAAGCTGCTACAGACTGGTTTATACTGGGATTAAAAGCTGCAACAGACTGGTTTATACTTGGATTAAAAGCTGCTACAGACTGGTTTATACTGTGATCAGAAGCTGCTACACACTGGTTTATACTGGGATTAAAAGCTGTTACAGACTGGTTTATACTGGGATTAAAAGCTGCTATAGACTGGTTTATACTGGGATCAAAAGCTGCTACAGACTGGTTCATACTGGGATTAAAAGCTGTTACAGACTGGTTTATACTGGGATTAAAAGCTGCTACAGACTGGTTTATACTGGGATCAAAAGCTGCTACAGACTGGTTCATACTGGGATTAAAAGCTGCTACAGACTGGTTCATACTGGGATTAAAAGCCATTACAGACTGGTTTATACTGGGATTAAAAGCTGCTACAGACTGGTTTATACTGGGATTAAAAGCTGCTACAGACTGGTTTATACTGGGATTAAAAGCAGCTACAGACTGGTTTATACTGGGATTAAAAGCTGCTACAGACTGGTTTATACTGGGATGAAAAGCTGTTACAGACTGGTTTATACTGGGATTAAAAGCTGCTACAGACTGGTTTATACTGTGATCAAAAGCTGCTACAGACTGGTTTATACTGGGATTCAAAGCTGTTACAGACTGGTTTATACTGGGATTAAAAGCTGCAACAGACTGGTTTATACTTGGATTAAAAGCTGCTACAGACTGGTTTATACTGTGATCAAAAGCTGCTACAGACTGGTTTATACTGGGATTAAAAGCTGTTACAGACTGGTTTATACTGGGATTAAAAGCTGCTACAGACTGGTTTATACTGGGATCAAAAGCTGCTACAGACTGGTTCATACTGGGATTAAAAGCTGCTACAGACTGGTTCATACTGGGATTAAAAGCTGCTACAGACTGGTTCATACTGGGATTAAAAGCTGTTACAGACTGGTTTATACTGGGATTAAAAGCTGCTACAGACTGGTTTATACTGTGATCAAAAGCTGCTACAGACTGGTTTATACTGGGATTAAAAGCTGTTACAGACTGGTTTATACTGGGATTAAAACCTGCTACAGACTGGTTTATACTGGGATTAAAAGCTGCTACAGACTGCTTTATACTGGGATTAAAAGCAGCTACAGACTGATTTATACTGGGAATAAAAGCTGCTACAGACTGGTTTATACTGGGATCAAAAGTTGCTACAGACTAGTTTATACTGTGATCAAAAGCTGCTACAGACTGGTTTATACTGGGATTAAAAGCTGTTACAGACTGGTTTATACTGGGATAAAATGCTGCTACAGACTGGTTCATACTGGGATTAAAAGCTGCTACAGACTGGTTCATACTGGGATTAAAAGCCGTTACAGACTGGTTTATACTGGGATTAAAAGCTGCTACAGACTGGTTTATACTGGGATTAAAAGCTGCTACAGACTGGTTCATACTGGGATCAAAAGCTGCTACAGACTGGTTTATACTGGGATTAAAAGCAGCTACAGACTGATTTATACTGGGATTATAAGCTGCTACAGACTGGTCTATACTGAGATCAAAAGCTGCTACAGACTGGTTTATACTGGGATTATAAACTGCTACAGACTGGTTTATATTGGTATTAAAAGCTGCTACAGACTGGTTTATACTGGGATTAAAAGCAGCTACAGACTGGTTTATACTGGGATTAAAAGCTGCTACAGACTGGTTTATACTGGGATTAAAAGCTGCTACAGACTGGTTTATACTGGGATTAAAAGCTGCTACAGACTGGTTTATATTGGGATTAAAAGCTGCTACAGACTGGTTTATACTGGGATTAAAAGCTGCTACACACTGGTTTATACTGGGATTAAAAGCTGTTACAGACTGGTTTATACTGGGATTAAAAGCTGTTACAGACTGGTTTATACTGGGATTAAAAGCTGCTACAGACTGGTTTATACTGGGATCAAAAGCTGCTACAGACTGGTTCATACTGGGATTAAAAGCTGCTACAGACTGGTTCATACTGGGATTAAAAGCTGCTACAGACTGGTTCATACTGGGATTAAAAGCTGTTACAGACTGGTTTATACTGGGATTAAAAGCTGCTACAGACTGGTTTATACTGTGATCAAAAGCTGCTACAGACTGGTTTAATACTGGGATTAAAAGCTGTTACAGACTGGTTTATACTGGGATTAAAAGCTGCTACAGACTGGTTTATACTGGGATCAAAAGCTGCTACAGACTGGTTCATACTGGGATTAAAAGCTGCTACAGACTGGTTCATACTGGGATTAAAAGCTGCTACAGACTGGTTCATACTGGGATTAAAAGCTGTTACAGACTGGTTTATACTGGGATTAAAAGCTGCTACAGACTGGTTTATACTGGGAATAAAAGCTGCTACAGACTGGTTTATACTGGGATCAAAAGCTGCTACAGACTGGTTTATACTGTAATCAAAAGCTGCTACAGACTGGTTCATACTGGGATTAAAAGCTGCTACAGACTGGTTTATACTGGGATGAAAAGCTGTTACAGACTGGTTTATACTGGGATTAAAAGCTGCTACAGACTGGTTTATACTGTGATCAAAAGCTGCTACAGACTGGTTTATACTGGGATTCAAAGCTGTTACAGACTGGTTTATACTGGGATTAAAAGCTGCAACAGACTGGTTTATACTGGGATTAAAAGCTGCTACAGACTGGTTTATACTGGGAATAAAAGCTGCTACAGACTGGTTTATACTGGGATCAAAAGCTGCTACAGACTGGTTTATACTGTAATCAAAAGCTGCTACAGACTGGTTCATACTGGGATTAAAAGCTGCTACAGACTGGTTTATACTGGGATGAAAAGCGGTTACAGACTGGTTTATACTGGGATTAAAAGCTGCTACAGACTGGTTTATACTGTGATTAAAAGCTGCTACAGACTGGTTTATACTGGGATTAAAAGCTGCAACAGACTGGTTTATACTTGGATTAAAAGCTGCTACAGACTGGTTTATACTGTGATCAGAAGCTGCTACAGACTGGTTTATACTGGGATTAAAAGCTGTTACAGACTGGTTTATACTGGGATTAAAAGCTGCTATAGACTGGTTTATACTGGGATCAAAAGCTGCTACAGACAGGTTCATACTGGGATTTAAAGCTGTTACAGACTGGTTTATACTGGGATTAAAAGCAGCTACAGACTGGTTTATACTGGGATTAAAAGCTGCTACAGACTGATTTATACTGGGATCAAAAGCTGCTACAGACTGGTTTATACTGGGATCAAAAGCTGCTACAGACTGGTTCATACTGGGATTAAAAGCTGCTACAGACTGGTTCATACTGGGATTAAAAGCTGTTACAGACTGGTTTATACTGGGATTAAAAGCTGCTACAGACTTGTTTATACTGTGACCAAAAGCTGCTACAGACTGGTTTATACTGGGATTAAAAGCTGTTACAGACTGGTTTATACTGGGATTAAAACCTGCTACAGACTGGTTTATACTGGGATTAAAAGCTGCTACAGACTGCTTTATACTGGGATTAAAAGCAGCTACAGACTGATTTATACTGGGAATAAAAGCTGCTACAGACTGGTTTATACTGGGATCAAAAGTTGCTACAGACTGGTTTATACTGTGATCAAAAGCTGCTACAGACTGGTTTATACTGGGATTAAAAGCTGTTACAGACTGGTTTATACTGGGATAAAATGCTGCTACAGACTGGTTCATACTGGGATTAAAAGCTGCTACAGACTGGTTCATACTGGGATTAAAAGCCGTTACAGACTGGTTTATACTGGGATTAAAAGCTGCTACAGACTGGTTTATACTGGGATTAAAAGCTGCTACAGACTGGTTTATACTGGGATTAAAAGCTGTTACAGACTGGTTTATACTGGGATTAAAAGCTGCTACAGACTGGTTTATACTGGGATTAAAAGCTGCTACAGACTGGTTTATACTGGGATTAAAAGCTGCTACAGACTGGTTTATACTGGGATAAAATGCTACTACAGACTGGTTTATACTGGGATCAAAAGCTGCTACAGACTGGTTTATACTGGGATTAAAAGCTGCTACAGACTGGTTTATACTGGGATTAAAAGCTGTTACAGACTGGTTTATACTGGGATTAAAAGCTGCTACAGACTGGTTTATACTGGGATTAAAAGCTGCTACAGACTGGTTTATACTGGGATTAAAAGCAGCTACAGACTGATTTATACTGGGATTATAAGCTGCTACAGACTGGTCTATACTGGGATCAAAAGCTGCTACAGACTGGTTTATACTGGGATTATAAACTGCTACAGACTGGTTTATATTGGTATTAAAAGCTGCTACAGACTGGTTTATACTGGGATTAAAAGCAGCTACAGACTGGTTTATACTGGGATTAAAAGCTGCTACAGACTGGTTTATACTGGGATTAAAAGCTGCTACAGACTGGTTTATACTGGGATTAAAAGCTGCTACAGACTGGTTTATATTGGGATTACAAGCTGCTACAGACTTGTTTATACTGGGATTAAAAGCTGCTACACACTGGTTTATACTGGGATTAAAAGCTGTTACAGACTGGTTTATACTGGGATTAAAAGCTGTTACAGACTGGTTTATACTGGGATTAAAAGCTGCTACAGACTGGTTTATACTGGGATCAAAAGCTGCTACAGACTGGTTCATACTGGGATTAAAAGCTGCTACAGACTGGTTCATACTGGGATTAAAAGCTGCTACAGACTGGTTCATACTGGGATTAAAAGCTGTTACAGACTGGTTTATACTGGGATTAAAAGCTGCTACAGACTGGTTTATACTGGGATTAAAAGCTGCTACAGACTGGTTTATACTGGGATTAAAATGCTGCTACAGACTGGTTTATACTGGGAGCAAAAGCTGCTACAGACTGGTTTATACTGGGATTAAAAGCTGTTACAGACTGGTTTATACTGGGAACAAAAGCTGCTACAGACTGGTTTATACTGGGATCAAAAGCTGCTACAGACTGGTTTATACTGGGATTAAAAGCTGTTACAGACTGATTTATACTGGGATTATAAGCTGCTACAGACTGGTTTATACTGGGATCAAAAGCTGCTACAGACTGGTTTATACTGGGATTATAAATTGCTACAGACTGGTTTATATTGGTATTAAAAGCTGCTACAGACTGGTTTATACTGGGATTCAAAGCAGCTACAGACTGATTTATACTGGGATTAAAAGCTGCTACAGACTGGTTTATACTGGGATAAAAAGCTGCTACAGACTGGTTTATACTGGGAACAAAAGCTGCTACAGACTGGTTTATACTGGGATTAAAAGCTGTTACAGACTGGTTTATACTGGGAACAAAAGCTGCTACAGACTGGTTTATACTGGGATCAAAAGCTGCTACAGACTGGTTTATACTGGGATTAAAAGCTGTTACAGACTGGTTTATACTGGGATCAAAAGCTGCTACAGACTGGTTTATACTGGGATTAAAAGCTGTTACAGACTGGTTTATACTGGGATTAAAAGCTGCTACAGACTGGTTCATACTGGGATTAAAAGCTGCTACAGAATGGTTTATACTGGGATTAAAAGCTGCTACAGACTGGTTTATACTGGGATCAAAAGCTGCTACAGACCGGTTCATACTGGGATTAAAAGCTGTTACAGACTGGTTTATATTGGGATTAAAAGCTGTTACAGACTGGTTTATACTGGGATTAAAAGCTTTTCCAGACTGGTTTGTACTGGGATTAAAAGCTGTTACAGACTGGTTTGTACTGGGATTAAAAGCTGCTACAGACTGGTTTATACTGGGATTAAAAGCTGCTACAGACTGGTTTATACTAGGATTAAAAGCTGCTACAGACTGGTTTATACTGGGAATAAAATGCTGTTACAGACTGGTTTATACTGGGAATAAAATGCTGTTACAGACTGGTTTATACTGGGAATAAAATGCTGTTACAGACTGGTTTATAGTAAAAATAAACAAGTATGGTTAAATATGATGTGGAGTTTTAAGGGTGAAACTTATCTGCAGTGGTTGCTGTTATAACTGGTGTAGCGTATAAAAATAAAGCGTGTGTAGCTGTACGTAAATGACAGTCAGGTGTTGTTTACCTGCAGGTAAGATGAGTCACTCTGAGCTGGTGAAGTACGGTCTGGCTGACGTCGTTGAAAATCCTGGAATCATCACTGATATCGGCATAAAGGTGGTGAATGAGGTGTTTACTAACATCAAGTATCTGCACATCTATAACTGTCCTCACCTCCACAACCCTCATCAGTGGATCACAGGTAAAGCTCTTCTCACACAGGTGAGGTGTTGGACTGCTGTGTTGGACTGCTGTGCAGCTGCTGCTGGACCTTTTACCTGCTTATGTTCCCAGATCAGTCCAGATGGAGCCGCCTGGTAGACCTGACTCTGGTTCGCTGCCACGCCATCAAACTGGAGTCCTTCTCCCACTTCATAGAGCTGCTGCCCTGCCTGGAGTTTATCTGTCTGGACCAGATGTTCAGAGAGCCTCCAAAGGTCTGGTATTACCTCCTACATCTGGAACTGGGACTAGTTTATCTGAACTGGAACTGTGACTGTTACTGGTCAGCAGGTGTCTCACATCTGGGTTTTCATGCTGGCTGGTTTTCAGCTCAGACTGAAGTAAATTACTCATTTTTGCTGAAACAGAACTTTCTAAAGAACATGATGGAATGAAGAACATGAGGTGTGGTAATGATTAGTATGACTGATGGAGGTATTGATCTATGGATGTGTGTGTGTTAGGGCTGTGCCAGGGTGGGTCTCAGTGCAGGAACTGGTATCGGCGTGTCTTCTGCTCTGGTCAGCAACCAGAACTCCAACAATGAAAACAACCACCATCATCACCCTAATGAGGCCAACATGGCTGCTGCTCCTCCACCTGTCAACAACGTCCACAACATCAACAACAATGTCAACAACAACAACCAGAGGCAGCAGCAGAATCATGGCAAGTCTTGTTTTTGTCCAAACATGAAGAACTTGTTCCAAACACTTAGTTTACATTTTATTTCTTTCGAGGGAAACAGAAATGTAAAAATAAAAAATTTACCCTGACATAAAGTCTGGGACGGACTCTTCCAGGAAGCTAAATCATTTCCCCAATCCTTTGCAAAACATCTTTTTTTTCCCATTTTCAGCTCACACTTTTCACACAAAGTTAGTTACATCCAACCCTCCTGGTCAAACGTAGCACGGTACAATCCTCCACTATTACATCATGATTGTGGGATGTCCAGAATCATGTGATGGTGAATCTAACATCAGTGAGCATAAACCACATCATTAATAACTACACACGAAATAGGTGTGGTCTGGGTCTGACGATGTCACGTGTTAGGTGTGGTAAAAACAGGGTGTCTTTCCTTTATGCGTTTTCAATGGGTCTAATCTTCATGTCTTTAAGTTCCTGACAACTTTTTATGTGACCTGCTTTAGCTGTTTGTGGACAGCTGTCAGATGTTGGTTGTGTTTTCCTGGTTTGATTTTTATCATCAGGAGCTCTCCTTAGTAGTCCAGTTTCCCAATTTTAATTTTTAAGCAGTGGTGCTCCGAAACATTAAGGTAATTATGTGTTGAGTTATGGGCCACGTCTTCTTTTAAACAGACTGAGTTTTCACTTTTCACAATATTTTCTGTAGTCAGACATTTCATTTAGATTTTCTCTTTTTATCCCTGTTTTATCTTCACTTTAAGGCACGTAATAAATTGTCTAGAGAGTGCAAAGATCATTTATAAACAGAATATTATATATTTGTGTCAGAAAAAAGTAATTTAGATGGATATTACTCATTTTTAATGAAGCATTTATACAAGGATTATTATGGTCTACATATATTCCTGTAAACAGGTGAACCTAGAAATGTTGGTGTCGCGCAAAACTTCATTTCAGTAATTCAACTTAAAAGGGAAAGTAGGACTCATTACATGGAGAGTGAGGTATTTCCAGCATTTATTTGTTCTAACTGATGATCACGGCTTCCAGCTGATGGAAACCCAGAAATCATAATCTCAGAAATTAGAATATGACATGAAATCAGTAAAAAGGAAACTGGATCCAGAACTGTGACCATGTGAGAGTCTAGTCCTGCATATGAACCAGGTCTTGGTCTGAGCTTCTGCATGGACTCCTGCCTCCATGCGGCGTGGATGTTACCAGCCTGTGGTCCTGCTGGCTGGAATGAAGACCAGGATGCTTCAGTCCTTCAGCTCTCCTGCATCGCTCCGTCTCATGTGTCCCATCTTCCTCTTGGAAAGGCTCCATAGAGTTTCTACGGGGTCCAGGTCTAGAGAGTCTGCTGGCCAGTCCAGCCCAGTAATCCTTGGTCCTTGAACCAGGTTCAGGTTCTTGTGGCGGTGTGGGCAGGTGCCGAGTCCTGCTGGAAAATAAAGTCTGCATCTCCACAAAGGAAGCATGAGGAGCTTTAAGGGTCTTGGATTGTTGCCTCTCCAGTCTTCCTCCAGACTCTGGGACCTGGATTTCCACATGAGATGCAGAACTTGCTCATCAGAAAAGAGCTCAGCAGACCAGGAGCCTCATTTATCAAACTGAGTGTAGCAACACAAACTACAGGCAAAAAAAAAAAAAAAAGCAAATGCTGCACTTCAACTTTCAGATTTATAAAAGCGTGCGCATGCATGTTTACGTTTATAAACCAGAACCAACTCTAAAGCTGCGCAGGTGAGGGACGCCATGCCCCGCCCACATGGTGGCTATAAAATGTCAGGTGGACGCCTGTAATACATATTCATCACATCATTTCCATGACGGCTCAGGAGGGAAAAAGAGGGAAGAAGTGGAATATTTCGGGGTGTGAGACAGAGATCCTGATGGACCACGTTGGAAAAGGTAAAAATGTTTAACTGGTGGACACGGCGTGGACGTTACTGGTGTCAGAAAGACAGAATAGTGGCAGCAGGTGGAGACGCTGTCATCACAGCGTCAGAAGGAAGACACGCCAGAGGAGTCGGAACGTACAGATGGATATCAGTCGGTAGAACATCCGTCAACCATGCGTGAGACTGAAGTTCGATTCCCAGACAGGAGAAAAGCGTCTGCTAAATGACGGTAATGATGCCGGTGATTTGCTTTAATGTATAAAATAAATATGTACAGATACATCTGAGATTGGTAGCAGTTTATTTAGTGTTAAATAATATTTCTTTCTCGCTGGGTGCTCCAGCTGGGTGGGTGGGGCTGCAGCTGGGTGGGCGGAGCAGAGGGACACAATCGCTGCAATTAACCAGGTGGACAAGGAGCTGCAGGAAATAAAGACCGTGTGGACAGAAATGAGGACAATAAAAACATTGTGTGAGAATAAATAAAGGAAATCCTCCTCTTGTGTGTTTCGTTAGCGTAGCATCACTTCTAGACCTCCAGCCTCCAGTCTGGTCCCGCTCTGCTGGAACGAAGGACCAAAGCTACTTTCCACACTGATGCTACATGCTGGCAGCAGACTGGCTCCTTATTTATCTGGATGGTTTTATAACATGAAGTTTTGTTTTACAATGATAGAACATGTTTTAGTGGTTGAGCTTTTTATTAATATCATCTCCCTTTTTCCTGGAAATCCTGGTTCCCCTGAGTGTGGCTCTTAGGAAAATTAATATGGAATGTGTCTTTATTCATGTCTGCAAACAGCTTTAATATCTAACATGTGGTGTGAAAGGTAATAGTGGATTGTGTACAAATCAGCTCATTTCTTCAGTGTCTGTTGCTCCACTTTGATTTCACTTTGCTGTTTTCCAGATGTTTAGTCTTATTTAGACAGTGTGTTTGCATATGGGAAGATTTGGATTGTGTTGAATATTTAAAATAAATTTTACAGAACAAGTGGAGATAAACGGGATGGAAGAAGATGATGAAGAGGAGGTTGCCTATCCTAATGAGAAAATAGAGGAAGATCCAGAGATAGACCTTAGGGAAGCGGACGTGGGAATGGGGAAAGAAGAAACGGATGTGGCAGGAACCAGTTATTCAACTGAAACATCTCACCCTCCTGATGAGGAACAAGCAGGTTTTAGCTTATTTTTTTACACTTGGAATATTAGGGTTCTTCCTGTATTTTAATTCAGAAATTCATCATGGATGTGTGTTATTCCACCTCCAGGTCCCAGTGGTTTGAGCCAGCAGTGCAGACCAGCTGGTTCTGCTGCTCCCAAGCCCCCAGTAGGGGTTTCAGACTCTGACAGTGAGGAAGAGGAAGGCCTTGCTTCAAGGCTAATGCCTCCTTCCTGTCTGCAGCAAACAGCTTCTTGTACAAAAGGTGTGAGACCTCACAGTTCAGACCTCACAGCTTAAATCCCAAAGTTTTAACATTGTAGATTAAACCTCTCAGTTCAGACCTGACAATTCAAACCTCACAGTTCAGACCTCACAGCTTAAATCCCAAAGTTTTAACATTGTAGATTAAACCTCTCAGTTCAGACCTGACAATTCAAACCTCACAGTTCAGACCTCACAATTCAAACCACACAGTCCAGACCTCACAATTCAAACCACACAGTTCAGACCTGACAATTCAAACCTCACAGTTCATACCTCACAATTCAAACCACACAGTTCAGACCTCACAATTCAAACCTCACAGTTCATACCTCACAATTCAAACCACACAGTTCATACCTCACAATTCAAACCACACAGTTCAGACCTCACAATTCAAACCACACAGTTCAGACCTGACAATTCAAACCTCACAGTTCATACCTCACAATTCAAACCACACAGTTCAGACCTCACAATTCAAACCTCACAGTTCATACCTCACAATTCAAACCACACAGTTCATACCTCACAATTCAAACCACACAGTTCAGACCTCACAATTCAAACCACACAGTTCAAACCTGACAATTCAAACCACACAGTTCAGACCTCACAATTCAGACCACACAGTTCAGACCTGACAATTCAAACCACACAGTTCAGACCTGACAATTCAAACCTCACAGTTCAGACCTCACAATTCAAACCTCACAGTTCAGACCTCACAATTCAAACCTCACAGTTCATACCTCACAATTCAAACCACACAGTCCAAATCTGACAATTCAAACCTCACAGTCTAGACCTCACAGTTCAATCCTCACACATCAGGTTGTTTTGTGAACATCAGTTCCTCCACTGATGTGACATAAAGTATGTTTTTACAGGTAAAGGGAAGACTCCTCTGCGGCGAAGCAGCAGTATCGTTGGGTCTCATGCAGCTTCGGAGCAGTTGAAGCCTCAGATGTGTCGGAGCAGCTGTGAGAAGAGCTGCCAGGTGACCAGTGAACAGATCAAGGCTGACATAAAGGCCGCAACTGAGACCACCAAGAGGACTATAAGTAAAGGAACCAACCTTAAATCTGTAGAGGCCACGGTGAGACCAGGAGCTGATGGTGGGTTAGTACCGTCCAGGAGTTCTTCAGCGGCACTGAGGACCCGAGTGAGGCCAGTTACTGGATCTCTGAGCAGGGAAGGACCTGCAGCAGCTGTAGGGGCATATGGGAGGGTGATGGAGGGCCACTCTCACAGATCTACCATAGAAAGAGCCTCAGGGTTAGTTCGAACTACTCACTGTACCCAATCTGAGGCTCAGACTGGAGGGTCCAGGCAGAGGCCCAGTCCTGCTGTCGACCATGGTTTGGAGACGTCAGCACTGCAGCAGGGACAACCCAGCCTGGATGGAACTGCCTCTGTTACTGGTTTAGGTTCACAACAAAGACGGATCAGTCAGGACTTTGTTCCCAGGAGACCTTTAACTCGATCCTGCACCCGCACCTCTTCTGTGCCTCTGGTACCTGAGACAGGTAAGGATACATGTGGAGTGGAACTGTAGATTCATGACACAGTATAGGGCTGCATCTAATGACTATTGTGATGGTCGATTAGTCACCGACTATTAAAACGACTAGTCGACCAATCGGATTATGTATCTCATGATTATTATAAATGGATCTTATTTCACTTTCAGCTTTGAAACTTTGCATGAGGTTGTTTTGTAAGTGTGACATTCCTCCTCTTTACATGTTCAAGCGTTGCAGACGTACTTCCGTGGTACACAAGGTCCGCTTTACAAACCTCACATGTATTTAATTTATTTTGTAAGTTTAACGTAAAAACGTCCCAGACTTTTTACGTCCTCTGCCGCCGTTTTGCTCCCTGGTCCGCCACCATATTTTTCCCCTGGTGGACTTTACGGCGCATGTGTAACTTTCAGCAGAGATAAAAAAAAAAAAAGACGATGTCTCACTCTGTAGTTTTTTTTTTTTTCCCCCTTCTTTTTTTTTTTTTTTTTTGCCGACAATAGTCGACGGCTAAAGTCGTTTCTTTAAAAAGAACTTTTCCTGTGCTGTAAGGTCAGCTGATCAGCATCCAGTCACATGACACATTAAACTGGTTAAACTGATCCGGTTCAGATATCAGCCCAGTTTCATGGTTTCCTGGTTACCGGTGCTGTAGCCTTCATTTCTCTTAACCCCTCAGACCAGATCTGTTGTGTTGAGAAGTCCAAGTTATTTGATGCATTTTAAAAGTTTAATGAAGAGAAAAAGACAAATGTAAGTTAGAACAGTGATTAAAGTAGGCAAACAACAGCCACCACACAGATGCCCCAATAAATGGCTGTAAAGACTTACACAGGAAGCTGCTCAAAATCTGATGGTTCCATTGGTATGAGTTTTTTTTTTTTTTTTTTTTAAAATCAACAATCTCTTTATTACGTTTTCAAACAAATAACGAGCTCCATTGTACCTTACACAACCATATAGAATAGGAAGAAGTAGTGAACATAAATCTTATACAGAATATTTGTACAGTGAACCCAAAGCCCCAAAAGAAAAAATAAAGACAAAAAAACTAAACAAAACATGGCTCAATTTATAAAACAATCCTGGCAAAAACCAACATGGTCAAGGAGTGCAGCAAGAAATGTACAAAGCTGTGAAGATGGTATTATAATGACCATTTTTTTTATGTTTCCTTGTCTACAACTAAAATGGCAATACTAAAATAATAAATAGATGTATATGGGATCAGTGGGGGTTAGAAATATGTCTTACAAGGGCTCCCAGACTTTTAAAAATTTCTCCCCTTGGTTCTGAACAGAGTCCATGATCTTTTCCAGGCTCATGTAAGACATTAAATCTGATACCCACTAAGTGTGGGTCGGCAGGGCAGCATCCTTCCGTCTGAGCAAAATAAAACGCCTGGCCGAGAGGGAGGCGAAAGACAGCATGCAACGAATATCAGAGGAAACATTGTGGTTCCCTGAGAAAATGCCAAATAAAGCTAGAAGAGGGTCAGGTGTGACAGTTATCCCAGAGACTGCAGAGTTGGAAAGACCTCCTGCCAAAATGTTGTAAGACCGGTGCAGGCCCAGAGTAAGTCAGCGTGGCTTTGTCACTGCCACGTTTGTCACACCGATGGACCATTTCTGGGTAGATATGAGAGAGCATGGCTTTAGACATGTGAGCCCTATTGACCACCTTGAACTACAGTCAGGAGTGACGAGCAGAATGATGTAGAGTTAAGAAGTCCCAGAATTGAATCCAAGTGTGGTCAGACGGGTGCTGGCTCAGATGTTGTTCCGAGGCCACCCTGGTCCCAGCTGTGGGTGCTTGGTTTAACTTGTCAGCTTATTGTAGAGTTTAGATATCTGGCCTCTTACAGAAGACTGCAGGTTGAGTATGTGGTCTGTTACAGAGCTCTGAGGGGCCTCTGGAAAACCTGGTAACGGGCTTTGGAGAAAATGTTTAATTTGTAAATATCTGAAAAAGTGTGTTTTTGGAACGCCAAATTTATTTGAGAGGTGATCAAAGGAGGCAAAGTTATTGTTGGTGAACAAATTCTTAAGTCTTTATACCTATATGCCGCCAGTCCTAAAAGTACAAAGTAAAACATTTTCTGAACTGAGCCCACACTCTGAGGGATTGATGTACCACTGGGTTAGCTATTGGGCGGGGTATAGACAGAGAAGGTATGAGGCACCTAACAAGGCCGCCAGAGGGATGTTTTGACTTGAACTGAATTCCATAGAAACTGAGATGTAGAGCTGGTCTACCATTAGCCCAGTACAAGTGAGACCAGGTGTTAGCTGCCCAGTAGTACAGATGAAAATTGGGTAATGCTAGCCCACCATTTAGCTTGGACTTCTGTAACTGCATTTTCCAAATATAGGCACTAACTGTAGATTCTAAAGTATCAAAGAAAGTCTTTGGGATAAAGACTGGAACTGATAGAGAAAGGTACAGAAGTGTAGGTAGGGAGACTTTTAATTTTCAAAGTGTTAACCTGCCCAGTTAAAGCGATGGCTAGCGGTGACCAGTTGGTTGGAAGGCTTGGCTTGATCTGATTTAGAAGAGTCGGGAATTTTTCCTTAAAGAGCAGCTTTTGCTTTCTTGGCTCCCCTCAGCAAATCTGCCTCACTTGTCCGATCTGTTTCTGAAGAACTCGGTCTCATAGAAATCTGGTGACAACTTCATCCAAATATCAGAGAATACTAATTCTTTTCACAGGCACATTACTCATTTTCACGAATTAACCTCCTTTTTCTCGATAGTCAGTTGGCTGCTTTCCCTTGGCAGTTTAAAGGGAAAGAGAGAAAAATATAAATAAAGTGATTTAGTTAAATTATTTAAACGAAATGGTTCACTTTTGGTTCACTTATATATATATATATATATATACCGATGCAGAGTCCGCATCATTGTAGACGCCGCACCGATCCGCCTGCTGGTCTCATGCTCCATTCTTCCCTAACTCCTGAACAAGATCTAAAAATACTTGAACTCCTCCACTTGGGGCAGGACCTCATTACTGACCCGGAGAAAACACTCCACCCTTTTCCGGCTGAGGACCATGGTCTCGGACTTGGAGGTGCTGATTCTCATCCCAGCCACTTCACACTAATCATTCCAGTGAGAGCTGAAGATCACGACCCGATGAAGCCAACAGAACCACATCATCCACAAAGAGTAGAGACCCAATCCTGAGGCCACCAAACCGGATTCCCTCAACGGCTGCACCTAGAAATTCTGTCCATAAAGGTTATGAACAGAATCGATGACAAAGGGCAGCCTTGGCGGAGTCCAACCCGCACCGGAAACGACTCTGATTTACTGCCGGCAGTGCGGACCAAACTCTGACACTGGTCGTACAGGGACCGGACAGCTCATACAAGCGAGTCCAGCACTCCAAACTTCTGGAGTACCCCCCACAGGAGTCCCCGGGGAACACTGTCGAATGCCTTCTCCATGTCCACAAAACACATGTAGATTGGTTGATGCCCCCTCTAAGAACCTGAAGAGGGTGTACAGCTGGTCCACTGTTCCACGAACGGGACGAAAACCACACTGCGCCTCCTCAATCCGAGGTTCGACTATCCGACAGACCCTCCTCTCCCTCACCCCTGAAAAGACTTAACCAGGGAGGCTGAGGAGTGTGATCGCCCTGTAGTTGGAACACACCCTCCGGTCCCCCTTTTTGAAGAGGGGGACCACCACCCCAGTCTGCCAGTCCAGGGGAACATCTAGGCGATGCTGCAGAGGTGTGTCAGCCAAGACAGCCCTCCAACATCTAGAGCGCTAAGGAACTCTGGGCCGACCTCTTCCACCCCCGGGGCCTTGCCATCGAGGAGCTTTTGTAGCACCTCAGCCCCAGAGATAGGAGAGCCAGCACCAGCTACCCCAGACTCTGCTTCTTCATCGGAAGGCGTGTTGGTGGGATTGAGAAGGTCTTCGAAGTATTCCCTCCACACAAGAACGAACACAAGATGTGAAAAATGTATAGAATGTATTGGGTAAATCTGGCTTTTCTGAACATTTATTGTCTTTTTTCTTGCCTCTTAAAACAGGGATAAAGCAAACTACTTGCATGTTGGGCCCAACTTATCTTGGAGAGAACCATGAGTACCCACATAGCTGCAGCCTGGACCCAGCACAGATCAATCAGATGCTGGGCTGTTATCAGGCTGTGGAGACAGATGGGGAGTTTGGTTCCATCGTAGAGGGAGGGGAGGTGGGCGCTGGGGCTGGGATGACTGGGTCAGCGTCGTCACAGCCATGGGGGTGGGGTTCCCCCCTGCAGTGCCTGTTTAAAAAGGGTAGAGGGCGCTGGTCCTTTCCGTGAATCAGCAGACTCCAAAGTAGCATTTAAGTATTGATACCCGTGTTAATTAATATCGAACTAGATGCAACATTTTACAATCAATTAGTATCTAAGAAGTTTCATTAAATTGATTCGGACTTGTATGATATGTGGTTTACCTTAGATTAGACATGAATATGATGGAAAACATGTTATTGACATTTATTTTCTGCAGATCTTTCAAGAGCCAGACCTCGAGTAGCAGTTAGAAGGAAACGGATGACCGACAAATCAACCAGCACCTCAGACCCGGTCACTGAGGATGACCATGTACAGGTAAACACACACCTCCTGTTAACATCACTGATTCACTTATCCATAAAACTGACACACATCTGACTTAATGATGCAATTTAAACAGCTGATCAGTTTAATCTGAAACTAAAAACGCTTCATTTGAGGACTGAAATGGCTGAGTGAGAAGTGAGATTACACTGGTTTTCACTATGGCTGATCAGTGTAAGTGCTGTTTGTTCTGTAAAATGTCATGTTGGGTTAACAGTGAGAACTAGGCCACTGTTACCTGTCTCTTAATGGAATGCTTTTGTCTGCACAGATTTTGACCCTGAAAAGCAAAAACCTGGTGGGCATCACACTGACCAACTGTGGAATCACTGACCTGGTCCTCAAAGACTGTCCCAAGATGATGTTCATCCACGGTAACCAGCAGACACTAACCTCTACCTCTAACTGGCAGATGCAAGCCTTTAAAGGTCCATTAATGCTCTTCGCTAAAGGTAGATATGGAGCCCTCCATTCGTCTTATGCATCCTTTTACGTGCGTAATTTGGTCCGCTTTTAGGGCTATTATGGACACGTAGAAAACCGGAAGATGCAATTTAGATAGCGGCCAAATCCGTGCTACTGTTTTTTCCGGTCTAGCCGTAGGCTATATACCAAGTGTGATGTGGACCTGATCTCATTAGCCGGCCTTAACTTGGGTTACACCAAGTGTGATATGGGCCAAATGTGGGCCAAATGTGAGGAACCAGCCTGGAAGTGCATGTTGTATTGAGGAGCTGTTGGAGATATTGGAGATTCACTGGCTCCAGCTATCTAACCATTGAAATGACACATCTCTGGGTTTACTAATTATGGTCCATTATTTTTGGATTGCCTTTTAAAAAAATGTGCATTTAACAAAGTAATAAAAAAAAATTATTACACAAAAAAAGGAAAAATCAAAATGGGTAATCAAGAAGCCCAGATAGTGAAAAATGTTTGGTCCATTGGGCCTAGATCTTCTGCTTTGGTTTGGCACACATTTGGACTTGACCGATGATGTTGACAGTACGTGAGTGTGGCTACTGAAACCCACCGACAAAACCACCTGATGTAGCCCACACTTGAAATGTTGTTTTGGCTCCTAATTGGCATTGACTTATGCTGTTGACATTATGTGTGTGGTACAGAAACACTTACCCTAACCCACTTGACCATAACGTGACATTGCCATAAGGAAGGCCTCCCCTATTAGGACCACTTCTGCCTACAAAATACTAACCGAAATCCATGTTCACATCAACAACTGACATCTGGACCACATTTAGCCCACAGGAGACTTGCCATAATCCAAGTCAGGCTGGCAACTGATGGTCCACCTCTTGCCCACACAACATTTGCCATTAGTGCAATTGAGCCCAAAGTGGCCAAAGTAGCCCAGACCCAACCCAAACAAGTCTGCTGTCTGGGTTGGACCAGGTCACTTGGGTGTGTGACAGAGTTTGTGTGAGAAATGTGGTCCAGAAGAACACATGTCATATACATCCTGAACGTGAGTGTGAGAAAGCTGTAAGTCAAGGCCAAATATAGGCCAGGAAAACACCATCTGGTGTGGCCCACATCAGGTGGTTATGAGACAGAGTTTAAGCAACCACACTTGCATAGCGTCAGCACCATCTGTCAAGGCCAAATATGGGCCAAACCAAAACTGCAGATGTGGGTTGTGTTTTTATTTTTTTTTATTATTATTTTTTTGCTATCTAGTAAACCCTTTAACTAACCAGCAGATGCTAACCTGTAACTATAACCAGGAAGATGCTAACTTGTAACTCTAACCAAGCAAATGCTAATCTGTAACTCTAACCAGGTAGATGCTAACCTGTAGATCTAACCAGAGGATGCTAACCTGTAGCTAACCAGAAGACGCTAACCTGTAACTCTAACCGGGTAGATGCTAATATGTAACTCTAACCGGGTAGATGCTAATATGTAACTCTAACTAAAAGATGCCAACCTTTAACTCTTACCAGGAAGATTCTAACCTGTAACTCTAACCAGCCACATGCTAACCTGTAGCTAACCAGCCAGACGCTAACCTGTAGATCTAACCAGCCAGATGCTAACCTGTAGATCTAACCAGCCAGATGCTAACCTGTAGCTAACCAGCCAGACGCTAACCTGTAGATCTAACCAGCCAGACGCTAACCTGTAGATCTAACTAGCCAGATGCTAACCTGTAGCGCTAACCAGCCAGATGCTAACCTGTAGCTATAACCAGAAGACGCTAACCTGTAACTCTATCCAGGAAGACGCTAACTTGTAGCTTTATCCAAAAGATGCTAACCTGTAACTAACCAGAAGACCCTAACCTGTAACTCTAACCAGAAGATGCTAACTTGTAACTAACCAGCCTGACACTTAACCTGTAACTATCCAAAAGATGCTAACCGATAACTAACCAGAAGACCCTAACCTGTAACTCTAACCAGCCAGATGCCAACCTGTAACTCTAACCAGGAAGACACTAACCTGTAACTCTAACCAGCCAGATGCCAACCTGTAACTCTAACCAAGAAGATGCTAACTTGTAACTAACCAGCCTGACACTTAACCTGTAACTATCCAAAAGATGCTAACCGATAACTAACCAGAAGACCCTAACCTGTAACTCTAACCAGCCAGATGCCAACCTGTAACTCTAACCAGGAAGACACTAACCTGTAACTCTAACCAGGCAGATAATTAGGACATTCAGTTCATGAAAAGCAACTCAGATATTCTCTTTGTGTACTTCTGTCCCTTTTCCTGTCCTCCTGTCTGCAGCCACTAGATGTCGGGTCCTGAAGCAGCTGCGAATAGACCGGGCCCCTATTGTGAACCGGTTTGACTATGCTCAGTGTAAGAAGCTGGACATGGTTCAAGTTTTGGATCAGATTCTGAGAATGCCTCCAGAGAGAAACCGCATCATCTACATGCGTCCTATGCACCAGGTACCTTTCCTGTGTTGTCAGTTCTGGTTCCTTAGTGGTAAGCTTCATGCTAACCCTGCAGCAGCCAGGACTTTCTGATAGAGGTTGCCGTTTATCTCCCTGTGGTCCCATTATCTTCTCTGTGGAGAAAGGTTGTTGACCAAACTGAGCTCAACCCAGATCTCATCCACCTGTATCTGTATGTGAGTGACTGTGGGAGCAGTCTGAACCAGTTTAAACTGATGAAACTTGTTCAGAAGGTTGTAGTGTTTTCTGCAGCTCAGAAACAGTCCTGTTGTTCTTAACCCTTAAAATTCAACGCCGAGTTCCGGCGCGAGATGGAGTAGAAAGACGTGCGTAGAGAAGCTCCCCAGCGAAAATTCAATAACTTCGTGTAAAGACTCGTTACTTTAGCAGAAAGTGAAATCTTGAGAGTTGGAAAGAAACCGAAACAAAGGTCTTAATAGACAAAAGCCACAATGCCGAAAAACCAAGACAAAAACAGCTCCGCTACCAAGGATAGCAAAGTAGCACCACAAGCTAGCAGACACCCCGGAACGAGCATTACGCCGGAAGACCTACTTGAAGCGATAAAAGAGCTAAAATCCGAGTTGAAGAGCGACAACGACAACCTGAGAAGGGACATTAACTCCTTTCACACAGAGGTGAGCAGTAAACTCGATGGTTTGGCCGAAGAGATGCAGGGGCTGAGGGAGCGAGTGGGTGAGATGGAGACACAAGTGGGGCTAGTGGAGGACTTGGCCGTGGAAATGACCGAAGCGCTCACAACAGCTATGAAACGGCAGAAAACTCTGCAACAAAAACTCACAGATATGGAATCCAGATCAAGAAGAAACAACATCCGGATTTTTGGAGTTGCAGAGGGTGAAGAAGGAAGTTCTGTGATGCTCTTCGTCTCAGACCTTCTCAAACGTGAGCTGCCATTACCTGCGGACATGGACCTAAAGATACAGCGGGCCCATCGCTCCCTCGCCCCCAAACCAAGACCAGAGGCCCCCCCGAGGACCCTTATTATTAATTTCCAAGAATTCACAACTAAAGAAACTGTGTTAAGAGAAGCCTGGAAAAGGGGTAGGATTCAACTCGGCAACCGCCCGCTGTTCTTTGATCATGACTACGCCGCAGAAATCGTACAGAAGCGCAGGCAATATAACGAAATAAAGAAATGCCTGAAGGCGAAGGGCGTAAGTTTCCAGACCCCCTACACCAGTATGAGAATCCACTGGGACAGCGGAGTCCGGACCTACGCTAGCGCGCATGACGCGGGACAGGAGCTGCAGAGACGGGGCTACAGTGTGGAGGTGCCTGCCGCGATCGACGAGGAGGACCCCGGGGTGACCCGGCTGAAAGAGCTGCTGGGCTGGCATCGACAGGGCAGGTACCCACGGGGAACAACACCTACCGCGGCCGACAGAGCTAAGGAGAGACTCCGGGAGTTCCAGAGGAGCCCCACAGAGTGACAGGGAAGATGGCTTTGGGATTGGTAAGGTGATGGATATGTGATTCACTTTCTGGATCAATACCTTTGAGCTGGGAGCGGCTCCAGGGACAGGACTGAGATCGTTGAACACATAGGAAGGTAGTAGTTTCACTACTAAACCTCCTCATAGGGCCCTTTTTTCACAAAAGGTTTTACCCTAGACCCGTCAACGGGGTCATGGAGGAGGAGAGAAATCTGCTCCTCCTTTGGAATTCCAGGTATTCCTGTTTTGTTCAAGTCAGACGTTCTACTGATGCTGTTACTGTTTTTTCTTTAGTTACGGGGCGATTAATCCTTTTCTATTTTAATGAGTGTGACACATAATATAATATCTTTAAATGTGAATGGCCTTGGTAACCCCATAAAGCGAAGTAAGGTTATAGCAAAATTGAGAAAGGCTAAACCAAGTGTAGTGTTTCTGCAAGAAACGCATTTATCAAAGAAAGAACACGAAAAGTTTAAAAAGCTGGGCTATGTGAACTCTTTCCACAGCTCCTGTAAGAATAGTAGAAGAAGAGGTGTAATAACATTACTACCTAACTCTGTTAATTTTGAATTAATCAAAGAGGAAACTGACAGAGAGGGCAGATACGTGATTGTCAAAGGAAGGATAGACAGTGTTTTGGTATCTCTAATTAATGTATATATTCCACCAGAAAGTGACAAAGCATTTCTAAAATCTGTTTTTGATCAAATCGAATCAGTGAGTGAGGGAATTGTAATCTGTGCTGGAGACTGGAACATTATCTTAAACTACAACATGGATACGACAAGTATTAGAAGACACAAATACAACCTGTCTAAAAGCCTGAATATGTTAATTAAGGAATCCAGCCTGTTTGATGTGTGGAGGGACCTCCATCCCTTGGAGGGGGGCTTTACACATTACTCAGCAACTCACAAGGTACACTCCAGAATAGACTACTTTTTGATGAACATTACGGACAGACACAGGGTTAAACAATGTACCATAGGGACCGCAGACGTTTCGGACCACAATGCGATCTATTTAACGATAAACCTGGACAACATAAACAAAAAAACTCTATGGAGATTGAATTTAGGAATACTAAACAATATGGCAATAGTAGAAGATATAAAGAAGGAAATTAAAGAATGTATTAACATAAATAGAGATAACGAGGTTGCTCCAACAATAGTCTGGGACACTGTTAAAGCAGTAATGAGAGGTAATCTGATCTCAAGGACATCCTACATGAATAAAATGAAAAAGCTGAAATATGACAAATCACAGCAACAGTTAAGGATTCTAGAAAAACAACAACAAACGGATCATAGTGACGAACTTGCAGAACAAATAAAAATAATAAGAAAAGACATAGATAATACGGCATCTGAAGAGCTGGAAAAGAAATTACGATTCACAAAACAAATATTCTATGAATCTGGACCCAAAGCCACGAAGATCCTGGCAAAACGCCTCAGGACACAAAAGATCAAACACTCAATACACAAAATCAGAGAACTAACTAGCGATGAAATAACATATGAATCAGATATAATTCAAAAAAACTTTGAGGACTACTACAAAATGCTGTACTCGTCACCTGAGAATATAAACATGACAGAGATTAAAGACTACCTGCTAAAACTGGATCTCCCCTCCATAGGCACTAACCAAAACGAAGCTCTAACCTCTCCAATAACAAAGGAAGAGCTGGACAAAGCTATCAGTAAACTGAAGACTAACAAAAGTCCCGGGAGTGATGGATACCCGAATGAGTGGTATAAGATCTTCAGGCAAGAGATCTCCTCTTTACTGTTGGAGTCCTTTAACTGGACACTCCAGCATGCTGAAATACCCCCCTCATGGAAGGAAGCGGTCATATCCGTAATCCCTAAAGAAGGTAGAAATAAAGAGTATTGTGAGTCATACCGACCGATCTCGGTCCTTAATGTCGATTATAAACTATTTACTTCAATAATATCCAAAAGACTGGAATATTTACTACCAGAGTTAGTGGATGAGGACCAGACGGGTTTCATAAAGGGCCGGCAAACCCAAGATAATATTAGAAGGACAATACAGCTAATAGATACAATCGACAAACAAAAAACAGGTGCAGCCTTAATTAGCCTTGACGCAGAGAAGGCCTTTGACCGTGTCAGCTGGCCCTTTCTTTTTTCCGTGTTGGAGAGGATGGGTTTCAGCAGTCAGTTTGTTAAATGTATCCGAATCCTTTACGATGAGCCAACAGCCAGAATTAAGATCAATGGCACCTTAACAGATAGTTTTACACTTCATAGAGACACCCGGCAGGGATGCTGTCTGAGCCCAACTCTATTTGTTCTTTACGTAGAATCGTTGGCCCAGGAAATTAGACAGAATGAGGAGCTTACAGGAATTACAATAGCACAAGAAGAACATAAAATAGGATTATTTGCCGATGATATTATCATATACTTAAAGAACCCAGACGCAGCAATCCCAAAACTTCTGTCAGTTCTAGATAACTTTGGCCTGAAGTCTGGTTACAAACTTAATATAAATAAAACACAGGTTTTGTGTGTGAACTACACACCGAACAGCTATATCAGACAGAAATATAAATTAAAATGGGACTTGGGGAGTATAAAATATCTTGGAGTTTTCATTACACGAGACCTGAGTGAGCTCTATGAAATAAACTATAATAAAATTAACGACAGCATACAGAAAGATCTGTCAAAATGGCTATCATTAACTTTAGATTTTAGCTCAAGAATTGAGGCAGTAAAACTGAATATACTACCCAGGCTGCTGTACCTATTCCTCTCTTTACCAGTTCGAATCCCAGACCCCCAATTTACAGCATGGGATAAGCAAATATCACGATTTATTTGGGGAGGCAAAGGGCCCAGAATCAAATTCAAAACACTACAACTACAGAAACAAAGCGGAGGCCTTGCTTTGCCCAATTTAAGGGAATATTTTTTTGCTGCTCAGCTGAAATACATGGTATGCTGGTGCTCCCGAGAATACTATGCCAAATGGAAGAAAATGGAGCTCGCTCAGAGCAGTCTACTTCAGACCAGACTAGGAGACAAGCGCTACAGACACCAGGAAGATGATAACTTTACTGTTTCCGAAACACTGAAAACTTGGACGGATATAGTCAGAAAATATAAACTTGAGGGGGACTGTGGGTTATTGTTATGGCCTTCACAGACAACTCTTTTCAAACCAGGACAAACTGACAAAACCTTCACAACATGGATAGATAGAGGTATTACAGCCATATGCACACTGACAGAAGGAAACATGTTCAAGAGTTTTGAAAGGGTTAAAAACGAATTTAAACTAGAAAATAAAGATTTGTTTCGTTACTTACAACTAAGACACTTTTTCGCTACACAGGTAAAAACAGGTATACCATCAGAAAGCAATGGGCTGGTTAAAATGATGATGGATGCCTATGTAAAAATGCCTACCAAAGCTGTCTCTAAACTGTATGCATGCCTACAGAAATGTAATGGTAATACCTCACTGTACATAAAATCTAAATGGGAAGTTGAACTACAGACTGAGATTTCAGAGGATGATTGGAGTTTAATGTGGAAAACACAACACAGCTCTACGAGCTCCAAATGCTGGAGAGAGTTTGGCTGGAAAAACCTGACACGTTTCTTTGTCACGCCACAAATTAAAAGCAAACAGACTGGACTACGACAAAAATGCTGGAGAAATTGCGGAAACTATAATGCCAATCATAGCCACATTTTCTGGTCATGCGCCAAACTGGAATCTTTCTGGGAGGACAGTATTGGAATTTTGGAGCACATCTTAAATTATAAGGTTCCCAGGGACCCACGGGTTCTATATCTGGGATGGACCCCAGAAGGACTTATTAAGAAAGAAGACAGGTACCTCTTCAAAATAATGATTGTTGCCTATAAGAAGGCCATTACTAGGAACTGGATGAAGAGTGATGCTCCAAAAACAGGGCACTGGATGGACATTATGGAAGAGATCTATGCGATGGAGAAAATGACTTTTCATCTGCGAATCAAAGCAGGTGACTTTGCACAGAAATGGAGGAAATGGACATTATTCAAAGACAAAAAACAAAAAGATCACTCAACAGTCTGAAAAATTTGTATGCCCCCCCCCCCCTTTTTTGTACTTTCTTTTTAATTTTTTTCTCTGTTCCCGCTGTTTGTATATAAACAAAACTAAATAAATAGTAATAAAAAAAAAAAAAAATTCAACGCCATATTTAGCCCTTTTTTAACATCAACCAGCCTGTAGAAGCTCAAGCTTTTAATCCCAGTCAGCATGCAGACAGGATGTCATCAGGTTTACCTTCATCGCTGGAAGCTTGGCTAATACTGCACTGTAAAATTAGCCCATTATGCTCTACAAGCTGTAGCTATGAGCGAAACAAGCTGGAGATTCCCACATCTTCCTTCACTTTCTTTAAAGAGAGTTGTATAGTCACACATTTTAGTTACTGGATTTTTCCAGAATGATCCTTGAAAGATAGAGACTGATTGTCCAGAATGAGGAAATGGAGCAGCTTTTCTGTGGACTAATCCTTTGTTTTCACCTTGTCTGCGGGAAGTTTACCTGGATTGCATCAGGATGGACTGCTACATTATTTATCTTTGGAACCACATGGAACCCTGGAAACCTGGAACCTAAAACACATGGAACCCTGGAAACCTGAATCCCTAGAAACCTGGAACCCTAGGACACCTGCCACTGTGGAATCCTTGAACCCTGGAAATCTTGAACGCTAGAAATCTGGAACCCTGGAACCTGGAAACCTTGCCTGTACACACATTCCAAGTAGCCATCTTGCTTTTTTATGTTTCCAGACTAAAATATATCCAAATTAGTGACAGGCTACATTAGCAAAGCCAGCTCATTCCACATCAGACCTGGGTTCGATAAGCTGCGTCTGAACTAGAAAACTGAGTAAAAAACTAAAACATCTAGAATTTTCTAAATGTACAAGTTCTAATGGGAAAATTTCATGAACTGATTTTGCATCAACATATTTTGTGTGGCTTAAACCTTCATGGCCTTACAATTTGTAATCACGGGACCAGGAAAGCTCCCTCTGGGGATCAGTCAGATGGATCAGAGAATTCAGCCTGACATCCCATCTTATTGATATCGTCGAGATCGGATACCTACAGTTACTCCAGAACTCAGCAGCACTCATCCTGATGTGGACCAGAGGTTGGGAACACACTACAGCAGCTATAATATTGCTGCATTGGCTCGCCTTGTGTTTCAGGATTGATTTTAAGGCTCGTTTAGTTGTCCTAATGGTCTTTCTTATTTATCAGACCTAGGCTTGTGTGTTTTGTGTGTAAATAGGAGTGTGTTTCAATGGCCATTTTATGTTCTTTTTACTTTATGCTGTTCCTGTATGAAAAGTTCTTCATTAATAAAATTAGGTTAATTAATTTTAGCGTTTAATACCGTTTAATTACATGTTGAATGAAGTACACTCCTGGTCTGTAGAAGTCTGGTCCTGGTCATCTTTTTCTCTCTCCTCAGATTGACTCGGTGGCTCTGGAACGTCAGCTTTTCCAGGGACCGTATCCCTATCACATCGCTATCGTACACGAGTTCAGCAACCCCCCAAACATACGCAACAAAGTGCGAATCCGTAGCTGGATGGACACCATAGCTAACATCAGCCAGTAAGTCTCCCAGCTACACTTTGTTACAGGCAGGAAGCAGCTGCTTTGACTCGAGGACAGGTGAACTCAGGTGTGAAGAACACAATGAGGCCTTGACAGTGTGATTTTACAGAAACATCAGCTGACTTCCTGTTGGCTGATCAGCTGACTGTGTAATGTAAGCTGCACATTTATTAGCATATGGAGCAGCTGAGTCCTTTCGGGACAGATGTGTCCTGTTGACTTTAAAAACAGTTTTTAATGACCTGATGGACACGTGGTTCAGACAGACTGGACTCAGACTCCACCAGTCCCAATCAGTCACCTCTGTGTGTTTCTCAGGGAGTTGATCAAGTATGAGTTTTTCCCAGAAGCCACCAGAACAGAAGAAGATGTGAAGAAGTATCCTAAATACCCCTGGGGGCGCGACATCTACACACTGGAGGGTAAATAATCACTTCTCTAGCTCTTACACATGCACCAAACATGACGACCACAAGACATTTCTCCTCTACAGGAACCAGACAGGAATGAAGTCCCCTCAGCCTTGGATCCATTTTCTGTTTCTGTAATTACTCATTTCTCAGATTCAAAATGTTTTCTTAGTTTCACTCCTCACTTCGGTGAGAGGAAGGTTTTTTTTTTAGGGGGCTGACAGTGACAAACCATTTTTGTCTCAGTCAGCACAGGTTCCCATCTACTGGAAGGGAATTGTTAAATAAATAAATAAATAAATGAATATATATACACACACTACCGTTCAAAAGTTCAAAAGTTTGGGGTCACTTTGCAATGGGATTCAATAGGGAAGTGTGTGTGAATGTGTGTATGTGTGTGTGTGTGTATATATATATATATGTGTGTATATATATAAATATATATATATATATATATGTGTATATATATATACATATATATTTCTGTGTGTGTGTACATATATATATATATATATATGTATTATATATGTATGTATATGTGTGTGTATATATATAAAAGTGTTAATGTTTGAATTCATGAACTAAAACCTGATCAGACTCAGTTCAGACAGTCCTTGTGCCACAGCATTACAGCCTTTGTGGGATCATACTCTCAGATTTTTTCTTTTTATTTTATTGTTCAAAAAATTAATTTAACAAAGACTGATAATAAATTTAAAGTTTATTGATCTGATTCATGAAGATATATATATATATATTTTTTTCTGTTTAGCAGTTCAGAAAACACCACATTCGCTGTCCTCGCAGCGGAATTCGCAGCGTTCGCTGTCGTCGGAGCGGAAAACGCAGCATTTGGTGTCCTCGTAGCGGAAAACACAGTGTTCGCTGTCATCGTAGCGGAAAACGCAGCGTTTGGTGTCGTCGGAGCGGAAAACGCAGCGTTCGGTGTCGTCGGAGCGGAAAACGCAGCGTTCGCTGTCCTCGTAGCGGAAAACGCAGCGTTCGCTGTCATCGTAGCGGAAAACGCAGCGTTTGGTGTCGTCGGAGCGGAAAACGCAGCGTTCGGTGTTGTCGGAGCGGAAAACGCAGCGTTCGCTGTCCTCGTAGCGGAAAACGCAGCGTTCGCTGTCGTCGTAGCGGAAAACGCAGCGTTCGCTGTCGTCGGAGCGGAAAACGCAGCGTTCGCTGTCATCGTAGCGGAAAACGCAGCGTTCGCTGTCGTCGGAGCGGAAAAACGCAGCATTTGGTGTCCTCGTAGCGGAATTCGCAGCATTCGCTGTCCTTGAAGCGGAAAACGCAACGTTCGCTGTCGTCAGAGAGGAAAAACGCAGCATTTGGTGTCCTTGTAGCGGAATTCGCAGCGTTCGCTTTCCTCGCAGCGGAATTCGCAGCGTTCGCTGTCCTCGAAGCGGAAAATGCAACGTTCGCTGTCGTCGGAGCGGAAAAACACAGTATTTGGTGTCCTTGTAGCGGAAAACGCAGCGTTCGCTTTCCTCGCAGCGGAAAACGCAGCGTTCGCTGTCCTCGAAGCGGAAAATGCAGCGTTCGCTGTCCTCGTAGCGGAAAACGCAGCGTTCGCTGTCGTCGTAGCGGAAAACGCAGCGTTCGCTGTCCTCGAAGCGGAAAATGCAGCGTTCACTGTCCTCGTAGCGGAAAACGCAGCGTTCGCTGTCGTCGTAGCGGAAAACGCAGCATTCGGTGTCCTCGTAGCGGAATTCGCAGCGTTCGCTGTCCTCGAAGCAGAAAACGCAGCGTTCGCTGTCGTCGTAGCGGAAAACGCAGCGTTCGCTGTCGTCGTAGCGGAAAACGCAGCGTTCGCTGTCCTCGTAGCGGAAAACGCAGCGTTCGCTGTCCTCGTAGCGGAAAACGCAGCGTTCGCTGTCGTCGTAGCGGAAAACGCAGCGTTCGCTGTCCTCGAAGCAGAAAATGCAGCGTTCGCTGTCGTCAGAGAGGAAAAACGCAGCATTTGGTGTCCTTGTAGCGGAATTCGCAGCGTTCGCTTTCCTCGCAGCGGAATTCGCAGCGTTCGCTGTCCTCGAAGCGGAAAACGCAACGTTCGCTGTCGTCGAAGCGGAAAAACGCAGTATTTGGTGTCGTCGGAGCGGAAAACGTTGCGTTCGGTGTCGTCGGAGCGGAAAACGCAGCGTTCGCTGTCGTCGGAGCGGAAAACGCAGCGTTCGCTGTCGTCGGAGCGGAAAACGCAGCGTTCGCTGTCGTCGGAGCGGAAAACGCAGCGTTCGCTGTCCTCGTAGCGGAAAACGCAGCGTTCGCTGTCATCGTAGCGGAAAACGCAGCGTTTGGTGTGGATGATGATGATGTTGATGATAGATACATATACTTTATGCGCAGCGTTCGCTTTCCTCGCAGCGGAATTCGCAGCGTTCGCTGTCCTCGAAGCGGAAAACGCAGCGTTCGCTGTCGTCGGAGCGGAAAAACGCAGTATTTGGTGTCCTCGCAGTGGAAAACGCAGCGTTCGCTGTCCTCGAAGCGGAAAATGCAGCGTTCACTGTCCTCGTAGCGGAAAACGCAGCGTTCACTGTCCTCGTAGCGGAAAACGCAGCGTTCGCTGTCGTCGTAGCGGAAAACGCAGCGTTCGCTGTCGTTGGAGTGGAAAACGCAGCGTTCGCTGTCCTCGAAGCGGAAAATGCAGCGTTCACTGTCCTCGTAGCGGAAAACGCAGCGTTCGCTGTCGTCGTAGCGGAAAACGCAGCGTTCGCTGTCCTCGAAGCAGAAAATGCAGCGTTCACTGTCCTCGTAGCGGAAAACGCAGCGTTCGCTGTCGTCGGAGCGGAAAAACGCAGCATTTGGTGTCCTTGTAGCGGAATTCGCAGCGTTCGCTGTCCTCGAAGCAGAAAACGCAACGTTCGCTGTCCTCGAAGCAGAAAACGCAACGTCCGCTGTCGTCAGAGCGGAAAAACGCAGTATTTGGTGTCCTTGTAGCGGAATTCGCAGCGTTCGCTGTCCTCGAAGCAGAAAACGCAACGTTCGCTGTCGTCAGAGCGGAAAAACGCAGTATTTGGTGTCCTTGTAGCGGAATTCGCAGCGTTCGCTGTCTTCGAAGCGGAAAACGCAACGTTCGCTGTCGTCGGAGCGGAAAACGCAGCGTTCGCTGTCGTCGGAGCGGAAAATGCAGCGTTCGCTGTCCTCGTAGCGGAAAACGCAGCGTTCGCTGTCGTCGGAGCGGAAAACGCAGCGTTCGCTGTCGTCGGAGCGGAAAACGCAGCGTTCGCTGTCGTCGGAGCGGAAAACGCAGCGTTCCCTGTCGTCGGAGCGGAAAACGCAGCGTTCGCTTTCCTCGTAGCGGAAAACGCAGCGTTCGCTGTCGTCGGAGCGGAAAACGCAGCGTTCGCTGTCGTCGGAGCGGAAAACGCAGCGTTCGCTGTCCTCGTAGCGGAAAACGCAGCGTTCGCTGTCGTTGGAGCGGAAAACGCAGCGTTCGCTGTCCTCGAAGCAGAAAATGCAGCGTTCGCTGTCGTCAGAGAGGAAAAACGCAGCGTTCCCTGTCGTCGGAGCGGAAAACGCAGCGTTCGCTTTCCTCGTAGCGGAAAACGCAGCGTTCGCTGTCGTCGGAGCGGAAAACGCAGCGTTCGCTGTCCTCGAAGCAGAAAACGCAGCGTTCGCTGTCGTCGGAGCGGAAAACGCAGCGTTCCCTGTCGTCGGAGCGGAAAACGCAGCGTTCGCTTTCCTCGTAGCGGAAAACGCAGCGTTCGCTGTCGTCGGAGCGGAAAACGCAGCGTTCGCTGTCCTCGTAGCGGAAAACGCAGCGTTCGCTGTCATCGGAGCGGAAAACGCAGCGTTTGGTGTCGTCGGAGCGGAAAACGCAGCGTTCGGTGTCGTCAGAACGGAAAACGCAACGTTCGCTGTCGTCGGAGCGGAAAAACGCAGCATTTGGTGTCCTCGTAGCGGAATTCGCAGCATTCGCTGTCCTTGAAGCGGAAAACGCAACGTTCGCTGTCGTCAGAGAGGAAAAACGCAGCATTTGGTGTCCTTGTAGCGGAATTCGCAGCGTTCGCTTTCCTCGCAGCGGAATTCGCAGCGTTCGCTGTCCTCGAAGCGGAAAATGCAACGTTCGCTGTCGTCGGAGCGGAAAAACACAGTATTTGGTGTCCTTGTAGCGGAAAACGCAGCGTTCGCTTTCCTCGCAGCGGAAAACGCAGCGTTCGCTGTCCTCGAAGCGGAAAATGCAGCGTTCGCTGTCCTCGTAGCGGAAAACGCAGCGTTCGCTGTCGTCGTAGCGGAAAACGCAGCGTTCGCTGTCCTCGAAGCGGAAAAAGCAGCGTTCGCTGTCCTCGTAGCGGAAAACGCAGCGTTCGCTGTCGTCGTAGCGGAAAACGCAGCATTCGGTGTCCTTGTAGCGGAATTCGCAGCGTTCGCTGTCCTCGTAGCGGAAAACGCAGCGTTCGCTGTCCTCTTAGCGGAAAACGCAGCGTTCGCTGTCGTCGTAGCGGAAAACGCAGCGTTCGCTGTCCTCGTAGCGGAAAACGCAGCGTTCGCTGTCCTCGTAGCGGAAAACGCAGCGTTCGCTGTCGTCGTAGCGGAAAACGCAGCGTTCGCTGTCCTCGAAGCAGAAAATGCAGCGTTCGCTGTCGTCAGAGAGGAAAAACGCAGCATTTGGTGTCCTTGTAGCGGAATTCGCAGCGTTCGCTTTCCTCGCAGCGGAATTCGCAGCGTTCGCTGTCCTCGAAGCGGAAAACGCAACGTTCGCTGTCGTCGAAGCGGAAAAACGCAGTATTTGGTGTCGTCGGAGCGGAAAACGTTGCGTTCGGTGTCGTCGGAGCGGAAAACGCAGCGTTCGCTGTCGTCGGAGCGGAAAACGCAGCGTTCGCTGTCGTCGGAGCGGAAAACGCAGCGTTCGCTGTCGTCGGAGCGGAAAACGCAGCGTTCGCTGTCCTCGTAGCGGAAAACGCAGCGTTCGCTGTCATCGTAGCGGAAAACGCAGCGTTTGGTGTGGATGATGATGATGTTGATGATAGATACATATACTTTATGCGCAGCGTTCGCTTTCCTCGCAGCGGAATTCGCAGCGTTCGCTGTCCTCGAAGCGGAAAACGCAGCGTTCGCTGTCGTCGGAGCGGAAAAACGCAGTATTTGGTGTCCTCGCAGTGGAAAACGCAGCGTTCGCTGTCCTCGAAGCGGAAAATGCAGCGTTCACTGTCCTCGTAGCGGAAAACGCAGCGTTCACTGTCCTCGTAGCGGAAAACGCAGCGTTCGCTGTCGTCGTAGCGGAAAACGCAGCGTTCGCTGTCGTTGGAGTGGAAAACGCAGCGTTCGCTGTCCTCGAAGCGGAAAATGCAGCGTTCACTGTCCTCGTAGCGGAAAACGCAGCGTTCGCTGTCGTCGTAGCGGAAAACGCAGCGTTCGCTGTCCTCGAAGCAGAAAATGCAGCGTTCACTGTCCTCGTAGCGGAAAACGCAGCGTTCGCTGTCGTCGGAGCGGAAAAACGCAGCATTTGGTGTCCTTGTAGCGGAATTCGCAGCGTTCGCTGTCCTCGAAGCAGAAAACGCAACGTTCGCTGTCCTCGAAGCAGAAAACGCAACGTCCGCTGTCGTCAGAGCGGAAAAACGCAGTATTTGGTGTCCTTGTAGCGGAATTCGCAGCGTTCGCTGTCCTCGAAGCAGAAAACGCAACGTTCGCTGTCGTCAGAGCGGAAAAACGCAGTATTTGGTGTCCTTGTAGCGGAATTCGCAGCGTTCGCTGTCTTCGAAGCGGAAAACGCAACGTTCGCTGTCGTCGGAGCGGAAAACGCAGCGTTCGCTGTCGTCGGAGCGGAAAATGCAGCGTTCGCTGTCCTCGTAGCGGAAAACGCAGCGTTCGCTGTCATCGTAGCGGAAAACGCAGCGTTTGGTGTCGTCGGAGCGGAAAACGCAGCGTTCGCTGTCGTCGGAGCGGAAAACGCAGCGTTCCCTGTCGTCGGAGCGGAAAATGCAGCGTTCGCTTTCCTCGTAGCGGAAAACGCAGCGTTCGCTGTCGTCGGAGCGGAAAACGCAGCGTTCGCTGTCGTCGGAGCGGAAAACGCAGCGTTCGCTGTCCTCGTAGCGGAAAACGCAGCGTTCGCTGTCGTTGGAGCGGAAAACGCAGCGTTCGCTGTCCTCGAAGCAGAAAATGCAGCGTTCGCTGTCGTCAGAGAGGAAAAACGCAGCGTTCCCTGTCGTCGGAGCGGAAAACGCAGCGTTCGCTTTCCTCGTAGCGGAAAACGCAGCGTTCGCTGTCGTCGGAGCGGAAAACGCAGCGTTCGCTGTCCTCGAAGCAGAAAACGCAGCGTTCGCTGTCGTCGGAGCGGAAAACGCAGCGTTCCCTGTCGTCGGAGCGGAAAACGCAGCGTTCGCTTTCCTCGTAGCGGAAAACGCAGCGTTCGCTGTCGTCGGAGCGGAAAACGCAGCGTTCGCTGTCCTCGTAGCGGAAAACGCAGCGTTCGCTGTCATCGGAGCGGAAAACGCAGCGTTTGGTGTCGTCGGAGCGGAAAACGCAGCGTTCGGTGTCGTCAGAACGGAAAACGCAACGTTCGCTGTCGTCGGAGCGGAAAAACGCAGCATTTGGTGTCCTCGTAGCGGAATTCGCAGCATTCGCTGTCCTTGAAGCGGAAAACGCAACGTTCGCTGTCGTCAGAGAGGAAAAACGCAGCATTTGGTGTCCTTGTAGCGGAATTCGCAGCGTTCGCTTTCCTCGCAGCGGAATTCGCAGCGTTCGCTGTCCTCGAAGCGGAAAATGCAACGTTCGCTGTCGTCGGAGCGGAAAAACACAGTATTTGGTGTCATTGTAGCGGAAAACGCAGCGTTCGCTTTCCTCGCAGCGGAAAACGCAGCGTTCGCTGTCCTCGAAGCGGAAAATGCAGCGTTCGCTGTCCTCGTAGCGGAAAACGCAGCGTTCGCTGTCGTCGTAGCGGAAAACGCAGCGTTCGCTGTCCTCGAAGCGGAAAATGCAGCGTTCACTGTCCTCGTAGCGGAAAACGCAGCGTTCGCTGTCGTCGTAGCGGAAAACGCAGCTTTCGGTGTCCTTGTAGCGGAATTCGCAGCGTTCGCTGTCCTCGTAGCGGAAAACGCAGCGTTCGCTGTCCTCTTAGCGGAAAACGCAGCGTTCGCTGTCGTCGTAGCGGAAAACGCAGCGTTCGCTGTCCTCGTAGCGGAAAACGCAGCGTTCGCTGTCGTCGTAGCGGAAAACGCAGCGTTCGCTGTCCTCGAAGCAGAAAATGCAGCGTTCGCTGTCGTCAGAGAGGAAAAACGCAGCATTTGGTGTCCTTGTAGCGGAATTCGCAGCGTTCGCTTTCCTCGCAGCGGAATTCGCAGCGTTCGCTGTCCTCGAAGCGGAAAACGCAACGTTCGCTGTCGTCGAAGCGGAAAAACGCAGTATTTGGTGTCGTCGGAGCGGAAAACGTTGCGTTCGGTGTCGTCGGAGCGGAAAACGCAGCGTTCGCTGTCGTCGGAGCGGAAAACGCAGCGTTCGCTGTCGTCGGAGCGGAAAACGCAGCGTTCGCTGTCGTCGGAGCGGAAAACGCAGCGTTCGCTGTCCTCGTAGCGGAAAACGCAGCGTTCGCTGTCATCGTAGCGGAAAACGCAGCGTTTGGTGTGGATGATGATGATGTTGATGATAGATACATATACTTTATGCGCAGCGTTCGCTTTCCTCGCAGCGGAATTCGCAGCGTTCGCTGTCCTCGAAGCGGAAAACGCAGCGTTCGCTGTCGTCGGAGCGGAAAAACGCAGTATTTGGTGTCCTCGCAGTGGAAAACGCAGCGTTCGCTGTCCTCGAAGCGGAAAATGCAGCGTTCACTGTCCTCGTAGCGGAAAACGCAGCGTTCACTGTCCTCGTAGCGGAAAACGCAGCGTTCGCTGTCGTCGTAGCGGAAAACGCAGCGTTCGCTGTCGTTGGAGTGGAAAACGCAGCGTTCGCTGTCCTCGAAGCGGAAAATGCAGCGTTCACTGTCCTCGTAGCGGAAAACGCAGCGTTCGCTGTCGTCGTAGCGGAAAACGCAGCGTTCGCTGTCCTCGAAGCAGAAAATGCAGCGTTCACTGTCCTCGTAGCGGAAAACGCAGCGTTCGCTGTCGTCGGAGCGGAAAAACGCAGCATTTGGTGTCCTTGTAGCGGAATTCGCAGCGTTCGCTGTCCTCGAAGCAGAAAACGCAACGTTCGCTGTCCTCGAAGCAGAAAACGCAACGTCCGCTGTCGTCAGAGCGGAAAAACGCAGTATTTGGTGTCCTTGTAGCGGAATTCGCAGCGTTCGCTGTCCTCGAAGCAGAAAACGCAACGTTCGCTGTCGTCAGAGCGGAAAAACGCAGTATTTGGTGTCCTTGTAGCGGAATTCGCAGCGTTCGCTGTCTTCGAAGCGGAAAACGCAACGTTCGCTGTCGTCGGAGCGGAAAACGCAGCGTTCGCTGTCGTCGGAGCGGAAAATGCAGCGTTCGCTGTCCTCGTAGCGGAAAACGCAGCGTTCGCTGTCATCGTAGCGGAAAACGCAGCGTTTGGTGTCGTCGGAGCGGAAAACGCAGCGTTCGCTGTCCTCGGAGCGGAAAACGCAGCGTTCGCTGTCGTCGGAGCGGAAAATGCAGCGTTCGCTGTCCTCGTAGCGGAAAACGCAGCGTTCGCTGTCGTCGGAGCGGAAAACGCAGCGTTCGCTGTCGTCGGAGCGGAAAACGCAGCGTTCGCTGTCCTCGTAGCGGAAAACGCAGCGTTCGCTGTCGTTGGAGCGGAAAACGCAGCGTTCGCTGTCCTCGAAGCAGAAAATGCAGCGTTCGCTGTCGTCAGAGAGGAAAAACGCAGCGTTCCCTGTCGTCGGAGCGGAAAACGCAGCGTTCGCTTTCCTCGTAGCGGAAAACGCAGCGTTCGCTGTCGTCGGAGCGGAAAACGCAGCGTTCGCTGTCCTCGAAGCAGAAAACGCAGCGTTCGCTGTCGTCGGAGCGGAAAACGCAGCGTTCCCTGTCGTCGGAGCGGAAAACGCAGCGTTCGCTTTCCTCGTAGCGGAAAACGCAGCGTTCGCTGTCGTCGGAGCGGAAAACGCAGCGTTCGCTGTCCTCGTAGCGGAAAACGCAGCGTTCGCTGTCATCGGAGCGGAAAACGCAGCGTTTGGTGTCGTCGGAGCGGAAAACGCAGCGTTCGGTGTCGTCAGAACGGAAAACGCAACGTTCGCTGTCGTCGGAGCGGAAAAAACGCAGCATTTGGTGTCCTCGTAGCGGAATTCGCAGCATTCGCTGTCCTTGAAGCGGAAAACGCAACGTTCGCTGTCGTCAGAGAGGAAAAACGCAGCATTTGGTGTCCTTGTAGCGGAATTCGCAGCGTTCGCTTTCCTCGCAGCGGAATTCGCAGCGTTCGCTGTCCTCGAAGCGGAAAATGCAACGTTCGCTGTCGTCGGAGCGGAAAAACACAGTATTTGGTGTCCTTGTAGCGGAAAACGCAGCGTTCGCTTTCCTCGCAGCGGAAAACGCAGCGTTCGCTGTCCTCGAAGCGGAAAACGCAGCGTTCGCTGTCCTCGTAGCGGAAAACGCAGCGTTCGCTGTCGTCGTAGCGGAAAACGCAGCGTTCGCTGTCCTCGAAGCGGAAAATGCAGCGTTCACTGTCCTCGTAGCGGAAAACGCAGCGTTCGCTGTCGTCGTAGCGGAAAACGCAGCATTCGGTGTCCTTGTAGCGGAATTCGCAGCGTTCGCTGTCCTCGTAGCGGAAAACGCAGCGTTCGCTGTCCTCTTAGCGGAAAACGCAGCGTTCGCTGTCGTCGTAGCGGAAAACGCAGCGTTCGCTGTCCTCGTAGCGGAAAACGCAGCGTTCGCTGTCCTCGTAGCGGAAAACGCAGCGTTCGCTGTCGTCGTAGCGGAAAACGCAGCGTTCGCTGTCCTCGAAGCAGAAAATGCAGCGTTCGCTGTCGTCAGAGAGGAAAAACGCAGCATTTGGTGTCCTTGTAGCGGAATTCGCAGCGTTCGCTTTCCTCGCAGCGGAATTCGCAGCGTTCGCTGTCCTCGAAGCGGAAAACGCAACGTTCGCTGTCGTCGAAGCGGAAAAACGCAGTATTTGGTGTCGTCGGAGCGGAAAACGTTGCGTTCGGTGTCGTCGGAGCGGAAAACGCAGCGTTCGCTGTCGTCGGAGCGGAAAACGCAGCGTTCGCTGTCGTCGGAGCGGAAAACGCAGCGTTCGCTGTCGTCGGAGCGGAAAACGCAGCGTTCGCTGTCCTCGTAGCGGAAAACGCAGCGTTCGCTGTCATCGTAGCGGAAAACGCAGCGTTTGGTGTGGATGATGATGATGTTGATGATAGATACATATACTTTATGCGCAGCGTTCGCTTTCCTCGCAGCGGAATTCGCAGCGTTCGCTGTCCTCGTAGCGGAAAACGCAGCGTTCGCTGTCGTCGGAGCGGAAAAAACGCAGTATTTGGTGTCCTCGCAGTGGAAAACGCAGCGTTCGCTGTCCTCGAAGCGGAAAATGCAGCGTTCACTGTCCTCGTAGCGGAAAACGCAGCGTTCACTGTCCTCGTAGCGGAAAACGCAGCGTTCGCTGTCGTCGTAGCGGAAAACGCAGCGTTCGCTGTCGTTGGAGTGGAAAACGCAGCGTTCGCTGTCCTCGAAGCGGAAAATGCAGCGTTCACTGTCCTCGTAGCGGAAAACGCAGCGTTCGCTGTCGTCGTAGCGGAAAACGCAGCGTTCGCTGTCCTCGAAGCAGAAAATGCAGCGTTCACTGTCCTCGTAGCGGAAAACGCAGCGTTCGCTGTCGTCGGAGCGGAAAAACGCAGCATTTGGTGTCCTTGTAGCGGAATTCGCAGCGTTCGCTGTCCTCGAAGCAGAAAACGCAACGTTCGCTGTCCTCGAAGCAGAAAACGCAACGTCCGCTGTCGTCAGAGCGGAAAAACGCAGTATTTGGTGTCCTTGTAGCGGAATTCGCAGCGTTCGCTGTCCTCGAAGCAGAAAACGCAACGTTCGCTGTCGTCAGAGCGGAAAAAACGCAGTATTTGGTGTCCTTGTAGCGGAATTCGCAGCGTTCGCTGTCTTCGAAGCGGAAAACGCAACGTTCGCTGTCGTCGGAGCGGAAAACGCAGCGTTCGCTGTCGTCGGAGCGGAAAATGCAGCGTTCGCTGTCCTCGTAGCGGAAAACGCAGCGTTCGCTGTCATCGTAGCGGAAAACGCAGCGTTTGGTGTCGTCGGAGCGGAAAACGCAGCGTTCGCTGTCGTCGGAGCGGAAAACGCAGCGTTCCCTGTCGTCGGAGCGGAAAATGCAGCGTTCGCTTTCCTCGTAGCGGAAAACGCAGCGTTCGCTGTCGTCGGAGCGGAAAACGCAGCGTTCGCTGTCGTCGGAGCGGAAAACGCAGCGTTCGCTGTCCTCGTAGCGGAAAACGCAGCGTTCGCTGTCGTTGGAGCGGAAAACGCAGCGTTCGCTGTCCTCGAAGCAGAAAATGCAGCGTTCGCTGTCGTCAGAGAGGAAAAACGCAGCGTTCCCTGTCGTCGGAGCGGAAAACGCAGCGTTCGCTTTCCTCGTAGCGGAAAACGCAGCGTTCGCTGTCGTCGGAGCGGAAAACGCAGCGTTCGCTGTCCTCGAAGCAGAAAACGCAGCGTTCGCTGTCGTCGGAGCGGAAAACGCAGCGGTCCCTGTCGTCGGAGCGGAAAACGCAGCGTTCGCTTTCCTCGTAGCGGAAAACGCAGCGTTCGCTGTCGTCGGAGCGGAAAACGCAGCGTTCGCTGTCCTCGAAGCAGAAAACGCAGCGTTCGCTGTCGTCGGAGCGGAAAACGCAGCGTTCCCTGTCGTCGGAGCGGAAAACGCAGCGTTCGCTTTCCTCGTAGCGGAAAACGCAGCGTTCGCTGTCGTCGGAGCGGAAAACGCAGCGTTCGCTGTCCTCGTAGCGGAAAACGCAGCGTTCGCTGTCGTTGGAGCGGAAAACGCAGCGTTCGCTGTCGTCGGAGCGGAAAACGCAGCGTTCGCTGTCCTCGTAGCGGAAAACGCAGCGTTCGCTGTCCTCGTAGCGGAAAACGCAGCGTTCGCTGTCATCGTAGCGGAAAACGCAGCGTTTGGTGTCGTCGGAGCGGAAAACGCAGCGTTTGGTGTGGATGATGATGATGTTGATGATAGATACATATACTTTATTAATCCCAAGCTTGGAAATTACAATAAAATGATTGTTTGTGTTGATGATGTTTTTTGTTGCTGTCCAGGCGTGGTTGACGGCGCACCCTACAGCATGATCACAGACTTCCCTTGGCTCAGAACCCTAAGAGCAGCTGATCCGAACAGCTACGCCCGCTGTGACTTCGAAGATGATGAAAGCAGTGAGTGTCCAATCAGCAGTCGTGTTTGTTACAGGTGACCCAGGTTAACCAAGTTCTTCTCTCTTTTTAATAAAGTTCTGCTGCTGGTCTAGAAAGCTCTGAATGGTTTAGGACCAACATACATCAGAGACCTCTTGACCCAGTATGAACCTACCAGAACCCTCAGGTCATCTGGATCCAGGTTCTTATCAGTTCCAGAGTCAGAACCAGACATGGAGAAGCTGCATTCAGCTTCTATGCTCCACATGTCTGGAACAAACTCCCAGAAAGCCTCATATCAGCTGAAACATTCAGTTTATTTAGATCCAGGTTAAAGACCCACCTGTTCTCTGCTGCATGGATTAGTTTTTATTTAGAGACCAGATCTGGATCTGGTTCTGTTAACCTGGAATCATGTTTTAATATTGTCTTTCCCACACTGGAACTTTATTTCTTGTATTTGATCTATTTTATTTTAGCATCTTCGTTCTGTTTTTATTTCATTTATTGGATTTCTTTTAATCTTTGTTTTTTTAATGCACTTGTTTTGCTTTCTGCATCTGCTGGAATGTTTTGTGTAAAGCACTTTGAATTGTCTTGTACATGAAATGTACTATACAAATAAATTTGTCTTACCTGTTAGCCACCATCTACGCACCGCGCCGTAAAGGACAGCTGTCGGCGGACATCTGCATGGAGACCATCGGTGAGGAGATCTCTGAGTGCCGACAAAGCAGACGAGGAGTGTTCCAGAGAGTGGTGGTTCTCTTCCTTCATCACTGTGATACTCCAGGAGAACCCGTGGACGACGACTACATCTAGACGCTCTGCCAAGTCAGGCTCCCCCCACTCTTCCAGTCCAGACACAGACTGGGGGTCCTGTCTAGCCCAGTTCTGTATCTGACCTTAAATACACTGACGGATGACTCTGCTTCTCTGACCCGTTAAACACGCTGAAGAATACGGTTTCTGGTGGATGGAGGTGCAGACCTGCAGCAGTCCTGGTCGTCTGCTGACTCGGCGCTGATTCTGGAGCATTGTTTTCCTGCTTCCAGGTCCAGTCTTCATCGTGACTCCATGTTTTCTCCTGATCCGTTTCCATTCAGTCACACAGGAACATTTCAGAGAAGAAACCTGCTGGATGGTACGTTCTGAATCCAAAATGGAAACGGACTGAACCAGTGCAATTGGACTCTTCCAGAACCCAGCTCTGCTCAGCTGGATCCCCCATGTTCAGGAGACCTCAGATTGTTCCGGATGGAGATGTGATTCTGCTGTGATGGAGCACCAGGAATCCTTAGTTTAGTTTTCCTAACCTTCTTTTTGTTCCATCTGATGAAGAACTGAAGAGAACCGGGTTCTGCAGAGGTTCTGATGGATTTGAGTTGAAAAGATGAAAAGAAACTTGATTTTCTCAGTTTGAAGTTTTGCAGATGTGATGAGATTCTGAAGTTTGTCTTTGTTTGTTTGGAAGAAAGACGAAGTAAAATAATGAAAACTAACCCATGTTTTGCTTTTCTTTCTGCTGTAGCACAACAGAAAATCACCATGGTCCTGAAACTGGACTGACCAGAACCAGTTCCAGATCTTCCAGTGATAGTCAGATTATTATCAGATTATCATTGTCACATCAGCAACTAGAAACAAAATAAACTTACACAAATTACAAACTGCACAAACATAAATTTTTTACACAGATTTTTACCTTCAATCTCACAGATTCATACATTCATACAGAACATGTGCACGAACCACCCGATGCGCAGGTACATACCTGCATGCACACAGATCAGTTTACACGTGCAAGAGCTTCCAGATGCTTCATGTTCACAGCGTGTTAACATGCTGGTTGGAAGCTGGGTCACCTCGATTTTCTCCTCTTGTGCGCCTGTGATTTGGTCCGTTTTCAGCAAGCTCAGCTATCCATCGTTTGACGCAGAAGACGGCGCAGTGGCAGCGGAAATCATGGGCAGTGCTGAGCAAAATAGCTGACGTGACCAGGAAGAGAAACGAACCAAAGAAGAGGATCAGGAAGGGAGCAAAAAAGCAAAAGTAGAATGAAAACAAGGACCACTGCAGAAACTGTGTGAGCTTTTGAATAAAAACTATGTGAGTGTTTAGGGCGTGCTGGGCGGCTGGAAACAACTTCATAGAGATGTTTTTGCCGCCAACCGGTGGCTGAAACTGACGGTGGCTCGTGGGAGTGAACTCTGAACTCAGTACTGCCCCCTAGTGGAGGAGCTGACTAACATCCATGGCAACGCAAAACACACATTGAAGCATGAGGATGTATGACGTTTGAAACGGACGTCGCCATTTAAGGAAGCAGAAATGCACCTTTTCTAGAAAGTTGCAGTACTGTGTATCACTACAGTACTCACTGAGTACAGTATTGCCTTTGGACTCTTCTTCAGGTCTGTAAAAAAAGAAAAAGAAAAAAAGTTAGGTAATGTAGTCCTACGTTTTTATTTCTAAACAATATTTACAGTATTTTACTATTTGTGTTGCAAAACTGAAAGATAACACGAAGGTCTGGAACATCTTCAGTCTTCTGAACCAGAAACTGAAATCATGAACACGGTCCTAGACAATAAGGACAGAACATTATAGCAAATACAAAGAAAAACAAAAAAAAAGGTCTCTTTATAATATTGTCGTGTGTTTCGGAGAGTGCTGGAGCTAGCTGTGTCTGGACGAAAGAAGGAAAGGAATATCATCAGCCAGTGCGCCATTGTTTAAGTCCAGACTGAAACAGAAGAGAGGAAGCTGTTTTCATTGTCTTCTTTTTTTTTTTTTTGCTGTAGCTGTATACAGTAAATTCTTCCGTTTTGTACGTAGACCACTTTAGGTGCAACTTTGTGTTGGTTGGGATATACACTGTACATTTTGTGGGAAAAATAAAAATATATTTGTTACAGTGTTTGTGTGTTTTGAGTATAAAAACTAAAATATTTTACAATGCTTCAGCAGTGTTTTACATTGAGCACATCAGTGTTCAGCTGGTTCTTCCAAATGTCCGTTCACATGGTGGGTTGTGTGTCTCATTTGAAAACAAAAGGTCATCTTTGTGTGGAGTTCGGAGAGTACATAGCATGCTTTCAAATGTGCGTAAACAGTCTGAAAAGACTCGCATACAACACTTTAGAATATTTTAAAACATTTTTAACAATCCAAGAATTGTAAAATTGAAGACTAATTAAAAAAAATGAGGAAATCCAGCTTGTAGATCCTGTATTTCTGTATGAATATAAAAAAAAGGTGAGATGGAGACGTAATAGATTGTTGAGATGAAGACATGATTGATGGGTGAGATGAAGACGTGATGGACAGTTCAGATGAAGACATGATGGACGCATGAGATGGAGACATGAACGGGTGAGATGGGGACGGGATGGGACAGTTGAGATGGAGACGTGATGAACGGGTGAGAAAGGAGTCGCAGTCAGGAGTGATGTGAGCTCCTTTACAGATAAGAGTTTATAAACAATGATGTGTATGACGTGTAGGTCGGATTAATGCGACCTGGCCGTTCAGACTGAAGTCGCATGGCAAAAGATCAGTTACGTATTGGATTTAGGACCACGTATCCAAGTGGCCTGGGTTGCATTTGAAAAAATCGGATCTGTGTCGTTCAGACTGTCATGAAAAGATCAGATACGGCCAAAAAAATCGGATTTGGGTCACTTCAGCCTGCAGTGTGAACCTAGCCTTAGAGTTAATGAAGAAGTGGATTAGGAGAAACAAATTGGTTCTGATCAAAATAAACTTCCGCTCATAAACAAACGCAGCCTGGACAACATGCCTCTCCGATGCCAGCGACTCCTCATGAGGTTCAACGCGGTGGCAGAGTATGCTCCTGGAAAGACGTTGCTGGTACCCTTCCCCGCAGCCCAATGGCCAACACATGCGCTGACCCTGAGATGCAAGGTGAGATAGCATGCTATGTGGCTAGTGTACTGGGGATCCAAGCGTCTGCAAGCAAGATGGACGTGATTAGAGCAGCAGCTGATGCTGAACTGCTGTTAGTCATAAGACTCATCAAAAAGGGATGGCCTGAGCACCTGGCCAATGTTCCTGTTGAGGCGAGAGGGTACGTTCCTCTGTAAAAGGGAAACTATGCCTTTGTGAGGGGCATGAAGCAACCATGGACGATTTGGGAGGAAGAGGATTTTTACATAACAGCGAGTGGAAAGGTGAGATGACCGTTACCAGTGTAGAAAGTTCCACATGTTCAGTTCTTTGTTTTTGCTTGTTTTGTCTCTTATTCCGCAGTTTTCTAAGTTAGGATGTTTATAACTGTCTTGCTGCAAAAAGAGATAACTTATTATTTTTTGTGATTTTTACTGATTATACTCTTGTCTTTCATCTGTTCTACATGCCAGAGGAGCTCCTGCAAGTCAGTGCTCCCACTGAATGCTGTGGCAGGTATTAGCATCATTTTTGTTTTGGTTGTTTTCTTTTTTGTGTGTTCAGTGGTGGAGCAGTGGAGGTAGTCCCGGACCTTCCAGGGCCATAATCTGTAACTCCTGCACCTTATTTACCAGCAGAAACTGGAAGTACTGAAGGTACTATACTGTGGTAAACATGATATTGTTTTGTGAGTGGCTAGTTTAACTGTCTGAATGGCAATTTACATAAACGTCAGGGTCTTGGTGTGTATTGTAGGATTTTCTCTTGATGCCTGAACACTTTTAATGAAGATGCTTCATAAATAAAAAAGCAGCTCTGTGGCTTGATGTTGCAGATTATCATCAAAGTAATCCTGACACCAAATGATGTTTTGCTACTTTGCCCTAATGTTAAAGACTAGGTTGTTGATGTGTAAAAATATTCTAATAAGTAACAAATAATACTTTTCTTAAAATCGATTTGTCAGTGCGGAAAGACATGAACAATCCGCAAAAGGCAGCACATCTGTTCCTCAAACAACTGAAGCAAGGAAGAGAGCAGCAGGAGACTCGTCCTCACCCTGAATGCTAGGAACGGTGACCAGATATATCCCTCATTTCATTCTACAAGCATAACCGTGGGCTGTGGCCACCCCTGGAAAATTGCTGGTCCCCCCAGAAAAGACCTCCTCTCTCTATAATAAACATCTTCAGTTCATACAAACCATACACCCATCTTCACTCAAGACATAAATGCAAAACCTTTTTTTTTTTTTTTTTTTACCTGTCCTGTCCAGTAGTGTAGCCAATATCAACTGACTGAGGTGCTGACTCAGTGAGGTACTGTAATTGTAGCCTTCACCTGTGGGGGGCGGTAATGTACCAAAAGGCATGCAATCTGCTGAAATGTCAGATGGAGATGCAGACAGGGAAACAGACAAAGAAGAAAACGGACACCATGAGGCCATAAGTTTAACTGAATTAAATGATGAATTAACAGAAGTAACATTTATTAAACTTTCCTGTCGTTCACTCAGTCGCTTCCCACATTCTGACTCTAACTTCCCCTCCGGCTTCTCCGTTTCCAGAATCTTCTCTCTACCTCGGCAGACACACAGGCAGCAGCAGCTAGCTAGCCTGGAAGCAGACAATCCAGCCAGCTAACTGGTAACTAAGATAATGTTGTAAGTTTCACTGATCCGGTGTTCAGTCGGTTTGGCACACCAGCAGATTACCATAGTTTGGTCTGTCGGTTTAGACCACTTTATGAAAGGGCATAGCTAAGTATTACATTATAATAGGTGGAATACACGGGATTAATACAGCTTACAAAGAGGTGCTGGTTTGATAGGTTGCAAAGGTATTTAAAATTTAATTTAGCTGTAGTAATTTCCAAGTTTAACCCTACATGATCAATCTCACGGCATTTTGGGAGAAGGAGATGGAAGCTAATAAGTCCATGCTACCATACATGTTTAAACAGCATTACAGCTTCATTTGCAAAAAGATTAACAGGAAAAAAAACAAAACAATTAAGTACAGGTTCATACACTTTATCTTGGTTTTTAAGTAAATTATCCCTCTAGCTTTAGTCATGCAAGACATGCAGTTGAGCAGTACACAATTAATATGCAATATAATCCACAAGCTAACTGCTACACAGTCGGCTGTAGTGGCCTCGTCTGTGAACGTCTGTCAATGTGCAAGCTGGCTGCTGTCAGTCGAGTGCTTCCATGTCAATCTGCAGACAACAGAGAGGAAGTCTGCCCACTGCTAGTTTCATCTTATTTTCTAAGAAGAAAGTAAACACAGAGTCAGTGGACAGAAGAGGAGCTGCAGATCCAGCTTCTAGTGGGGAGGAGGACCATGTAGCTGAGGGAGGGGCAGCAGGACAACATGAAGAGACCCAGACCATGGCCACGTCTCCACAAGGGCCGAACAGGAAACAGATCCTTTACATGACAGCAAGCAGCAGGCAGCGAGATCAGAATACTGGAACTAGAGCTAGGCCAGCCGCTCCACCTACACCTGGACCAGCAGTTGAATTTACCTGTGGGTGCAGTATGAGGAATGGATGGCTACAGGATAAAATCATCTTAATCTGTGGTTATAACATGTTCAGTGTGAGTGAGACGCTTCATGTTATTATATAGAACCTTTATGATTCACCTTGATCACTAGTTGAAGTTCAGTCGTCTAAATAAGAAAGTTTAAAGGCCAGTTTGATAAACGTCATTATAATAAAATCAAGTTTAAAATCATTTTATCTCATGCTTCCTAGATCTCAGTCCAGAGCAGAGAAGCCAAAACAACCACAACTTCTGGTTTTTCAGGACTCTTCAGGGAGACCAGAAGACCTGGCAACAGGACAGTTAAACTGCTCTAAAACGCTGAAACAATAAATATTGAAAGAACAATTGTTTTCAGTGCTGTAAGAATCTTTAACTTAACAAGAAAGAAGTCCCTGAGACAGAAAGTAGTAGCTGTTGCCTTGTTGTAGATGGAAAACGTAAACCGCTCAAAAAAATTTATTAATTACCACATCATCATTAGCATGTAACACAAAGGCAGGCTCACTTCTGGGACATCAGTCTGTCCTGTCAGGAAGGAACGCTGATGGTGGATCAATCTCACCTGTTGTTGTACAAATGGAAGAGACAACAGGTGGAAATGAGGCAGTTAGCCAGACACCCATATAAAGAAAAGGCTGGTTCTGTACTGGGGATAACTCTGGTTCTGGTTCTGTGCTGAGGATAACTCTGGTTCTATACCGGGGATAAGTCTGGTTCTGGTTCTGTGCTGGGGATAACACTGGTTCTGGTTCTGTGCTGGGGATAACTCTGGTTCTATACTGGGGATAACTCTGGTTCTGGTTCTGTATTGGGGATAACTCCGGTTCGGTACTGGGGATAATTCTGGTTCTGGTTCTGGGCTGGGGATAACTCTATTTCTGTACTGAGGATAACTCTGGTTCGGTACTGGGAAGAACTCTGGTTCTGGTTCTGTAGTGGGGATAACTCTGGTTCTGGTTCTGTGCTGGGGATAACTCTGGTTCGGTACTGGGGATAACTCTGGTTCTGGTTCTGTGCTGGGGATAACTCTGGTTCTGTGCTGGGAATAACTCTGGTTCTATACTTGGGATAACTGGTTCTGTACGGGGGATAACTCTGGTTCTGTGCTGGAGATAACTCTGGTTCTGTACTGGGGATAACTCTGGTTCTGGTTCTGTAGTGGGGATAACTCTGGTTCTGGTTCTGTGCTGGGGATAACTCTGGTTCTGGACTGGGGATAACTCTGGCTCTGGTTCTGTGCTGGGGATAGTTCTGGTTCTGTGCTGGGGATAACTCTGGCTCTGGTTCTGTGCTGGGGATAACTCTGGTTCTGGTTCTCTACTGGGGATAACTCTGGTCCTGGTTCTGTACTGGGGATAACTGGTTCGGTACTGGGGATAACTCTGGTTCTGGATCTGTCTTGGGAAAACTCTGGTTCTGTTCTGGGGATAACTCTGGTTCTTGTTCTGTGCTGGAGATAACTCTGGTTCTGTACTGGGGATAACTGGTTCTGTACTGGGGATAACTCTGGTTCTGGTTCTGTGCTGGGGATAACTCTGGTTCTATACTTGGGATAACTGGTTCTGTACTGGGATAACTCTGGTTCTGTGGTGGAGATAACTCTGGTTCTGTACTGGGGATAACTCTTGTTCGGTACTGAGGATAACTCTGGTTCTGGTTCTGTCTTCGAAAAATTCTGGTTCTGTACTGGGGATAACTCTGGTTCTGGTTCTGTACTGGGAATAACTCTGGTTCTATACTTGGGATAACCGGTTCTGTACGGGGGATAACTCTGGTTCTGCGCTGGAGATAACTCTATTTCTGTACTGGGGATAACTCTGGTTCTGGTTCTGTGCTGGGGATAACTCTGGTTCTGTACTGGGGATAACTCTGGTTCTGGTTCTGTCTTGGGAAAACTCTATTTCTGTACTGGGGATAACTCTGGTTCTGGTTCTGTGCTGGGGATAACTCTGGTTCGGTACTGGGGATAACTCTGGTTCTGGTTCTGTGCTGGGGATAACTCTGGTTCTGTACTGGGATAGTTCTGGTTCTGTGCTGGGGATAACTCTGGCTCTGGTTCTGTGCTGGGGATAACTCTGGTTCTATATTGGGGATAACTCTGGTTCTGGTTCTGTGCTGGGGCGACTCTGCTTCTGGTTCTGTGCTGGGGATAACTCTGGTTCTGGTTCTGGTTCTGGTTCTGGTTCTGGTTCTGTGCTCGGGATAACTCTGGTGCTGTACTGGGGATAACTCTGGTTCTGTACTGGGGATTACTCTGGTTCTGGTTCTGTGCTGGGGATAACTCTGGTTCTATACTTGGGATAACTGGTTCTGTACTGGGGATAACTCTGGTTCTGGATCTGTCTTGGGAAAACTCTGGTTCTGTTCTGGGGATAACTCTGGTTCTTGTTCTGTGCTGGAGATAACTCTGGTTCTGTACTGGGGATAACTGGTTCTGTACTGGGGATAACTCTGGTTCTGGTTCTGTGCTGGGGAAACTCTGGTTCTGTACTGGGGATAACTCCGGTTTGGTACTGGGGATAACTCTGGTTCTGGTTCTGTGCTGGGCATAACTCTGGTTCTGGTTCTGTGCTGGGGAAACTCTGGTTCTGTACTGGGGATACCTCGGTTTGGTACTGGGGATAACTCTGGTTCTGGTTCTGTGCTGGGGATAACTCTGGTTCTATACTTGGGATAACTGGTTCTGTACTGGGGATAACTCTGGTTCTGTGGTGGAGATAACTCTGGTTCTGTACTGGGGATAACTCTTGTTCGGTACTGAGGATAACTCTGGTTCTGGTTCTGTCTTCGAAAAATTCTGGTTCTGTACTGGGGATAACTCTGGTTCTGGTTCTGTACTGGGAATAACTCTGGTTCTTTACTTGGGATAACCGGTTCTGTACGGGGGATAACTCTGGTTCTGCGCTGGAGATAACTCTATTTCTGTACTGGGGATAACTCTGGTTCTGGTTCTGTGCTGGGGATAACTCTGGTTCTGTACTGGGGATAACTCTGGTTCTGGTTCTGTCTTGGGAAAACTCTATTTCTGTACTGGGGATAACTCTGGTTCTGGTTCTGTGCTGGGGATAACTCTGGTTCGGTACTGGGGATAACTCTGGTTCTGGTTCTGTGCTGGGGATAACTCTGGTTCTGTACTGGGATAGTTCTGGTTCTGTGCTGGGGATAACTCTGGCTCTGGTTCTGTGCTGGGGATAACTCTGGTTCTATATTGGGGATAACTCTGGTTCTGGTTCTGTGCTGGGGCGACTCTGCTTCTGGTTCTGTGCTGGGGATAACTCTGGTTCTGGTTCTGGTTCTGTGCTCGGGATAACTCTGGTGCTGTACTGGGGATAACTCTGGTTCTGTACTGGGGATTACTCTGGTTCTGGTTCTGTGCTGGGGATAACTCTGGTTCTATACTTGGGATAACTGGTTCTGTACTGGGGATAACTCTGGTTCTGTGGTGGAGATAACTGGTTCTGTACTGGGGATAACTCTTGTTCGGTACTGAGGATAACTCTGGTTCTGGTTCTGTCTTCGAAAAATTCTGGTTCTGTACTGGGGATAACTCTGGTTCTGGTTCTGTACTGGGAATAACTCTGGTTCTATACTTGGGATAACCGGTTCTGTACGGGGGATAACTCTGGTTCTGCGCTGGAGATAACTCTATTTCTGTACTGGGGATAACTCTGGTTCTGGTTCTGTGCTGGGGATAACTCTGGTTCTGTACTGGGGATAACTCTGGTTCTGGTTCTGTCTTGGGAAAACTCTATTTCTGTACTGGGGATAACTCTGGTTCTGGTTCTGTGCTGGGGATAACTCTGGTTCGGTACTGGGGATAACTCTGGTTCTGGTTCTGTGCTGGGGATAACTCTGGTTCTGTACTGGGATAGTTCTGGTTCTGTGCTGGGGATAACTCTGGCTCTGGTTCTGTGCTGGGGATAACTCTGGTTCTATATTGGGGATAACTGGTTCTGTACTGGGGATAACTCTCGTTCGGTACTGAGGATAACTCTGGTTCTGGTTCTGTCTTCGAAAAACTCTGGTTCTGTACTGGGGATAACTCTGGTTCTGGTTCTGTACTGGGGATAACTCTGGTTCTGGTTCTGTTTTGGGAAAACTCTGGTTCTGTACTGGGGATAACTCTGGTTCTGGTTCTGTGCTGGGGATAACTCTGGTTCGGTACTGGGGATACCTCTGGTTCTGGTTCTGTGCTGGGGATAACTCTGGTTCTGTACTGGGATAGTTCTTGTTCTGTGCTGGGGATAACTCTGGTTTCTGGTTCTGTGCTGGGGATAACTCTGGTTCTGTGCTGGGGATAACTCTGGTTCTGTGCTGGGGATAACTCTAGTTCTGTGCTGGGGATAATTCTGGTTCTGGTTCTGTGCTGGGGATAACTCTGGTTCGGTACTGGGGATAACTCTGGTTCTGGTTCTATGCTGGGGATAACTCTGGTTTTTTACTGGGGATAGTTCTGGTTCTGTGCTGGGGATAACTCTGGTTCTGTACTGAGGATAACTCTGGTTCTGGTTCTGTGCTGGGGATAACTCTGGTACAATACTGGGTTAACTCTGGTTTCTGGTTCTGTCTTGGGAAAACTCTGGTTCTGTACTGGGGATAACTCTGGTTCTGGATCTGTGCTGGGGATAACTCTGGTTCGGTACTGGGGATAACTCTGGTTCTGGTTCTGGTTCTGTGCTCGGGATAACTCTGGTGCTGTACTGGGGATAACTCTTGTTCTGTACTGGGGATTACTCTGGTTCTGGTTCTGTGCTGGGAATAACTCTGGTTCTATACTTGGGATAACTGGTTCTGTACTGGGGATAACTCTGGTTCTGTACTGAGGATAACTCTGGTTCTGGTTCTGTGCTGGGGATAACTCTGGTACAATACTGGGTTAACTCTGGTTTCTGGTTCTGTCTTGGGAAAACTCTGGTTCTGTACTGGGGATAACTCTGGTTCTGGATCTGTGCTGGGGATAACTCTGGTTCGGTACTGGGGATAACTCTGGTTCTGGTTCTGGTTCTGTGCTCGGGATAACTCTGGTGCTGTACTGGGGATAACTCTTGTTCTGTACTGGGGATTACTCTGGTTCTGGTTCTGTGCTGGGAATAACTCTGGTTCTATACTTGGGATAACTGGTTCTGTACTGGGGATAACTCTGGTTCTGTAATGGGGATATCTCTGGTTCTGTACTGGGGATAACTCTGGTTCGGTACTGGGGGTAACTCTGGTTCTGTACTGAGGATAACTCTGGTTCTGGTTCTGTCTTGGGAAAACTCTGGTTCTGTACTGGGGATAACGCTGGTTCTGTACTGGGTTAACTCTGGTTCTGTTCTGGGGATAACTCTGGTTCTGTGCTGGGATAACTCATGTTCTGGTTCTGTAGTGTGTTCACTGTGAGGCTTTGTTTAATCCCAGTACAAGACAGAAAAATAGCAGAGATCGTTCCTGCAACCTGTAACTCTGGTTCTATATTGGGGATAACTCTGGTTTCTTGTTCTGTGCTGGGGATAACTCTGGTTCTGGTTCTGTACTGGGATAACTCTGGTTCTGTTCTGGGGATAACTCTGGTTCGGTACTGGGGATAACTCTGGTTCTGGATCTGTCTTGGGACAACTCTGGTGCTGTTCTGGGGATAACTCTGGTTCTGTGCTGGGATAACTCTGGTTCTGGTTCTGTAATGTGTTCACTGTGAGGCTTTGTTTAATCCCAGTACAAGACAGAAAAATAGCAGAGATCGTTCCTGCAACATTGCAGTTTCACTCTCAAGGTATAAATAAGAAATATATTTATATATTCTAATTATATATTCAGTTTTTACATATATATAAGAGTAAATATACTTTCATAAGAAGAAAGTATTTTTTATTTTTATCATACTCATAGGAAATGCTGCAGTGACTGCAATGTTTGAAGGGGAAACTTCATTTTGTACCAACCACATCAGCAGAGCTGGTTGAGAGAGCGCTTTTTGTGACGGCCGGTCAGCTGATTGGCCACTCACTATTTAACAGTGCTTAGTTTGGCAGGGGGTAGGGATGGTGAAACCGAGGCCTCATGAAACATCAAGTCAACTTTTACACAAATGCATGAAATGCATTCCATCTGCAGTACTGGAGAGAGGGCTATGGGGAAGTGATCCCTGGATGGGTGATTCCCCTGACATGGACTGGTCTCATTCAGATGAGGCAGATGAAATGGTGAGCTGGCTTGAGTGGAGGACTTCTCAGACGGAGGATTCACCTGAGAGATCCCCATTCTGGGGGTCCAGACTGGCGATCTGGACACCGCCAGGCAGACCCACACCACATGGGTCTGCATGGACTGCGATGGGAGGTAGAAGGAGGCGAGGCTGTAGACGACCTCACTGCACTCCGTTGCCACCAGCTCCCAGGCCTACATCTCCAGTGTCGCCTCCAGCTCCAGTGCCTCAGCACCCCACACCGGCTCCCAGGCCCACGTCTCCGTTGTCGCCTCCAGCTCCAGTGCCTCAGCACCCCACGCCGGCTCCCAGGCCTACTCCAGCACTACAATGTCCGACGCCAGCTTCGAGGTCCTGCCCAGCTCTTCGGCGTCCCACGTCGGCGCACAGGTCCTGCCTGTCTCTTCAGGTTCCTGTCCCTGAGGGGGTCCCCGGTTATGATGCCTCTTTTCTGGTTCCTGTCCCTGAGGGGGTCCCCGGTTGTGACGCCTCTCTTCTGGTCCCTGTTCCTGAGAAGGTCCCCGGTTGTGACGCCTCTCTTCTGGTCCCTGTTTCTGAGCGGGTCAACGGTTGTGACACCTCTCTTCTGGTCCCTGTTCCTGAGGGGGTCAACGGTTGTGACGCCTCTCTTCTGGTTCCTGTCCCTGAGGGGGTCTCCGGTTGTGACGCCTCTCTTCTGGTCCCTGTTCCTGAGAGGGTCAACGGTTGTGACGCCTCTCTTCTGGTTCCTGTCCCTGAGGGGGTGTCCAGTTGTGACACCTCTCTTCTGGTCCCTGTTCCTGAGAGGGTTAACGGTTATGACGCCTCTCTTCTGGTTGCTGTCCCTGAGGGGGTCTCCGGTTGTGACACCTCTTTTATGTTCCCTGTTCCTGAGGAGGTCCCTGGTCAAGACGCTCCTCTTCCTCTTCTGGCCCCCGGCGCCAAGGAGATCGCTCCTACCTCGCTGCCTGAGGTTGACAATTTGACTATGACTATTCTCTGGTTCCAGGGCTCGTCGCGTTATGGTGCCTGTTGAGCCCTCCGGATAGTCAGTCCCAGTCAGTCCGACTTCCAGAGATTCAGCCTGCAGGAGATCCGTCTGCTCAGCCTGCAGAGATCCAGCTTGCTCAGCCTGCAGAGAATCAGTCTGCTCAGCCTCCGGAGGTCCAGCCTGCTCAGTCTGCAGAGATCCAGCCTGCTCAGCCTGCAGAGAATCAGCCTGCTCAGCCTCCGGAGATCCAGCCTGCTCAGCCTCCGGAGATCCAGCCTGTGATCCAGCTTGCTCAGTATCCGGAGATCCAGCCTGCCCATCCGGAGCTCCGGTCCAAGCCTGCCTGTCCGCCAGAGCTCTGGTCCAAGCCTGCCCATCTGCCAGAAACCCTGTTGTCTGCACGTCCTCCGGGTCGTCCTCCAGAGGTCCTGCCCAAGTCTTCTTGAGCACCAGGTCGACTACCCGAGATTCTTCCCCGGTCTGTCCGGCCCCCAGGCCGGCCTCCTGAACTGACCCTCTTGTCTGCTCGGCCTCCGGGTCGCCCCCCTGAACTGACCCTCTTGTCTGCTCAGCCTCCAGGTCGCCACCCTGAACTGACCCTCTTGTCTGCTCAGCCTCCAGGTCGCCCCCCTGAACTGACACTCTTGTCTGCTCTGCCTCCGGGTCGCCCCCCTGAACTTTGTTGTGAGGCCTGTTTTGGTCTGGCATCATTACTGTCATTTAGCAGGCGCTGTTGATACTGATGTATAATACGGAAACAGGCGTGGAACGTGCGTGTGCACGCTTTTATAAATCTGAAAGTTTTTGTGTGCCACATTTCCCTTATTCTTCCCTTCGTGCACCTCCTATTGTCTGCTTTACTACACTCAGGGTGATAAATGAAGCCCCTGGCCTGGTAGTTATCTTGCTAGCGTAATGAAGAGAAGTCTGTCGTGGCTGATTTCTCCCAGTTGCACTTGTGGTTTTACTCATGCTCATAGCGAGTTAAGGTACCAGTGTTTAACACTAAATTTCACAGCAAGAGTAGACTTTGACAACAAACGTAATTAACAAAAGTTACTGGAATGATACAGAGACAAAACACTTCACATCCTTCCACTACATCGTTCAACCAGAAGTCCCCTTAACTCATTTCTAGGGTTACTTTACACATTCCTAAAAAAACATTTTTTAATATTATTTATTTAATAGGGACAGATACAATAAACATAGATTATTGTGTCAAAATAATCTGATGCATGTATCACAGTGTTTATGGCCATGGCTGATTCGCAACACCTGTCCCTAGAAGGACTTTTAACAGTAAGATTAAATGAAAAGTGAAAATTAACAGTAAATACAATAAAATGTCCTGAGACCAGTTAGCACTAGTAAAAGTCCATGAGGTATATACATACACACACATACTCAAGCTCACACATATGCACACCTCACTTACACACACATACACGTTTCAAATGACATGGTTACACTGCTGTTGCTCTATGAGAGCGCCGGGTGTGACATATTGAAGGAAGACAATTTTGTGGTTTACGGTATCGAATGCCCTCTTCAAGTCCAGGAATACTGCACCCACCATGTTTCCTTTATCAAGTGGCTGCACAGTATTTTCTAATAATGTGCAAACGGCTGATTCAGTTGAATGATTCTGTCTAAAGCCATACTGTTGTGGATGTACATAGCGATGTGTTTCTAAATATTGAGTTAAATTAAATTAAATTACTTTACTCACATTTGGAATTACATTACTCATTCCTAGGATTACTTTATCCATTCCTTGGACCCCTTTACTCATTTTTAGGTTTACTATATTAAATCATAAATCTACTTTACTCATTTCTGGCATTACCTTACTGATTTCTAGGACTTCCCTCATTCTTAGATCTGTTTTACTCATTCCTAGGATTACTCACTAATTTCTCATTCTCTAGATAAACTAGGCTTCTGCTACTAAAAGTAAAGTGGGTTTTCTTTCAGGAGGAGACAATATTTACATTTTCTACTGTGTTTCAGGTGAAATTACTCTTGACACATATTTTGATTCAGACACTTCTTTGGTCGTCTGACCTGTCTCAGCTTTCTGTAGAGACCAAGATCATATACACAGCCCTTGTAGTTGTGAAGATATACTTTCAGACAGGAGTCTGATAAAATAGACCTTGACCAGAATAGGTTAACCTGACAGGGTGGAAGCTTTGAAAACTGGTCTCATCAGCCAGAACTTATGAAGCTAAGCTGTCTGTGTAGGAGGAACTGTGGAAACAGCAGATAAATCATGTTGTCCCTTCCTTCCGTTCTCCACCTTTCCTTCGACAAACCTCAGCTTCTTCTTTAGTTGATCTGGCTAGTTTGTTTCATGCTCATGAGAGTTGCTTTTATTTTACCCTGAAAAAAATTAATAGTACAGAAGCACGATGTCATGTTCATGTAGATGTGTGTGTGTGTGTGTGTGTGTGTGCGTGTGTGTGTGTGTGTGTGTGTGTGTGTGTGTGTGTGTGTGTGTGTGTGTGTGTGTGTGTGTGTTATGCCACTACTAATGGCTCAGTCCCATCAGCTTCTGTAAAAGGTGAATCATCTCCAAACATTTCCTTATTAAGACAAAACCCATGAAGCAGACTCAAAGGAGTCCAAATCTACTTTCCACAGCGACCCCACCCCCTCCATCCCCTCTGAGACTGCTGCACCAACAGAGAGAGCTGCTGGTTCAACTACAGGTTCCCCACGTTCTCTGATTAAAGCCTTAACTACAACCCATAACAATGATTTTCATTCTGACCAACACAAGAAGGTTATTCCTAAGTTTGCAATAAAGTTATGTTGATAAAGTGAACTGATGGTGTCTAGATGACCTGAAGGTGTTTGAGTGACCTGATGGTGAATAGGTGATCTGATGGTGTCTAAGTTATCTTATGGTGACTAGATCATCTGAAGGTGTCTAGATGTGCTGATGGAGTCTAGATTATGTGATGGTGTCTAAATAAGCTGATGGTGTTTAGATGATCTAATGGTATCTAGGTTATCTGATGGTGTGTAGATGACCTGATGGTGTCTAGATGATCTGATTGTGTTTAGGGTATCTGATGGTGTCTAGATTTTATGATGGTGTTTAGATGATCTAATGGTGTCTAGGGGATCTGATGGTGTTTAGATTATATAGAATAGAATAGAATAGAATAGAATAGAATAGAATAGAATAGAATAGAATAGAAATACTTTATTAATCCCTTTGGAGAGCCCTCAGGGAAATTTGGGTACCAGCAGCAATACAACACCAACAGTAAAGCAGGACAAGCACAAGCCACAATATATACGGGTACAAAGCAAAATAGAGGCAACAAGGTGCAAGAAAAGCACAAATAGAATGCAATAAATAACAATAAGATAAGTTAAATAAAACAATATAAACAAGCATTGCACACAGTAGAGGTGGTACAGATTCCCAGTTCACTATTGCACGTATAAGTTATTGCAACTGTTTGTATGGATTATTGTGCATGTGTTGTATCAGGCGGACTGCACACCTCCCTCTCCTCCCTCCTTCTCCCCCTCCTGCCTAATCAAGAGTTGTACAGTTTGATGGCTCGGGGGACAAAGGAGTCTCTGAGCCGGTTGGTCCTACTCTTGGGGAGGAGCAGCCTGTTACTGGTCAGGCTTCTCTGTGCACTGATGACAGTGTGCAGAGGGTGACTGGCATCATTCACAATAGCCAGTAGATTTTTTAGTGTTCTCCTCTCTGCCACTGTCACCAGGGAGTCCAGCTTCATGCCAACCACAGAGCCCGCCCACCTGATGAGTTTTTCCAGCCTGTTAGCACACCTTTTTGTCATGTTACCCCCCCAGCAGACAACAGCATAATAAAACGTACTAGCCACCACAGACTGATAGAACATCCACAGGAGTTTCCTGCAGATGTTAAAAGATCTCAGTCTTCGCAGGAAGTACAGACGGCTTTGGCCCTTCTTGTACAGGTGATCTGTACAGCATGTCCAGTCCAGCTTGTTATCCAGCCACAACCCGAGGTACCTGTAGTTGTCTACAATCTCCACCTTGTCGTCCCTGATGGTCACTGGAAGTGGTTGTGGGCTGGACATCCTGAAGTCAATAACCAGCTCCTTAATCTTTGAGGTGTTAAGCTGGAGATGGTTCATCTGACTCCAGGTGACAAAGTCTCTGACCAGATTCCTGTACTTGTCCTCTCCATCATCCCTGATACACCCCACGATGGCTGTGTCATCTGCAAACTTCTGGATGTGACACAGCTCTGAGTTGTAACAGAAGTCTGAGGTGTAGAGTGTGAAGAGGAGGGGGGCCAGCACCGTCTCCTGGGGTGCTCCTGTGCTGCTAATAACAGTGTCAGATGTGATGTCCTTTAGTCTGACGTACTGCGGTCTCTCTGTGAGGTAGCTACCAATCCAGGACACCAAGCAGGGGTCCACCTGCATCTCCCTCAGTTTGTCCAGAAGCATCAGGGGCTGGATTGTGTTGAAGGCACTTGAAAAATCCAAGAAGAGGATCCTCACTGTGCCCCTCCCCTTATCCAGATGAACTTGGACACAGTGTAGGAGGTAGAGAATAGCATCCTCCACACCCACATCTGCGCGATAGGCTGTAGGGGGTCCTGGGCCTGTTGCACTTGGGGCTTGAGGAGATTGAGGATGAGCCGCTCCATCGTCTTCATCAGCTGGGATGTAAGTGCCACCGGTCTGTAATCGTTCAGCTCACCAGGGCTTTTTTTCTTTGGAACTTGAACAATAAAGGATGTTTTCCACAGGGTAGGCACTTTCCCCAGCGGTAGACTGTGGTTGAAGACATGCTGGAGTGGTACCCCCAGTTCAGCAGCGCAGGTCCTAAGCAGACGAGGAGGCAATCTGTCAGGGCCTGCTGCTTTCCATGGGTGGAGCTTCCTCAATTCTCCACTCACCTGTTCTGCTGTTATGTGTGGAGGGTGTTGAGATGGGGGGAGGGGTAAAGGTTGGCAGGGGGGCTGCACAGGGGATGAAGTCAGGGAGGTTGTGTACTGCAGTGGGGGAGGGGGGACAGTGGGCTGGTCAAAGCGGTTAAAGAAGATGTTCAGCCTGTTTGCTATATGATGGTGTTTAAATGATCTGATGGTGTCTAGATGATCTGATGGTGTTTAGGGGATCTGATGGTGTCTGGGTGATCTGATGGTGTCTAGATCATTTGATGTTGTCTAAATGAGCTGATGGTGTCTAGGTCATCTCATGGTGAAGAGGTGATCTGATGGTGTCCATGTGTTCTGATGGTGTCTAAATGAGCTGATGGTGTCTAGATGACCTGATTGTGTTTGGCTGATCTGATGGTGTCTAGATCATTTGATGTTGTCTAAATGAGCTGATGGTGTCTAGGTCATCTCATGGTGAAGAGGTGAACTGATGGTGTCTAGGTGATCTGATGGTGTTTAGGGGATCTGGTGGTTTCTGGGTGATCTGATGGTGTCTAGGTGAGCTCATGGTGAAGAGGTGAACTGATGGTGTCTAAGTGATCTGATGGTGTTTAGGGGATCTGATGGTGTCTAGATTATATGATGGTGGCTAGATGATCTAATGGTGTTTAGATGATCTGATGGTGTCAAGATGATCTGATGGTGTTTAGATGATCTGATGGTGTCTAGATGAACTGATGGTGTCTAGGTGATCTGATGGTGGTTAGGGGATTTGGTGGTTTCTGGGTGATCTGATGGTGTCTAGGTGATCTGATGGTGAAGAGGTGAACTGATGGTGTCTAGGTGATCTGATGGTGTTTAGGGGATCTGATGGTGTCTGGGTGATCTGATGGTGTTTAGGGGATCTGATGGTGTCTGGGTGATCTGATGGTGTTTAGGGGATCTGATGGTGTCCAGGTGATCTGATGGTGTCTAAATGAACCGAAGGCGTCTAGGTGATCTGATGGTGTCTAAATAAACTGAAGGTCTCTAAGTGATCTTTTGGTGACTAGATCATCTGAAAGTGTCTAGATGTGCTGATGGAGTCTAGATTATATGATGGTGTCTAGATGATCTGATCGTGTATAGGTGATCTGGTGGTGTTAAGATGATCTGATGGTGTTTAGGTGATCTGATGGTGTCTAGATTATTTGATGGTGTCTAGATGATCTGATGGTGTCTAGGTGATCTGCTCATGTCTAGATCCCCTGATGGTGTTTAGGGGATCTGATGGTGTCTGGGTGATCTGATGGTGTCTAGGTGATCTGATGGTGTCTGGGTGATCTGATGGTGTCTAGGTGATCTGATGGTGTTTAGGGGATGTGATGGTGTCTGGGTGATCTGATAGTGTTTAGGGGTTCTAATGGTTTCTGGGTGATCTAATGGTGTCTAAATGATCTGATGGTGTCTAGGTGATCTGCTCATGTCTAGATCCCCTGATGGTGTTTAGGGGATCTAATGGTGTCTGGGTGATCTGATGGTGTTTAGGGGATCTGATGGTGTCTAGATTATATGATGGTGGCTAGATGATCTGATGGTGTTTAGATGATCTGATGGTGTCAAGATGATCAGATAGTGTTTAGATGATCTAATGGTATCTAGATGATCTGATGGTGTTTAGGTGATCTGATGGTGACTAGGTGATCGAGAGGTGTCTAGGTGATCTGATGGTCAATAGGTGATCTGATGGTGTCCATGTGTTCTGATGGTGTCTAGGTGATCTGATGGTGACTATGTGATCCAATGGTGTCTATATGTGATCTGATGGTGTCTAGGTGATCTGCTCATGTCTAGATCACCTGATGGTGTTTTGGGGATGTGATGGTGTCTGGGTGATCTGATGGTGTTTAGGGGTTCTAATGGTTTCTCGGTGATCTAATGGTGTCTAAATGATCTGATGGTGTCTAGGTGATCTGCTCATGTCTAGATCCCCTGATGGTGTTTAGGGGATCTAATGGTGTCTGGGTGATCTAACGGTGTTTAGGGGATCTGATGGTGTCTAGATTATATGATGGTGGCTAGATGATCTGATGGTGTTTAAATGATCTGATGGTGTCAAGATGATCAGATAGTGTTTAGATGATCTAATGGTATCTAGATGATCTGATGGTGTTTAGGTGATCTGATGGTGACTAGGTGATCGAGAGGTGTCTAGGTGATCTGATGGTCAACAGGTGATCTGATGGTGTCCATGTGTTCTGATGGTGTCTAAATGAGCTAATGGTGTCTAGATGACCTGATTGTGTTTAGGTGATCTGATGGAGTCTACCTGATCCGATGGTGTGTAGATGATCCGATGGTGTCTAGGTCATCTCATGGTGAAGAGGTGAACTGATGGTGTCTAGGTGATCTGATGGTGACTACGTGATCCAATGGTGTCTATATGTGATCTGATGGTGTCTAGGTGATCTGCTCATGTCTAGATCCCCTGATGGTGTTTAGGGGATCTGATGGTGTCTACATGTGATCTGATGGTGTTTAGGGGTGCTGATGGTTTCTGGGTGATCTAATGATGTCTAAATGAGCTGATGGTGTCTAGGTGATCTGCTCATGTCTAGATCCCCTGATGGTGTTTAGGGGATCTGATGGTGTCAAGGTGATCTGCTCATGTCTAGATCCCCTGATGGTGTTCAGGGGATCTGATGGTGTCTGGGTGATCTGATGGTGTCTAGGTGATCTGATGGTGTTTAGGGGATCTGATGGCGTCTGGGTGATCTGATGGTGTTTAGGGGATCTAATGGTTTCTGGGTGATCTAACATGTCTAGGTGATCTGATCAAGTCTTGGTGATCTGATCAAGTCTAGATCACCTGATGGTGTTTAGGGGATCTGATGGTGTCTATATGTGATCTGATGGTGTCTAGGTGATCTGATCATGTCTAGATCACCTGATGGTGTTTAGGGGATCTGATGGTGTCAGGGTGATCTGATAGTGTTTAGGGGTTCTGATGGTTTCTGGGTGATCTAATGATGTCTAAATGAGCAGATGGTGTCTAGGTGATCTGCTCATGTCTAGATCCCCTGATGGTGTTTAGGGGATCTGATGGTGTCTATATGTGATTGGATGGTGTTTAGGGGATCTGATGGTGTTTAGGGGATCTGATGGTTCCTGGGTGATCTGATGGTGTCTAGGTGATCTCATGGTGAAGAGGTAAACTGATGGTGTCTAGGTGACCTGATGGTGTTTAGGGGATCTGATGGTGCCGAGGTGATCTAATGGTGTCTAAATGATCTGATGGTGTCTAGGTGATCTGCTCATGTCTAGATCCCCTGATGGTGTTTAGGGGATCTAATGGTGTCTGGGTGATCTGATGGTGTTTAGGGGATCTGATGGTGTCTAGATTATATGATGGTGGCTAGATGATCTGATGGTGTTTAGATGATCTGATGGTGTCAAGATGATCAGATAGTGTTTAGATGATCTAATGGTATCTAGATGATCTGATGGTGTTTAGGTGATCTGATGGTGTCTAGGTGATCTGATGGTGTTTAGGGGATTTGATGGTGTCTGGGTGATCTAATGGTGTTTAGGGGATCTGATGGTTTCTGGGTGATCTAACGGTGTCTAGGTGATCTGATCAAGTCTAGATCACCTGATGGTGTTTAGGGGATCTGATGGTATCTATACGTGATCTGATGGTGTCTAGGTGATCTGATCATGTCTAGATCACCTGATGGTGTTTAGGGGATCTGATGGTGTCTGGGTGATCGGATGGTGCCTAGGTGATCTGATGGTGTCCATGTGTTCTGATGGTGTCTAAATGAGCTAATGGTGTCTAGATGACCTGATGGTGTCTAGGTGATCTGATGGTGACTACGTGATCCAATGGTGTCTATATGTGATCTGATGGTGTCTAGGTGATCTGCTCATGTCTAGATCCCCTGATGGTGTTTAGGGGATCTGATGGTGACTATGTGTGATCTGATGGTGTTTAGGGGATCTGATGGTTTCTGGGTGATCTGATGGTGTCTAGGTGATCTGATGGTGTTTAGGGGATGTGATGGTGTCTGGGTGATCTGATGGTGTTTAGGGGTTCTGATGGTTTCTGGGTGATCTAATGGTGTCTAAATGATCTGATGGTGTCTAGGTGATCTGCTCATGTCTAGATCCCCTGATGGTGTTTAGGGGATCTAATTGTGTCTGGGTGATCAGATGGTGTTTAGGGGATCTGATGGTGTCTAGATTATATGATGGTGTGTAGATGATCTGATGGTGTTTAGATGATCTGATGGTGTCAAGATGATCAGATAGTGTTTAGATGATCTAATGGTATCTAGATGATCTGATGGTGTTTAGGTGATCTGATGGTGACTAGGTGATCGAGAGGTGTCTAGGTGATCTGATGGTCAATAGGTGATCTGATGGTGTCCATGTGTTCTGATGGTGTCTAGGTGATCTGATGGTGACTATGTGATCCAATGGTGTCTATATGTGATCTGATGGTGTCTAGGTGATCTGCTCATGTCTAGATCACCTGATGGTGTTTTGGGGATCTGATGGTGTCTGGGTGATCTGATGGTGTTTAGGGGATCTGATGGTGTCTAGATTATATGATGGTGGATAGATTATCTGATGGTGTTTAGATGATCTGATGGTGTCAAGATGATCAGATAGTGTTTAGATGATCTAATGGTATCTAGATGATCTAATGGTGTTTAGGTGATCTGATGGTGACTAGGTGATCGAGAGGTGTCTAGGTGATCTGATGGTCAACAGGTGATCTGATGGTGTCCATGTGTTCTGATGGTGTCTAGGTGATCTGATGGTCACTATGTGATTCAATGGTGTCTATATGTGATCTGATGGTGTCTGGGTGATCTGATCATGTCTAGATCACCTGATGGTGTTTTGGCGATCTGATGGTGTCTGGGTGATCTGATGGTGTTTAGGGGTTCTGATGGTTTCTGGGTGATCTAATGACGTCTAAATGAGCTGATGGTGTCTAGGTGATCTGCTCATGTCTAGATCCCCTGATGGTGTTTAGGGGATCTGATGGTGTCTGGGTGATCTGATGGTGTCTAGGTGATCTGATGGTGTTCAGGGGATCTGATGGTGTCTGGGTGATCTGATCATGTCTAGATCACCTGATGGTGTTTAGGGGATCTGATGGTGTCTGGGTGATCGGATGGTGTTTAGGGGTTCTGATGGTTTCTGGGTGATCTAATGACGTCTAAATGAGCTAATGGTGTCTAGATGACCTGATTGTGTTTAGGTGATTTGATGGAGTCTACCTGATCCGATGGTGTGTAGATGATCTGATGGTGTCTAGGTCATCTCATGGTGAAGAGGTGAACTGATGGTGTCTAGGTGATCTGATGGTGACTACGTGATCCAATGGTGTCTATATGTGATCTGATAGTGTCTAGGTGATCTGCTCATGTCTAGATCCCCTGATGGTGTTTAGGGGATCTGATGGTGTCTATATGTGATCTGATGGTGTTTAGGGGATCTGATGGTTTCTGGGTGATCTGATGGTGTCTAGGTGATATCATGGTGAAGAGGTAAACTGATGGTGTCTAGGTGACCTGATGGTGTTTAGGGGATCTGATGGTGTCTAGATTATATGATGGTGGCTAGATGATCTGATAGTGTCTAGGTGATCTGATCATGTCTAGATCACCTGATGGTGTTTTGGGGATCTGATGGTGTCTGGGTGATCTGATGGTGTTTAGGGGTTCTGATGGTTCCTGGGTGATCTAATGATGTCTAAATGAGCTGATGGTGTCTATGTGATCTGCTCATGTCTAGATCCCCTGATGGTGTTTAGGGGATCTGATGGTGTCTGTGTGATCTGATGGTGTCTAGGTGATCTGATGGTGTTTAGGGGATCTGATGGTGTCTGGGTGATCTAATGGTGTTTAGGGGATCTGATGGTTTCTGGGTGATCTAACGGTGTCTAGGTGATCTGATCAAGTCTAGATCACCTGATGGTGTTTAGGGGATCTAATCGTGTCTATATGTGATCTGATGGTGTCTAGGTGATCTGATCATGTCTAGATCACCTGATGGTGTTTAGGGGATCTGATGGTGTCTGGTTGATCGGATGGTGCCTAGGTGATCTGATGGTGTCCATGTGTTCTGATGGTGTCTAAATGAGCTAATGGTGTCTGGATGACCTGATTGTGTTTAGGTGATCTGATGGAGTCTACCTGATCCGATGGTGTGTAGATGATCCGATGGTGTCTAGGTCATCTCATGGTGAAGAGGTGAACTGATGGTGTCTAGGTGATCTGATGGTGACTATGTGATCCAATGGTGTCTATATGTGATCTGATGGTGTCTAGGTGATCTGCTCATGTCTAGATCCCCTGATGGTGTTTAGGGGATCTGATGGTGTCTGGGTGATCTGATGGTGTCTAGGTGATCTGATGGTGTTTAGGGGATCTGATGGCGTCTGGGTGATCTGATGGTGTTTAGGGGATCTGATGGTTCCTGGGTGATCTGATGGTGTCTAGGTGATCTCATGGTGAAGAGGTAAACTGATGGTGTCTAGGTGACCTGATGGTGTTTAGGGGATCTGATGGTGCCGAGGTGATCTGATGGTGTCCATGTGTTCTGATGGTGTCTAGGTGATCTGATGGTGACTACGTGATCCAATTGTGTCTATATGTGATCTGATGGTGTCTAGGTGATCTGCTCATGTCTAGATCCCCTGATGGTGTTTAGGGGATCTGATGTTGTCTATATGTGATCTGATGGTGTTTAGGGGATCTGATGGTTTCTGGGTGATCTGATGGTGTCCATGTGTTCTGATGGTGTCTAGGTGATCTGATGGTGACTACGTGATCCAATGGTGTCTATATGTGATCTGATGGTGTCTAGGTGATCTGCTCATGTCTAGATCCCCTGATGGTGTCTAGGTGACCGGATGGTGTTTAGGGGATCTGATGGTTTCTAGATTATATGACGGTGGCTAGATGATCTGATGGTGTCTAGGTGATATCATGGTGAAGAGGTAAACTGATGGTGTCTAGGTGACCTGATGGTGTTTAGGGGATCTGATGGTGTCGAGGTGATCTGATGGTGTTTAGGGGATCTGATGGTGTCTAGATTATATGATGGTGGCTAGATGAGCTGATGGTGTCTAGGTGATCTGATCATGTCTAGATCACCTGATGGTGTTTTGGGGATCTGATGGTGTCTAGGTGACCTGATGGTGTTTAGGTGATCTGATGGTGACTACGTGATCCAATGGTGTCTATGTGATCTGATGGTGTCTAGGTGATCTGCTCATGTCTAGATCCCCTGATGGTGTTTAGGGGATCTGATGGTGTCTATATGTGATCTGATGGTGTTTAGGGGATCTGATGGTTTCTGGGTGATCTGATGGTGTCTAGGTGATCTGATCATGTCTAGATCACCTGATGGTGTTTAGGGGATCTGATGGTGTTTAGAGGATCTGATGGTTTCTGGGTGATCTGATGGTGTCTAGGTGATCTCATGGTGAAGAGGTAAACTGATGGTGTCTAGGTGACCTGATGGTGTTTAGGGGATCTGGTGGTGTCGAGGTGATCTGATGGTGTCCATGTGTTCTGATGGTGTCTAGGTGATCTGATGGTGACTACGTGATCCAATGGTGTCTATATGTGATCTGATGGTGTCTAGGTGATCTGCTCATGTCTAGATCCCCTGATGGTGTCTAGGTGACCTGATGGTGTTTAGGGGATCTGATGGTGTTTAGGGGTTCTGATGGTTTCTGGGTGATCTAATGGTGTCTAAATGAGCTGATGATGTCTAGGTGATCTGCTCATGTCTAGATCCCCTGATGGTGTTTAGGGGATCTGATGGTGTCTATATGTGATCTGATGGTGTCTAGGTGATCTGCTCATGTCTAGATCCCCTGATGGTGTTTAGGGGATCTGATGGTGTCTATATGTGATCTGATGGTGTTTAGGGGATCTGATGGTTTCTGGGTGATCTGATGGTGTCCATGTGTTCTGATGGTGTCTAGGTGATCTGATGGTGACTACGTGATCCAATGGTGTCTATATGTGATCTGATGGTGTCTAGGTGATCTGCTCATGTCTAGATCCCCTGATGGTGTTTAGGGGATCTGATGGTGTCTAGATTATATGACGGTGGCTAGATGATCTGATGGTGTCTAGGTGATATCATGGTGAAGAGGTAAACTGATGGTGTCTAGGTGACCTGATGGTGTTTAGGGGATCTGATGGTGTCGAGGTGATCTGATGGTGTTTAGGGGATCTGATGGTGTCTAGATTATATGATGGTGGCTAGATGAGCTGATGGTGTCTAGGTGATCTGATCATGTCTAGATCACCTGATGGTGTTTTGGGGATCTGATGGTGTCTAGGTGACCTGATGGTGTTTAGGTGATCTGATGGTGACTACGTGATCCAATGGTGTCTATGTGATCTGATGGTGTCTAGGTGATCTGCTCATGTCTTGATCCCCTGATGGTGTTTAGGGGATCTGATGGTGTCTATATGTGATCTGATGGTGTTTAGGGGTGCTGATGGTTTCTGGGTGATCTGATGGTGTCTAGGTGATATCATGGTGAAGAGGTAAACTGATGGTGTCTAGGTGACTTGATGGTGTTTAGGGGATCTGATGGTGTCTAGATTATATGATGGTGGCTAGATGATCTGATGGTGTCTAGGTGATCTGCTCATGTCTATATCCCCTGATGGTGTTTAGGGGATCTGATGGTGTCTGGGTGGTCTGATGGTGTCTAGGTGATCTGATGGTGTCTAGGTGATCTGATTATGTCTAGATTACCTGATGGTGTTTAGGGGATCTGATGGTGTCTATATGTGATCTGATGGTGTCTAGGTGATCAGATCATGTCTAGATCACCTGATGGTGTTTAGGGGATCTGATGGTGTCTATATGTGATCTGATGGTGTCTAGGTGATCTGCTCATGTCTAGATCCCCTGATGGTGTTTAGGGGATCTGATGGTGTCTATATGTGATCTGATGGTGTTTAGGGGATCTGATGGTTTCTGGGTGATCTGATGGTGTCCATGTGTTCTGATGGTGTCTAGGTGATCTGATGGTGACTACGTGATCCAATGGTGTCTATATGTGATCTGATGGTGTCTAGGTGATCTGCTCATGTCTAGATCCCCTGATGGTGTTTAGGGGATCTGATGGTGTCTAGATTATATGACGGTGGCTAGATGATCTGATGGTGTCTAGGTGATATCATGGTGAAGAGGTAAACTGATGGTGTCTAGGTGACCTGATGGTGTTTAGGGGATCTGATGGTGTCGAGGTGATCTGATGGTGTTTAGGGGATCTGATGGTGTCTAGATTATATGATGGTGGCTAGATGAGCTGATGGTGTCTAGGTGATCTGATCATGTCTAGATCACCTGATGGTGTTTTGGGGATCTGATGGTGTCTAGGTGACCTGATGGTGTTTAGGTGATCTGATGGTGACTACGTGATCCAATGGTGTCTATGTGATCTGATGGTGTCTAGGTGATCTGCTCATGTCTAGATCCCCTGATGGTGTTTAGGGGATCTGATGGTGTCTATATGTGATCTGATGGTGTTTAGGGGTGCTGATGGTTTCTGGGTGATCTGATGGTGTCTAGGTGATATCATGGTGAAGAGGTAAACTGATGGTGTCTAGGTGACTTGATGGTGTTTAGGGGATCTGATGGTGTCTAGTTTATATGATGGTGGCTAGATGATCTGATGGTGTCTAGGTGATCTGCTCATGTCTATATCCCCTGATGGTGTTTAGGGGATCTGATGGTGTCTGGGTGGTCTGATGGTGTCTAGGTGATCTGATGGTGTCTAGGTGATCTGATTATGTCTAGATTACCTGATGGTGTTTAGGGGATCTGATGGTGTCTATATGTGATCTGATGGTGTCTAGGTGATCAGATCATGTCTAGATCACCTGATGGTGTTTAGGGGATCTGATGGTGTCTGGGTGATCGGATGGTGTCTAGGTGATCTAACGGTGTCTAGGTGATCTGATGGAGTCTACCTGATCCGATGGTGTGTAGATGATCTGATGGTGTCTAGGTCATCTCATGGTGAAGAGGTGAACTGATGGTGTCTAGGTGATCTGATGGTGACTACGTGATCCAATGGTGTCTATATGTGATCTGATGGTGTCTAGGTGATCTCATGGTGAAGAGGTGAACTGATGGTGTCTAGGTGACCTGATGGTGTTTAGGGGATCTGATGGTGTCTAGAATATATGATGGTGGCTAGATGATCTGATGGTGTTTAGGTGATCTGATGGTGACTAGGTGATCGAGAGGTGTCTAGGTGATCTGATGGTCAATAAGGGATCTGATGGTGACTAGGTGATCTGATGGTGTCTAGGTGATCTGTTGGTGTCTAAATGAGCTGATGGTGTCTGGATGATCTAATGGTGTCTAGATGATCTGGTGATGTCTAAATGATCTGATGGTGTCTAGATCAGTGATTCCCAACCCTGGTCCTCAAGGCACACTATCCTGCAGGTCTTAGATGTCTCCCTGCTATGACACACCTGATTCAAATCCATAGCTCATTAGTAGACTTATACAGAACTTGTCAGGTGATCCATTTAATGTGAATCAGGTGGGTTGCAGCAGGGAAACATCTAAGAGATGCAGGATAGTGTGCCTAGAGGACCAGGGTTGGGAATCACTGGTCTAGATTATCTGATGATGACTACATGATCTGATGGTGTCTAGATAATCTGAAGGTGCGTAGGTGATCTGATGGTGTCTAGGTGATCCTATGGTATCTAAATGAGCTGGTGGTGTCGAGGTGATCTGATGGTGACTTTGTTATCCAATGGTGTATAAATAAGCTCATGGTGTCTATGTGATCTGATGGTTAATAGGTGATCTGATGATGACTAGGTGATCTGATGGTGTCTAGGTGACCTGATTGTGTTTAGGGGATCTGATGGAGTCTAGCGGTTCTGATGGTGTGTAGAGGATCTGATGGTGTCTCGATGAGCTGATGGTGTCTAGGTGATCTGATGGTATCTGGATGATCTGATGGTGTCTAGATGATCTGATGGTGTCTAGATGATCTGATGGTACTTAGGGGATCTGTTGGTGTATGGGTGATCTGATGGTGTCTAGGTGACCTGTTGGTGTCCCAATGAGCTGATGGTGACTAGGTGATCTGATGGTGTCTAGGTGATCTGTTGGTGTCCCAATGAGCTGATGGTGACTAGGTGATCTGATGGTGTCTGGATAATCTGATGGTGTGTAGGTGATCTGATGGTGTCTAGGTGATATGATGTTGTCTAGGTGATCTCTTGGTGTCTAAATGAGCTGATGGTGACTAGGTGATCTGATGGTGTCTGGATAATCTGATGGTGTGTAGGTGATCTGATGGTGTCTAGGTGATATGATGTTGTCTAGGTGATCTCTTGGTGTCTAAATGAGCTGATGGTGACTAGGTGATCTGATGGTGTCTAGGTGATCTGTTGGTGTCCCAATGAGCTGATGGTGACTAGGTGATCTGATGGTGTCTCGATAATCTGATGGTGTGTAGGTAATCTGATGGTGTCTAGGTGATATGATGTTGTCTAGGTGATCTCTTGGTGTCTAAATGAGCTGATGGTGTCTGGGTGATCTGATGGTGTATCAGGGATCTGATGGTGTCTAGGTGATGTGTTGGTGTCTAAATGAGCTGATGGTGTCTAGGTGATCTGATGGTGTATCAGCGATCTGATGGTGACATGAGATTCTCCCCCTCATCTTTCCCAATTTGTCTTCCCCTCATCCTCCCTATCTCTCTCCTCCTTAGCCTCCCCCAATCTGTTTTTCCCTCATCTTCCCATCCTTATCTTCCTCATCTTCCCCATTTGTCTCCGTCTCATCCTCCTTGTCTGTCTCCCTCTTTTCCTCTCCCATCTGTCTCCACCTCATCCTCCCCATCTGTTCCCCCCTCTACATCCCCTTTTATACCCCCCTCATCCTACCCATCTGTCTCCCTCTTTAGCCTTCCCCATCTATTTCTTCCTTATCTTCCCTATTTGTATCCCCCTTTTCCTTCCCATCTGTCTCCTTCTCATCCTCCCCATCTATCTCCCCCTCAGCCTTCCCAATCTGTCTCCCCCTCATCTTACCCATTTGTCTCCCCCTTAGCCCTCCATCTGTTCCTCCCTCTTCTTCCCCATTTGTCTCTCCTTCATCCTCCCCATCTGTCTCCCCCTCATCCTCCCCCATCTCCATCCTTCCCTATTTTTCTCCCCCTTATCCTCCCCTCTTTGTCTCCCCTGCCTGCCTCTACTACTGCCTCCTCTGTTTCAGTAGAAAAATCCAAATGTAGAAGAAAAATGAAAAAAAAAAAAACTTTTTAAACTCAGAAACTAAATGTTCTCACACCCTCTTTCTTCCTTTTCTCTTCCCATCTTTCCTTTCTTCTCTGCACTCTCCCTCCTTCTTTTCTACCTTCTCCACTGCTTTCCTTAGTTTCTACTTCGTCTTTCCTTCCATCTTTCTGTATTTCCCAAACTTATTGTACAGATAATTGTTTGTCCTCTTTGTTCCTTCCCCATCAGCCAATCAGTCATGTTCCCTGGTCTAAGCCCCGCCCCCAGACACCATACATGGTAACAGTGGAATGTGAAGTTTGGCAGCTTCATAAGAGCCTTAACAGAGAGCAGAGACCTGACTTTTTCAGACTGACGCTCAAAGTCAGATGCTCCGAAAGAAGAAGAGGAAGAAGAATCTTGAACCTGCTCCTCATCTCATCACCTTCAGCAGTTGCTTCCCCGCAGGCAGGCGAAGATCTTAGCGGTGAAAATATCTGCTGCTGATCTGATGAAGGTAGGATCACAAGCATTATTCCCATTATTTCTAATTTAATCTAGTCAGTCAGAGAGAAACTAGATGGTGTTAGGGAGGTTTTCTCCTGTGGATCCTGTGTAGCAGGAGCTCTGCTGGCTCCACAGAGATGGATCAACCAGCTCTGGACGGCTCCAAACACACAGAAAATATGATTTTAATCTAGTTGTTATTATCACTAATCTGAAAGAAATTAGATGAACCTTGGAGTGCAAACAGGGAGGAGGGGGTGGGGGGGCAATTAACAAATGAGAGGTAATTCGTTGTATATGACTTTTGTTTTTGCTTTGAGAGCTTAGTAGTACTAGAAATTACCCATTACTTTTTAAAAATACTTTTTATTTATTTGGTTAATATTTCAAATGACACAAAAATGTTTCTAATGATTTCAGTAAGAAGTACAAAATTAGAAAAAAAACTAATAAATCAATTTTGCAATCTATTTGTTTCTCTGCAACTATTTACACTTCATCTTTTACTTTCAGGAAGCTGGTCTAGAAATCATCATGTAGGTGGACATAAAAACATGTAAATGTAATGTAAAGCACTATTATTCTATTCTACTCTATTATTATTATTATTATTACTATTATTATTATTATTATTATTATTATTATTATTAATAAGATCTCATATCTGCTCCTTCAGAGGCCTGAGAAACATGGAGGAACACGGCTGTGGGGGACATATTCGAGGTAAGACAGAAACATTTTATAGCCGAACTCTGTTGTTAAAGTTTCTCTGAGTTCTGCTTGAAGCAGCTGGAAACAATCAGTTCCAACAGGAGGACAGTTTGCTTGTTTATTTATTCTAAACAAACAAATTAATACCTTAAAAAACATCATTCAGTTTAATGAAGCCATCAGTTCCTCAGCCTGTCCGGTCTGATCCGGTCTGATCAGAACATCATCATCACCCATCAGAACCTTTTGGGTTCTTCAGACCTGATTAACTGGTTCAGAATCAAAAACAAGCCCAGATGGTTCTAAGTTTGGTTTCATGACAGCTCAGATGAGTCACTGACTCTGGACCAGTTCTTCCTGGACTGGTTCTAGCTGCTTCAGTGAAGAGGTTCGGTGCTGACAGCAGGGCTCTGCTGGACTAAAGCTTCAGTGATGTTCATCACTCAGAAATTCACATCTGCTGAATGACTGAATGTAGTTACTGAAGCTTCAAGGATCAGGTTCTGTAGAGGATCGGGTTGTGTAGTGGATCAGGTTCTGTAGAGGATCGGGTTGTGTAGTGGATCAGGTTCTGTAATGGATCAGGTTGTGTAGAGGATCGGGTTCTGTAGAGGATCAGGTTCTGTAGTGGATCAGGTTGTGTAGAGGATCGGGTTCTGTAGAGGATCGGGTTGTGTAGAGGATCAGGTTCTGTAGAGGATCGGGTTGTGTAGTGGATCAGGTTGTGTAGTGGATCAGGTTCTGTAATGGATCAGGTTGTGTAGAGGATCGGGTTCTGTAGAGGATCAGGTTCTGTAGAGGATCGGGTTGTGTAGTGGATCAGGTTCTGTAGAGGATCGGGTTCTGTAGAGGATCGGGTTGTGTAGTGGATCAGGTTGTGTAGTGGATCAGGTTCTGTAATGGATCAGGTTGTGTAGAGGATCGGGTTCTGTAGAGGATCAGGTTCTGTAGAGGATCGGGTTGTGTAGTGGATCAGGTTCTGTAGAGGATCGGGTTCTGTAGTGGATCAGGTTTTGTAATGGATCAGGTTGTGTAGAGGATCGGGTTCTGTAGAGGATCGGGTTGTGTAGTGGATCAGGTTGTGTAGTGGATCAGGTTCTGTAATGGATCAGGTTGTGTAGAGGATCGGGTTCTGTAGAGGATCAGGTTCTGTAGAGGATCGGGTTGTGTAGTGGATCAGGTTCTGTAGAGGATCGGGTTGTGTAGTGGATCAGGTTTTGTAATGGATCAGGTTGTGTAGAGGATCGGGTTCTGTAGAGGATCAGGTTCTGTAGTGGATCAGGTTGTGTAGAGGATCGGGTTCTGTAGAGGATCGGGTTGTGTAGAGGATCGGGTTGTGTAGAGGATCAGGTTCTGTAGAGGATCGGGTTGTGTAGTGGATCAGGTTCTGTAGAGGATCGGGTTGTGTAGTGGATCAGGTTCTGTAATGGATCAGGTTGTGTAGAGGATCGGGTTCTGTAGAGGATCAGGTTGTGTAGAGGATCGGGTTCTGTAGAGGATCAGGTTCTGTAGAGGATCGGGTTGTGTAGTGGATCAGGTTTTGTAATGGATCAGGTTGTGTAGAGGATCGGGTTCTGTAGAGGATCAGGTTCTGTAGTGGATCAGGTTGTGTAGAGGATCGGGTTCTGTAGAGGATCGGGTTGTGTAGAGGATCGGGTTGTGTAGAGGATCAGGTTCTGTAGAGGATCGGGTTGTGTAGTGGATCAGGTTCTGTAGAGGATCGGGTTCTGTAGAGGATCGGGTTGTGTAGTGGATCAGGTTCTGTAATGGATCAGGTTGTGTAGAGGATCGGGTTCTGTAGAGGATCGGGTTGTGTAGTGGATCAGGTTCTGTAATGGATCAGGTTGTGTAGAGGATCGGGTTCTGTAGAGGATCGGGTTGTGTAGTGGATCAGGTTGTGTAGTGGATCAGGTTCTGTAATGGATCAGGTTGTGTAGAGGATCGGGTTCTGTAGAGGATCGGGTTCTGTAGAGGATCGGGTTGTGTAGTGGATCAGGTTCTGTAATGGATCACGTTGTGTAGAGGATCGGGTTCTGTAGAGGATCGGGTTGTGTAGTGGATCAGGTTCTGTAATGGATCAGGTTGTGTAGAGGATCGGGTTCTGTAGAGGATCGGGTTGTGTAGTGGATCAGGTTGTGTAGTGGATCAGGTTCTGTAATGGATCAGGTTGTGTAGAGGATCGGGTTCTGTAGAGGATCAGGTTCTGTAAAGGATCGGGTTGTGTAGTGGATCAGGTTTTGTAATAGATCAGGTTGTGTAGAGGATCAGGTTCTGTAGAGGATCGGGTTGTGTAGTGGATCAGGTTCTGTAGAGGATCAGGTTCTGTAGAGGATCGGGTTGTGTAGTGGATCAGGTTCTGTAATGGATCAGGTTGTGTAGAGGATCGGGTTCTGTAGAGGATCGGGTTGTGTAGTGGATCAGGTTGTGTAGTGGATCAGGTTCTGTAATGGATCAGGTTGTGTAGAGGATCGGGTTCTGTAGAGGATCAGGTTGTGTAGAGGATCGGGTTGTGTAGTGGATCAGGTTCTGTAGAGGATCGGGTTGTGTAGTGGATCAGGTTTTGTAATGGATCAGGTTGTGTAGAGGATCGGGTTCTGTAGAGGATCGGGTTGTGTAGTGGATCAGGTTGTGTAGAGGATCAGGTTCTGTAGAGGATCGGGTTGTGTAGTGGATCAGGTTCTGTAATGGATCGGGTTGTGTAGAGGATCGGGTTCTGTAGAGGATCGGGTTGTGTAGTGGATCAGGTTCTGTAGAGGATCAGGTTCTGTAGAGGATCGGGTTGTGTAGTGGATCAGGTTCTGTAGAGGATCAGGTTCTGTAGAGGATCGGGTTGTGTAGTGGATCAGGTTCTGTAATGGATCAGGTTGTGTAGAGGATCGGTTCTGTAGAGGATCGGGTTGTGTAGAGGATCAGGTTCTGTAGAGGATCGGGTTGTGTAGTGGATCAGGTTCTGTAATGGATCAGGTTGTGTAGAGGATCGGGTTCTGTAGAGGATCAGGTTCTGTAGTGGATCAGGTTCTGTAATGGATCAGGTTCTGCTGATCCACTACAGATGAGGGTGGGCATGAGAACATGCTGAGAGGAGGAAGAGGAAGTGCTTTATTTATTTACTGAGAGGTCCAGGATCTGGAGGGTCCTGCTCTTACAGGACGTTCACATAACCCCGACAGTCCCCACCACCACCCCCTTCCCCCGGGACTGTGGTTCCCAGTATAATGTCCACATGAGGGGGGGAGGGGGAACGCAGGAGAAGAGACATGAAGAAATGAAGCACCAGGACTTTTTTAAACATTCAGTGTTTGTCTCTCGTCGTCATGGTAACTGATTTCAGACTCTCATCAGCATCAAACTGTTCCATGATTTCATCTCTGGGTTTATTTCACTTTGTCTCATCTACATTTCATACAGCTTCTGGACCAGTAAACTAAAACCAGAAACCAGCCTGCACTAGTTATGATGATGGTGGAGATGACGGTGATGACGATGATGATGATGATGATGGTGATGATGATAATGGTGATGATGGTGGTGATGACGGTGATGATGATAATGGTGGTGAAGATGATGATGATGGTGGTGATGATGATGACGATGATGATGATGATGATGGTGATAATGATGATGATAATGGTGATGATGGTGGAGATGACGGTGATGACGATGATGATGATGATGATGATGATGGTGACGAAGATGATGACGATGATGATGATGATGATGGTGATGATGATAATGGTGATGATGGTGGTGATGACAGCGATGATGATAATGGTGGTGAAGATGATGATGATGGTGGTGATGATGATGACGATGATGATGATGACGGTGATGATGATAATGGTGGTGAAGATGATGATGATGGTGGTGATGATGATGACGATGATGATGATGATGATGATGGTGGTGATGACGGTGATGATGATGATGATAATGGTGGTGAAGATGATGATGATGGTGGTGATGATGATGACGATGATGATGATGATGATGGTGATAATGATGATGATAATGGTGATGATGGTGGAGATGACGGTGATGACGATGATGATGATGATGATGATGGTGACGAAGATGATGACGATGATGATGATGATGATGGTGATGATGATAATGGTGATGATGGTGGTGATGACAGCGATGATGATAATGGTGGTGAAGATGATGATGATGGTGGTGATGATGATGACGATGATGATGATGATGATGATGATGATGATGACGGTGATGATGATAATGGTGGTGAAGATGATGATGATGGTGGTGATGATGATGACGATGATGATGATGATGATGATGGTGGTGATGACGGTGATGATGATGATGATAATGGTGGTGAAGATGATGATGATGGTGGTGATGATGATGAAGATGATGACGATGATGATGATAATGACTTTGAAACTCTGTGCTTTTTCTTTTGAGGTTTAAAACCAGTCTGGATGTTCTGACAGTTGTCTTCTTTAAAAACCTGATGAACCCGTGACATGAAGACAAACATCTGCTCCCTGGTCCCCTCAGTCCCCTCAAGTCCCCTCAGGTCTCCTCATGTCCTCTTGGGTCTCCGCAGGTCTTCTCAGTTCCCCTCGGGTGCCTTTGGGTGTTCTCTGGTGTCCTCAGGTTCTCAGACAGTCTTGGGAGTCTCTCCTGTCCTTGTCTGTGCTGCAGGTAAAATTCAGAGCTTCCTTTTATGGTTGTTTTCAGGCCGTCTGCTGTGATGTTCTTGGTCCTATCTGATGTTCCTCTGTGGACCAGACCTGTTTTTTTTGGACACTGTCACTTAGAGAAGTGAGTCCACATTCCTGTCACTGTTATTTCTGTGTGTGCTGCATGAGTGTGACAGATAGACGCAGTAAATGGAGAGTTTCCTGTGTATGATTTAAAGAGTGGAGGGATGGAGAAAAACGACCATATAAGGCAATGTTTGGTTTAAGAGGAGAGATGGCTCTGACTTCTATCAGAGTCTGTCTAAACACTCACACTGAGGCTGATGGTCTGAGCTGTTTACACATCTAAATATATTGCTGCAGCCATTTTCTGACTTCTTCGGAGTTCATCCATGAGTGGTGGGACACTTTATTTCCTGCCTGGTTTGCAGCAAAACAGTTTCTCAGACTCAACTCTGGGAAATCTGGAGGTGACTTTGTTCACCATCAAAACACACTCATCCTGCCACAAACTCTCAACTGAATCTGGGGGATTTTGACTCAAAGCAGATTTAGTTTTCATGTCCGGTCCAGCTGTAAACACAGAGGTTCTGTTCATCATTGTGTGAATGCAAACATATCCAATTGTGATGACTTGGTGTCAGACATGAATATGCTGCAGCTCTAACTCGGTGTTGGACCTGTGCCTGAAATGTTCCATAATGATGGAGGTCTGACACAAACTTGGAATAAAATCCAAACTAAAATTCTGATCAGGCCTGCAGCAAACACTCAGGGGGGTCATGGCTGGTGTGAAGAAATGACCTTCTGTAGGACGTCGCTCCCAGTGAGAACATGTCTGTGTGAAAGTGGGAGACTTTCTTCTTAATATGGAGTTGTTTGGGCCAGAGCAGATGGAGCAGGACAGAGTCCGATAAAAGCTGCTCTCCCTCACTGCCTTTAAAGTGTGACTGGAAAAGGGAATGTATGGGGGGGGGCTATCAGTGGGAGCAATCACACACTGGAAGAGGGAATGTTTATCCAACACAGCAATCCTATTTTCCATGCTCCTCATAATACCAAACTGGCCTTATAAGGGCAGGCTGGGCACTTCCAGCTCAACAGCTTCAGAGAATTCCTGAACACAAAAGTCCTCCCCAGATGATTGGTTTCTCTCTATTCTCTGCAGACCTGCAGACACTGTTTGGATCACAGAGAGAAAAAGATATTAAACACAACAGATAAAAGCTAATTTAAAATGTCTTCACATCACACCTGGAACTTTTAAAGAGTCAGTCAAGATGGAATAAAAGATCCAGCAGTGGAATTCTGCTGGTGTCCCAGATCACATCCAGTCCCCATCCAAACACATCACATCCAAACCATCCATAAGATTAAGAAAAAAACTGAGGAAAAACCTGTATTTCTGTTTTTAAGTGAAGTTTTCTCCAATGACATAATTTTTATTCATTTCAGGAAATCTATGGCGACATCATCTTCATTCTGGATTCAGGAATGATCTCTGAAGTCAACTTAAGTCAGACTAATCTCTGAAGTTAGATTTTTCTTTAAAGTCAGAGTAAACTCTGAAGTTATATCATTTTCAGAACTCAGACTAAGACTAAGTTAGATTATTTTCTCAAGTCAGACTAATCTCCAAAGTCATATTATTGTCTGCTGTTAGATTATTGTCCGAAGGTCGACTTTTTTCTGGTTGTGTCGTGAACCTGTTGAACTTTTGTTTTGTCTCTCCTGCAGTTGTCTTGTGTCCATTCTTGTGGCCCGCGGTGCAGTGCTGCATCTCTGGTCAGTTGGTAGTCTGAGATGAAGCACTGTAGCTCGGGACAGAGGACAGAAATTCCTCTTTTGACTTTTGACTCTATCGATATCCATGGACCCATTATCAGCAAGAATGGGCAGAAATGTGAGAATCAGACCATCGCTGTGAATTTGAACTATGACAGCTGTGATGCTCTATGAATATTAACACAAGAATAACAGAAGAAAAAAAATATCAAATTTATCATTTATCATTTTCCTCTCTCCTGGGGTCCAGTTTTCCCAGGAATCCCTTGACCTATGAAAAAAGGGGATTCCTGGAAATACTGATCTTGGGGGCGTGGCTTATCACCAGCTCCATCAGCAGTTTACTGTGTGTTAAAAGTCCCAGATTAATTCTTCAGCGGACTGAGATTCATTTGTCTGTACTCCTGACAGACAGGATGTGAGGGGAGCTTCTCATTTTCCTGATGTTAACAATAAAGATAAAAATCTTGAAATGAAGCAGTGTGGACCCGTTCTGTACAGGCAAACCAGGTCAAAGGCCAGAATCAGTTAACTTTAATAAGTTTACTCACATACATTTCAAACTTCTTCACTTGTTACAAATCATACATGAAGATTTTTGGAGCTGATATGAACATGTTGTTTATTCATTGCCTACATGTTTACAAGACAGCTGTCATGAAAATGAAGACATGTCCTTTAAAACAAAAGGGAGAAAAAGAAAAGAACGTCAGAACACAAGACATTTTGGTTGGTTCACTGCTATGAATACTGACATTACTCTGTTTGTTGGGGAACCATCGGGTCTGGGTCTGGGTCATGCTAGGCAATAAAAATTTAATCTTTCAATCTTTTCAAATATTTCTCGCTTTGCATCCTATCTTAAGATGATATGATTCAAAGTGAACTCGTAAAAAGCTTTGTGAGCTTCAGCGTCATTACCGCCAACAAACAACAACAAACATCCCAGCCTGGTGGGTAAAGTTTCTCTGAAGAAGTCAAACCTCAGCTGATGAAAGCCACCGGCCTTAACCCTTCGCCCTGATCCTGGTATAACACCCCGCCTAGTCCTATTCGGCGGGCATCTATGTGTAGCACATCAGGTAGCTGAGGGTTTGCAAAAGCTAGTAGCTACAGGAGCTTGAGTAAGCCAGTTCCTCAAAAGCTGCTTCACATTTGTCATTCCACCGACAACCAAAAGGCTCTGAAGGGTTCAGATAATGTTTCTCCTGCTTCCCTTTCCGTTTCTTTGCAGACAGTGGCTAACCAGACAATAGTTGGTTCAACGGGTCGGCCACTTTGGAATAATCCTTTGCAAAACACCTGTAGTATCCACCAAGGAACCAAGGAACGACCACAAAGCAGTCACAGTGCTTTGTCTGGGACATGTGGTTACAGATTAGGTCTTTTTTTAGATCTGTGGAAACCCCATCTTGAGATGTGATGTGTCCCACATATGTTACAGATGGTTGACAGAACTGACATTCATCCAACAACAGCTTAAGACCTTCATCCCTCAGACAGTTTTTCACCTGGTGTTATGTTCCTCCAGTGTTGCTCCAAACATGATGAGATCATCGAGACAGACCAAGACCTCAAGCAGGTTCATATCTCCAACAGTTTGTTCCATATTACACTGAAATGTTGCCGGAGCTCCTGCCACTTTCAAACTGGAAAAACCCTGCTGGGAGGAAGCTGTCTTCTCTTTTATAGAATCATTCATAGATAATAGCCACTGCGGAGGTGAAAGACGCTGAACCATTTACTCCCACTGAGACAAGACAAGGATTTTCAATTCTTGCCATTCTGTATTGGTCAGGTACAATGCGACAGTTTCAAGTCCTGAAATCCACACACCCTTATTTTCCATTCTTGTTTATTTGCTCCAGACTCTGACACAGTAAGTCTGCTGGGCTGCAGTCGTCTGGTGACTAAATGGTTTATCATCTGTCGTTCTGATCGGATGCTGGGTGCTTTTATTGCATCCTACATCAAACTCATGCTCTTCCCAGTGAAGTTTATCTATTTCACTGGTTTGAGTTTAAAAACATGGAAGCAGCTGAGATTGAAGCAGAGTAAAAAGTATGCAAAAAGAAGCAATTACACACGTGGACAAAATTGTTGATTCCCTTCGGTTAATGAAAGAAAAACTCTCAATGTTCACAGAAATAACTTGAATCTGACAAAAGTAATAAATAAAAATTCTATGAAATTTAACCAGTGAAAGTCAGACGCTGGTTTTCAACCATGTTTCAACAGAATTATTTAAAAAATAAACTCATGAAACAGGCCTGGACTAAAATGATGGTACCCCTAGAGAAGACTGAAAATAATGTGACCAAAGGGACGTGTTAATCCAAGGTGTGTCCACTAATTAACATCACAGGTGTGTACAAGCTTGTAACCAGTCAGTGGGCCTATATATAGGCTACAGGTGGTCACTGTGCTGTTTGGTGACATGGAATTGACTTGGTAAGAATGAACCTGCTCCCAAGGTTATTTTATCTGTTTCAATCTTTATCTATCTGCATACCAGTATCAACTTTTAAATTATTAGAAAAGTTTATTTCTGCATTTAAATGGCAGGAAAAAAAAAACCCAAGAATTAAATCAAAATCGTTAACTTATCCAAAAAGTCGAGGAGGGCTCAACTTACTCAGTTTGAAACTATATTACTGGGATCACAACTCCGGGGAATGGCGGACTGGTTATTGCAAAACAAGGAGCTGAAGTGGCTAAGTTTAGAAAGAAGTTCATGCCCCAAATGCCCCTTGAGTCTTTTCCATTTCTTGAGCGGAAAACTTTGAGAAAGCATAAGATAAATAATGAATGGATGAAATGCCCCCTGAAAGTCTGGTTGTTGGTCAGGAAAAAGATGAAGGCACCCCTGACAACATGAAAAGCAGTGCAGATTATAAAAAATGTGGAATTCTTCCCGAGCACATTAGACGTTGGGTTCAGAGAATGGGCGAATAAAGGACTTGTTATAATAGACCAGTTGTTTGAGGGAGACGTTTTAACAACCAATTTTGGTTTGAGTTCTAATGAGCTCCACAGATTCTTTAAAATGAGAAGTTTCTTAACATCACACAAAGAATGGAATATGCTTAGACCATCTGCTACTCCCATAGGGATACAAATTGTAAAGGAAAAGAGAAACGCAAAAATTGTGTCACAAATATATGAGTGTTTGCGCACCCAGATGTCGGGAAATACCCAACACAAAAGAAAAGTTGGAGCTGGAGATGAATGTTATTATTGACGATAAGACATGGGAACGTGTGTGCAGAGAACACTGAATAACTTGTGTGGAGAGAATTCAGCTGGAAATTGGAAATGAGGTATTTCAGAACTTCGTTCCAGGTAGAAAAATTTGATGAAAGTAAAACTAATTTATGTTGGAGGAACTGCAAAAGAATCGGAGACTATATACACATCTTCTAGGACTGCCCCAAACTGAAACCATACTGGGAGGGGATTTATACAGAAATACTTGCCATTCTGAATATTGATTTAACATTAGAGCCACTGCATTCTATATTCTATATATTCTAGGAGCAATCCCAGTTGGAAGCATAGAAAGGAAAAAGGTATAAGGAAAATGATAACTTTGTCCTGGCTTAAGCCACACCCACCCACCCTCCATCAATGGAAAGACTGTGTTCTTGATGGAAAGAATGACGGCGAAACTTCACTTGAAAACTGACTTATTTATAAACCGATGTGCTCCTGTGATTAACTATTTTATCATCAGTATGAGATAGTACTTTTTCTTTAGTTTATTTATATTTTTATAGTTTTTATTTTCTTATATATGTCATTCATTCACACGAATGTATGTATATATATATATATATATATATATATATATATATATATATATATATATATATTAGTGCTGGACAATGATTAAAATGTTTGTTACACGCAAAACGTCTCTTTCCTTTAAAGAAGGCCTACAGCTATAAAAGGAAAATACAGTAAATTTTGCTTTACTAACATCAGGGGTCTCCAACCTGCAACTCTGGACCTTCCACAATGTCTCTAAATACGTGGCTAAAATATTTTCTAAATCTTTCTTGTCATTAGGTTGGAAACCAGGGACTTTTTTACTTTTACATCATTTTACACAAATATCTACATTCCTTAGAAGAAAGTCTGTTTATCTTCTTTTTTTATAAAGGTTTTATGTTTTTATTTATTTTAAAACCTTAAAAATGGAAATGAAAATGTGGTTCTTTAAAAATAACAAACATCCTACGGTGGCTCTTCATTAAAATATATATTAAGTTTCCTTTTTGAAAAGTCTGGTAACATCTGCGTCTCTAAAGTAGTTTTATTTAGCTGTCTGAGGGAAAAATGTCTCTTTGGATTGGAAAGGCTGCAGACCCCTGCACTAAACACATAAACAGGTTTAGCAGCAGTTTTCTCTTTAAACACCAACAGTTAAAATATTTCTTCATATATAAAACCACATATTTATGATAAAGAAGGATGAAATGTTCAGGATTTACTAACTAAAAGGTAAAAAGTCAGCAGGATGGATTTAAAGCTGTGAAGCTGCTTCCTTCTAAACACAGAAGGAACAATATGTGATGAATATCAGCATCAGGTGAACAGACAGAAAGCAGGATGAGAATCTCACAGCTTCTAGATGGTGAGGAGAGAGAAATATTCACAATATGCACAATAACTTCCATCCATGCACCTTCACTGCTTCATTATCCACATTTCTGGATTTAAATTCTCTAAACTTTCATTCTTAGCTTGACTGTTTAGCTTCACCTCTGCACCTGCAGCCTCCGCTACCGGGAGTTAAGGGTTAACATCTGGTTTCCGGGTGTAGCGTCAGGTCTGTAGATGTAAATATAAACATGTGTGGTATCCACAGAAAGTCCAGAATCTCAGCTACCAGCTCAGTAAAACCATTTCTATCACCAACAAACACAGTTAAGACAACAATAATTAAAAGACCTGAGGGGTATTGCACGAAACCAGAATAAAGAAATCCAGGATAATTAAGCAAGCCCAGCTTGACCTAGCTTGCGCGGCCTATCCTGGCTTAATTGGTTGCACGTTTGCTGAGCCAGGATGAGAAGGTGCGGCTAGGTTAAGCCAGGTGAAGATAGTTGGGATAAGTGTGTGTGCACGGCAAACTGAAGCAGACCTCGCGATCGCTCACAAAATCACCGATGGGGAAATGGATAAAAGTCGCGCGTCCTACGTCACGGCCGCTGAGCAACAGCTCCTGACGGAGTTCTCTGACGAAGTTAAGGATATTATAAGGAAAAAAGGCAATACCAATGCCATAAGTAAAGAACGCCAGAGAGCCTGGCAGACAATAGCCGACCGGCTCAATGCGTAAGTAGTCAAAAACTGTACAATTAATAAACAGTGCTCCACTGGAACTGTCATAATTAGGCTACAATTAAAGGAGTTACTTTTCAAATCCACTAACTGTTGTATACTTTAAGAGTGACAAGCAGGTGCATGTTACTCAGGAAATGTAGAGTATGATTAGGTTCAAACAATTATCCACAATGTGTCATTTAATCTATTTTCCTCATGTAACGTTTTTATCTATTTTATCTTTCTGTCCTTCATAAAGGACAAACCTGTCTGGCCATAAAAGGACCTGGCAGCAAGAAAAAAATAAATATAAGAACATTTTGCAGGCTGCTAAGTGACTCCAAAGTAGATAACCGTGAACAAATGAGGTGAATAGATGAGGTGTCTGCTGACATATTCGATGTCTGTATGATTGTAGCAGTTAAAAAAAGGCCTATAAACTGGCACAGGGGGCGTCCCACCAAGCCAGGATGTGACTCCAGCAGAGGAACTGGCCTCCATTTAAATAAAGGGAGGCCAGTGATGGAGGGGATCCAGGGAGGGACAATAACTGACTCTGTCCCAGCCACAGAAACTGTCCGCTTCATACAAGGTACACAAAGTACTGCAATTCTACTGCACATGGAACACAATCAAATATAATATAGTGTCTGACTTTGGATAACCTTGCAGTGTCTGGGAACACAATTACACTTTTGGAGCCACCAGAAGATGATCCGGTTAGTACAGTGTCTCCAAATCACAGGCTTGGTATGTTCTGTGAAATCTTAATCCGAGTCCTCTCGCTGCATGTATACGGCAGGGGGAAGGCACATCTGCAGCTGCAGAATGCACATCTGCAGATGAGGAGACTGTGTCAGTGGAGTCCAGAAGGCTTGAGGCATGTCAGTTTTATGGGATTGGCCTGCTTATTTATTCCATGAAGGATATGAAGTCAGTGATGTGGTGCTAATAGAAAATGTGTAGCAGGACCCGGATGCTGCACAGTCTCCTAAGCGGCCTGGTAACATTGTGAGTATTGGCTAAAGTAAATCTACGTTATGCACAAATCCTGCTGTGCTAACTGACATTTCCTTTACAGACTTCACAAACTGTCAGAACGCTTTATTCAGGGCACCTGGAGAGAGAGAGAGAGCTGGCAGATGTTAAAATCAGACTCAAAAAGAGCAAGCTCCAAGAAATAGAGCTGGATCTTAAGATTAAACGCCGGACACTCAGAAAACTGGACCTGGAAATCCAGTAACCGAAAATCTGTATCTTTCAATGACATAGTCATCTCCAAAGGCCAGGGGATGTGACCTGTCCCTGAAGACTCGTTCACGTCTGAATGCTCTTCTGAGGATGCGGGCTTCCTCGTCCAGCACATCCTCTGAAAAAGGGCAAGCCATTATGAAGAGGGAACAGGTGAAGGGGAGTTGGACCTGAATATTCTACATTGCCCTCGTCATGGATTTCTTTAAATACACCTTTGTAACCTCATCCGCTGTGTTTTGTAATCTCAATTAATGCAATAAAACACATATTTATAAAACCTCTGACAGCAATTTGACGAGCAGTCTTCATTAGCATAGCAATATAACACTTGGCCTGAGTAATAATACTGCAACTCAAATCCATATAAAAAGGCTGCTGCGATTACGAACAGATTTGGATTAAATGTACAGTGACTGTATATGTAATATTTTAATACTGGATGATTAAAATGACGCGCCATACTTAGGAAGACCATGGACATGCTGTAAAACACATTAATTCCTCACAGAATTGACGTTGGACATGCAGGTAGTCGCTAGGATTAATCTTAGCCTGAGCAGTTAGCCTGGTCTGGAGCAGGCTAGCTGCAGCGGATAAATCACCACAGTAACTTGGCCGGGTTTAGTTTGAGCTGCTTTCATGCAACCGACTTAGGGCTAAATTCAGCCAGGATAACCAACATATCCCAGCTTAATCCCTTATCTTGGTTTCGTGCAATACCCCTCAGGTACTCACAGTCCTAAAAACATGTAAACACAGATGATGTTTCCCCATGAACACGAACAAACGGCTCCTCTACTGAAAGCTCACATCTCACAGATTCCACAGCTGGAAGTTTCATCTTAATATGACCAAGATTCACCAAACCAGGGGCAGAAGAAGACACGATTTTTATGCTGCATGTTTGTAAAAGTAAGAAAACATGTCTTACCTTTGCTGTCTTGCATAAATTAAAACTGCATTTATAAAAAAATAATAATAATTAAAAAGTTTCTCGTTATCTTTTGGGAGCAGCTTCTCGTCCAAAAATCACGATGTTCTGCCATCTGCAGGTTTAGACAAAGAGAAACGTCGGTTCTTCTTCTTTCTTAAGTTCCAGACAGAAAACGTCTCTTCATTTTAATAAAGCTGCTCTCTCCTGATTACATCAGGCTCACCGCTGCAGCAGGGAAGAGAGACATGGATGCCATGTTTCTGCCATCAAAGCCAGCGGCCAGCAGAAAAATAAATTTTAAAAAATTCACGCGCGATTAAAAAAATGAATGGCATTAATTAAACATTGCGTTAACACGTGATTAACGCGTTAACATGCCCAGCACTAATATACATATGTAAGGGATAATGCCTGAATGCTCCTCTTCGCGTTGGACGGTTCACTCCTCTGCATCGTCCATTAATTTATAATAATGGCCACCTCGGAGGATATTATCCTGCTTAAACCACAGTCCATTAGGAAAGAAAATAAATGTAAGCAAATTATTAAGGCGTTAATGTTATTTTTACCAGTAAAATCGTAAGTTTTTCACAAGAAGTGGCTGAGTGGACTATTTCGTTGTGATGCGTTGCCAAGGTAACCGGCTCTGACACAGAACCTGCAGCTGGTCGGCCGCAGTTAAGTTACATGACACACACATTTCAGAGGGCAGGTGCAGCTCTTGCAGCTGGTGTGTGTCCAGAAGATGAAGCCACATTTTGTTTCAGTCAAAGTCCACAGATAGTTTCCTACATCTTTTTTATTGGAAGAATATATATATATATATATATATATATATATATATATATATATATATACATACATACATATATATATATATATATATGTCGAAGGACGTTGTTCGTTTCCATCCTGCCGCTGGTTGGAAGTGACGTAATGTTCAGGAACTTATTACTTGGTTAGAGCGTGCAGCAAGAATATGCAGCGGCGCTAACAGACGGTGCTCACATTCCTGCTGACGACTCTCCTTGTAGTTAATTAAAAGTTGGGTCCTTTTCGTTCAGATGGGCCTTTGTTTTGCCTCTCCAAGTGTTCAGTGAGTGACGAGAGTGAGTACTGTTTGTTTATACCTGTGTTGCAGTTTATACGTGATGCACTCACCTTCCCTGTATTTTCTAGTTTCCCCACAAAGGCAACAGCTATAGGTTTATTTCTTCAGTAACTTATTTCTGTTTGTGTTCACGTGAACGGGGGGTGACAGACAGAGCCGCTGCAGGAGAAGCCGTTAATTGCTCTGCAAGGAGAGGGGGGAGCGGGGGAAGTGAGTGCACTGTGGGAGAGCGTTATGCTGGGAGAGATAACCAGAGTTAACCAGTAGAGGGTGCTGTTGCGCTGTGTAATTTAATTTACTGGCAAATGGTTAGATGTTGATTGCTGGGTGATTATTATTGATGTCCTGTATGCCGAATTAGTATGTTTGTTCAAGTGAGTCTATTCCAAACAACTAATGGAGCAATAATTGTTTATTGTTGTTCACAGAAAACTGTTACAACACTGAGCTGGCATAGTAAAGTGGCCGGCCACTGAAGCCTGTGAAAGACGATCCCTGACCTCTTTGTCTTCAGTTCATATGTCCTGACCGACATAGCATCTTGGTGCCTGCTATCCATACATGTAAATTAGCGCCCAGTCCTCCCCTCCTAAACATTGGTCCTTCGAGCCGGATTAGCAGCATTCATGATGCAGTGTGATGAAGAGGCTTACCCTGATGCAAGACCAAAGCATCAAAGACGTTGTCCCACCCGACTACAGGATTTTGAAGTGGACTATGTTAGCGATCCATTAGTATGGAGATCCTTACCTCCATCTCCACCGCAGAACGCATTCCTTCCCCAGGAGGGTCCAGCATACACGTTTCCCTTCCATCCCTCTCAGCCTCCATTTGGCGGCTTCCATGGGAATGCTGCTCATCATGAGACACCTCAGCTAGCCCCAGGTTGCCTCCCAAGGGGCTATCCAGCCACAGACATCCCCCCTAGATCCCATGCCCCCTTCCAGTGGGACTATCACCAAAACCCTCCTCCTTATCCTAACATCCTAACAGCCCTTCAGGAAGAGAATGCTAGACTGCTACAATCCCAACAAGCCTTTCAGTCCACCCTAAAGGAACTCAGTGAGGCCCGGAACGAGATGAAAGAGCTCATTGCTGTCGCTCGCTCTTTGAGAGAGGACATGGATCTCCATCCCTGTTCAGCTTCCAGTTCCAGCAGCTATAAGCCTCTTGGAGCCACTGCTGTAGCCGCTCAGACAAATGTGGAAGACAAGGAGGCCTGGCCTGATCCTCCGCCATGGCCTGAACCAGAGGAAGACCTGCTTAGAGGTGTAAGCAGTCTCAGCTTGGTGGGACAAGACACAGGTAGTGCTCCACCCCATCAGAAGCCCCAGAACCAAGTCAAGGTATCCTGTGAACCTTCCAGGTCTGCTTTGCAATCTCATCAGCTCTCGTACTTTGCCCCTTACAACCAGACCCTGCCTCATCTCCCAGCTCAGCCCTATCCGCAACTCTCTCATGCTCAGCCTTCCCATTCAGACTCAAGGCCTCTACCAATATCCAACAGGGTTACATCCAGCTTGCCCCCTCCTAACCTTCCTGTCCAAGCCTCTGTGTCAGAACAAGTGTATAGAGGCCCCAAACCTACTATACCTAAGCTAAGCCACCCAGACCCAAGTGAGTTTGCCAGACTCCGCATCGCCCTGGAGAATTTGCTCCCCGCTGATTCTGTCGAACTTTTTAAGTATCAGATCCTTGTGGATCATTTGAAGTTGGAGGAAGCCCGGTTAATAGCTGATGCTTATCTGAATTCCCTCATTCCCTACACAGACACCATGAGAGCCCTGTACGACAAATTTGGCCAGCCTCATGAACTAGCTCTGAGAAAGATAGCCAGTGTATTAGAGGCCCCTGAAATAAGGCGTGGCGACTCTGCAGCATTCCAGAGGTTTTCCCTCCAGATTCAGTCCTTGGTTGGTTTGCTGCAGACCTTGGGCCCAGAGGGACAGATCGAACTTAACTGTGGCTCGCATGTAGCTCGTCTCCTGAGCAAGCTTCCTGCAGAACAGAGAGCTGATTTCCGTCGACACCGGTTTAAGCGGCCGGGGACCTCACATACACTGCACGATTTGTCAGAGTGGCTCAACCATGAGTCATGGTGCCTGAGCTTTGACAGCCATGTCAGTGGCAAGAACAGTAAGAATATACAGCCTACTAAGACGAATGGTCGGCTGGCAAAACACGTGACTGTCCTGCACGGCCTTAGAGAACCGCCCACAAACGCCATCACACCAAAACTAAGTTCTGGGAAAAAGAAACCTGTGGGGAAAGCCTATTGTGCTTTCTGCCAGAGCACTGAACACTACTTCGGTGCTTGCTATCCATACATCTGAATTAGCACACAGTCCTCCCCTCCTAAACAATATATATATAACTTTATTATTAACTTTTGCTTTTTGTTGCATATATATTTTTATATATCTATTTTTTTATCTGTATGTATCTATATGCATATATGTTTTTTTGTATTTTGTTTACTTACCTTTTTTACCTACTGGCTTAATCCTGTCCTTTATGTGGATGTACAGAATGCTATGAATAATTTTTACTTGTTTATTTTCCTTCTTTCAGTATTTTTGCCGACTTGTAAATAGTTCTTTTTTTGAAAACGGATACAGTGTATTATTTTATTCGGATGATGTTTATCATTGTGACAACATTATGTAAAATTAAATGTGCATAAATATGAATAACATCATTTGTAAAAAAAAAAAATAGAAAAGGTTCAGCAGTCTCCAATTTTTGGAAAAACAACAACAAAAAAAATCAGTTTTGACAAAAATACATCCCGGACGAGCCCCCAAAAATGTAACCCTTTTAAGCATTGGCTTGTGTATTAAGAAACCCACCTTAAGCAGTAAGATTAAATCCTAACTAAGCTTCAATAAGTTCATATGGTGAAAGAGATTTTTCACAAGTAAATTACTGTCTAGGGTAATGCAAGACTCTCACTTTTAAACTGTTTGGAGATGGACGGGATATTACTTTGACCTTTGACCCTTTGAATACTCCTCATATTTACACTTCAATAACAAACACAACACAGCATTTTTTTTTAATATTAAAGATATCCCAATTAAACACATTCAAACCTTCAACCTTCACATTCAAAAGCAGAAAATGGTCAAATAAAAAAAGTAAACCCGGGCATTAGTGTCTTATAGTCCAAATTGTTCAACCTGAGTGCACTCTTAATGTAGTCTATTTATTTTTGCAAGCTTGCATTGTCTTGCTGACATACTTTCAGTTGGAGCTTATTATGTAAACTCTAACAACAGAACCTTGGTGTGTCTGTGAAGTCTGCAAGGATAAGCTGTAGCTGATGAACCTCTTCCCTCGTCACAGTAACTCTCGTTGTGGTTCGCAGTAGCACACAGCAAGGAACCGCGTTCTCCCTTTGCAGCAGTGAAACGTCCTCCGACGGTAAAACTCTCCGTGTGACGGTTCAGTGAAGCTCCTCCCATCCCACATGTGTGGTTACCCTGGGTTAGCCTAGCTTTTGTTAACTAACTTAGCTGAACTTGCATCATGTCCACCAAGCACACAAAAACATTTCAACTGCAATGGCGATTCCCAGCTCCCTACACAGCATCTATCTATCTATCTATCTATCTATCTATCTATCTATCTATCTATCTATCTATCTATCTATCTATCTATCTATCTATCTATCTGCTAATCAGGTATTTTATCTTTGCCTTTTTCCAATGAGAGAAAAAAATAGAATAAATACAACTGATATTTATCAGTGTTTATTTGTCCTTTGTACGGCTGATGTTAACATAGATGGATGGATGGACGGACAGACAGATATGTGATCCAGCATGAGTGGTGTGGTATTTATCTACTTTTCATTGTGTGCTGTTTGCCTTTTTGTGTTTAATTGTTTTAGTTGCAACGTTAACAACAACAACTTGATAACAAAGATAAAAATTTTTACTTTATTTGTCCCTCCTGAGAAGTCCAAGTCTGCGTGTAATCCATCTCTAGATGAACTACAGAGCAGTGGGCAGCCATGTTTTGGCACCTGGGGAGTAGTTGGGAGGTGTTAAGGGCCTTGCAGTGGTTCACTCCAATGTGTATGAGTTAAAGCTGTTGTACCATGAAGTGATGGTCTACCAGAAACTGATCAGACATCTGTGCAGCCTGTTAATGTCTTGCTCAGCTTCTCTCTGGTCTGCCTGTTCCTCTTCGTTTAAAACCAACATAACATTCAGATGCAGGTGACAGTGTGTCAATATTACCATTTTTCTCTGTTGGTTTGATGACATTCTTAAAACTATAAGATCATTTGGCCAAACACTCTTACAGTTCTGCGCAACATTACAGTTCACTAGCAAAAGCTCATATCTCTGCCAAAACTGTTCACACATGCTTCAAAACTAGATTCCTTTCTCATATAGATAGTCAGTGCCATCAGAATTGCAAAGATCCTTCTCAATTGCTTTGGCTTGTTTGCATTCACTTAGTGCTTTTGCCAAAATAACCTGGATGGTTCAACACAACACCACGGATCACTTGCACAAGCTCATCTCTCCCAAAACTGTTTACCCATGTGTTTAAATTAAATACTTTTTGAATATAAATAGTCAGTGTCCCCAAAATGAGTCTTCCCTTTGGCATTGTGTAAGCACTGCAGGTCAAAATGCCTCGATGTTTTGCTACTATGGCAGAGGTCCAGCTAACAGAATACAATTATCCATAAAAGTAGCTTCCATACATTAGAGCACATTAAAGGGAAATGTAGACAGTATTCTTTACATGTACCAAATATAAACACAAACAAAAAAAGAAAAGTCATATCTAGCCTACAATGCTGTAAATAAAGTTTCACTTTCACATAAAGTGACACTTCCACTGGTTGCTGTCATCACCCTTCCTCCCCTGGCCACCATCCTCATCCTCCACGCGCTGCTCTCTGTTTGGCCATAGATTTTCCCCTGCATCGCATTTATATATGGCGTTCATGACAAATTTTAACAATTGAACAGACTATTGTGGATATGATGACTTACACAGTGAAATCATGCTGACATATTTTTTGAGAGAACCATCAGACTGAGAATCAACTGATCAGTTTAGATTGAAGAAGAATTGAAGAGCTATTTATTTGGAAAATGTGCTAAATGTGGGCTCATTGTGCTAACTGTGGGCTACTTGAACATAACCATTTGCAAAGATGCACTGAGACAATTGAGACATGTGTGACACCTACAATTTTTGTTTGATGCATGTTTTTATTAATGAAGAAGGTCCCATCTTTATGTGCATTTATTTTACATTGTTGTAAGTGTAATAGATGTAGTTCGCCAGCAGAGGGAGTTTCTCCCAAGATGAGCGCTGGATGTGGTAGTCTGCTGGGAAGCGACCTATGCTCAGACCAGAGCCTGCCTGCCGACAGATCTCAGCTCATGTGTGTTCCCTGTTCTTTCCTGCAAAAATACAGGACCCATCTGAGGCCTGTAACACATGTACTACGACATTTGCAATTTGATGAACTCAGTGAGAAATGCCATGCTGCTGTGAACAGTTGCAAGGTGATTTGGAGATTGGTCCATGTTATTTTGAGAATGCCATTGCTGTTTCAAGAAATGAGCCAAACCAACGGCGAAAAACTGTAACACAGACAGTCTGCTTCTGTGAGAGCTTTAACGGACTAGTCCAGCTGCAGACGAAGAGCTGCTGTAGCCAGGAACCACGTTCAGGCCTGCTTCACTGTGTTTGACTTTTTATTTTTGAAATGTAAAGTCCAGTTCATGATTTATGTTGATTTACAAAGTTTCATTTCCACTGATGTTCAGGACGTTTTTAATTGATTACAGGACATTTCTTGTCAATAAAATGCAGACTCTACATGAAAGTAGTTTAATTTCATTCAAGAGGGATACTGTACAGATTCCTGGCCAACCAGTACCTTACTAGTACCATCTAATCAGTTTCTGGCAGACCGTCACTTTATGGAACGACACTGGCGCTCGGTGGCCCAAGCGTTTCCCCGTTGGTGAGCAGTGCCTCTGGTTATCGGTTGTTTGGTGGGGTCTGACAGCTGCTGCTCTGAGGGGAATCTCTGACTGCACCAATCACCTGGAGACACGATGTGTGCGCAGCAAGTGTCTGGAAGCGCCATCGCAGCGCAGGAATGGTCCCGCATGAAGGAAAAAACAAAATGTGATTGTAACCCAGGTGCCAAAACTGCTAAATCTTGGGTTCTCACTCTCACTCCACTATGACTCTTTGCATTTGGTGTCCGGGAGTGTGTGTGTCATGTGATTACCTGTGGTCACATGGGCCGCGCTCAGCCAATCGTCACGCTTATTATTTGGCAGTCAAACACTGCACGGGAGATGCGAGGGACACATGGGGGAGAGTTGCTGCAGGCGCTAACTACCGCTGCCCATATTGGTCGAAAGCCGCGTTGGCTGGCTTAGAAACTACGGAATTGGCCAGGTTTTTGGATGGCGAGCTAAGACTAGGCCACGAGCCTGAAGAAACCACCAGGGTGATCTGAGGACTTGAATCTGAGAGACTCGACCTGCTTTAGCTGGGCTGGTAGGAGGCTCCTGCAGCCATTTTGAGAACTCTGCCCTTGTTCTTACTGTCCCACCAGCTACAGATACATCTATATACCTACACACCCTGGACTGTTTTTTTTCCCTTTTTGTTTTTTGAGAATTCAATCGTGTGGATTGCAATTGGGACAGGATCAGTAATCCTATATACAGTACAAGGTTGTTGGCGCTGTTGTTGGGATTTTGGTATTGTTGCTTGTTTTCTTTTCTTTTGTACAGCATTACACTGAATGCTTAATAGTGTTAATTGTTTTTTGCGAATGGCCATTCGAACTCACTGTTATGTATGTTGGTTGTCTGTTGTTTTTTTTTCCCACAATATATGGTACCAATCCACACCAAAGAAGCCCTACAGTCTCTGTCTACTCTCTCCATGAGTTGAGCCAGTCTTCTGACCTAGCCCAGACCTTAAAGGATATAATGTAATGTTACTTAAGGCAGTGCTTCCATTATAACTATCATCACTTATAGCAACGTATATGCTACATATTCGTGGCGAGCTAGCCAGGAGCGAGTTTGTACAGGACTGAATTAAATATTGTGGTCAACAACAACAGTAATACATAACTATGGATGGACTATCATCACTTATAGCAACGTATATGCTACATGATGACTGTGATAAGGTGCTTGGTGTGGCCAATAAGAGGGCCAGGATTCAGCTGGGGGTGGCCACAGCCACTCCCTTCGCCATTGGAGACACACTGGGATAAAAAGGAAAGGAAATTAGAGCGGAAGGAGCACCAAGCGGGCAGCTATCAAACTGAAATGAAGACAGAGAAGGGACATACACCAGGGACCACGTGCAGCTGGGACCACGGGCACAGGGGACCACGGGCACCGGGGACCACGGGCACCGGGGACCACTGGCACCGGGGATCATGGTTCCCGTGCCGTGTGACTGTTATAGCCACACGCCACATGTGTAGCTTAAGGCCCTGACCTGTCGTACCCTCGTGCTGGCATGTGCTTACTGTCTCAGGTGACCCGTGCATGTGACAGACAATCATGTGACAGACCAGAATTGGGAGGAATCGGGAGGAGGATCAGCTTTGCTCCCCACTTTAAATACCCCTGCCCCAGATGGTGCTATTTTTTCCTTTTAATATTCTTACTACTTTTTAGCCCAGTTAGTATTTATCTGACTTTTAGGTTGAGTATTTTTGTTTTGTTTTCCAAGTTAGTCCGCTCCTGGTCTGAGTTGTCTCTCTTAGGTCAGCTGTAAAAACGGACTGTTCGTTTTTGTTCACTGGGTCACCCTGTCAGTAACTGTTTACACGTGGGCCCTGTTTCCAAAAGCAGGTTCAACAAACTCTGAGTTAAAAGCGCAACTCTGGGTTGACCAACTCTGAGCTGTCAAACTCAGAGTTTTCATTTTCAGAACAGGTGATAACTTAGTTAAATCAACTCTGAGGTAACTTCCCCCTGAGAACAGCGCCTGCTCGACAGATAAAAAGCCCCTATCAATGGATCACGGATAACATGATTCACCATGGCAACAGGTGAAAATAAGAGTTGCTCCTCCTACACTACTCCAGTGGAGTTAGATGTATTAATGAATGTACATGCAGAATATGACCATATATTTCAGGAAAAAAGCAATCCAGTAGCGGCAGCAAAAGAAGGTGGCATGGCAGAAAATAGCTGACGAGTCAACGCATGAGTAGTATTTTTATCTAGTGTTCCACTTATTAAACATTTGTATCTCTGCTTCAGTGTGTCTTGGTATTAATATTCTCAACAGATATTTCTTAATTTGGTGTTTTGTAATTGTTTATGCACTGCAACCCTGCCAGAATGTCCCTAACTGTAGGCAGATTGTTCTCGTTGAGTCTGATTACAGGGACAGTTATAAGGAAGAGTTGCTCTCTTTTCCCTTGCATATCGCACTACCGCACAAGCATCATTAAATGTGCTGTAGACCATTATGTCTGACCCTATTTACTGATGTTTCCCCATTTATCTAAATGCAGACACTGTTCCTTTTGAACAATCAGCTAGTTGAACCTCTCAGTGACTGAAGCTGCCACCTGTATTTACTCCAGTAAGATGTTGTTCGGTCTGCGGCTTACAATGAACCAAAACCTGGCTCTGGAAGATTCAGCTCCCTGTGGAACAGCTGACAAGCTGCACCTCCAACAACAAACAGAAACATCACATGTAGAAATGGAGCACATGAGGTTGCAGATGAAAGAAACAAATGTAGAACTGCTGGAACGCGAGTTAAAGGTGGGTGAGGAACCCATGCTGGATCATTTAACGTGTTTTACCAAGACAAGAATCACCTGTTAACTACTGTACTGCTTTTGTACCTGCAGGAAATAAAGAAGACTTCATAAAACAATAAAAGCACAATGTCTTTATTAGACACTGGGGAGGCGATGCGTCCATGTTGTCTCTGACTGCTCTTCCATCTTGTGCTTCAGCAGGGGGTAAGGATCTTCATTATCAGCTGCATTCAGTGGCTGAGTCGGACGTTGCTCCTCTCATTGTGGCGATGTTGTGGAGAATGACACATGCCACAATAAAGTCACATGCCCTATCAGGTCCGACTGAGCCTACGAAGGCACTGGAAGTGGCCTTAAGCATCCCAATAGTCATCTCTGCCCTGGCTGAAGTCCTGCAGTGAGCCAAGCCGGGCTCAGGATCAGGGTCAGGGGTCAGCAAAAAAGGCTGGCATTTAAGGCTACAACTTACCTGCACATTAATGCTGTGGAAAGACTTCTTATTCACATAATCTCCTTCATCTCCTGAAGGAGCTGTGACAGGAATCTGAGTCCATCTATGCAGCCAATCACACCCGGAAACCCTAAAACATATCAGATTAACTGATGTGTTCCACATTACAAAAAGTTCATTACTGCTTAGACAAATACCTGCAATTCTGTGGAATTCTTCTTTGATGTATCTTGTGGGTCTGTGACTTGGGAAAACCACTAATGTGTAGAGCAAACATTTCAGTGTAAGAGTGACAGTTCTCACTGTCTGACAGACTGCTGCCTTTAAGATATGCTCAGCATCACCGATGTTACAAAGAAAACTCCCGTTGGCAAAAAAAAAAAAAAATGAAGAGCAACACAAAGAACCTGCTCCGACCTGAGAGCATGTCCACCATGTGTCATATGACCAATATGAGGACTGAGAATGTTGTTCAGATACAAGATCGATGCAGAAAAACTGTAACGCTCTAACAAATAATCATGAGGGAATGATAAAACATCCATCACCCTTTCCTGACGTAGATACCGGCGGAGTCATCGTGCTTCGATGTCAACTGGCTCTTCAAGGAAAGGACTAAACCTGCTTTCTGAAACGGGGCCCTGAGGGGTATTGCACGAAACCAAGATAAGCGATTAAGCCGGGATATGTTGGTTATCCTGGCTGAATTTAGCCCTAAGTCGGTTGCATGAAAGCAGCTCAAACTAAACCCGGCCAAGTTACTGTGGTGATTTATCCGCTGCAGCTAGCCTGCTCCAGACCAGGCTAACTGCTCAGGCTAAGATTAATCCTAGCGAGTCACCTGCATGTCCAACGTCAATTCTGTGAGGAATTAATGTGTTTTACAGCATGTCCATGGTCTTCCTAAGTATGGCGCGTCATTTTAATCATCCAGTATTAAAATATTACATATACAGTCACTGTACATTTAATCCAAATCTGTTCGTAATCGCAACAGCCTTTTTATATGGATTCGAGTTGTAGTATTATTCTATTCTATTCTACTTTACAGTCATTTAGCAGACGCTTTTATCCAAAGCGACTTACATTTGAGAGTAAGAACAACACAAGCATGAATTCAAACAAGATGGGACGTCATAATTAAGTGTTAGTCAGACCGCTTTTGAGTCCAGTTGGACCCAGGTGCTGTCGTGCAGTGCATATAATTTTTTTTTTTTTAGTCATTTTATTTAAATACAGGATCACGATTTCATCACACAATATCAACTTGGTCATAAGTGCATGATTTCATCAGGCCAAGTGTTATATTGCTATGCTAATGAAGACTGCTCGTCAAATTGCTGTCAGAGGTTTTATAAATATGTTTTATTGCATTAATTGAGATTACAAAACACAGCGGATGAGGTTACAAAGGTGTATTCAAAGAAATCCGTGCCGAGGGCAATGTAGAATATTCAGGTCCAACTCCCCTTCACCTGGTCCCTCTTCATAATGGCTTGCCCTTTTTCGGAGGATGTGCTGGACGAGGAAGCCCGCATCCTCAGAAGAGCATTCAGACGTGAACGAGTCTTCAGGGACAGCTCACATCCCCTGGCCTTTGGAGATGACTATGTCATTGAGAGATACAGATTTTCGGTTACTGGATTTCCAGGTCCAGTTTTCTGAGTGTCCGGCGTTTAATCTTAAGATCCAGCTCCATTCCTTGGAGCTTGCTCTTTTTGAGTCTGATTTTAACATCTGCCAGCTCTCTCTCTCTCTCCAGGTGCCCTGAATAAAGCGTTCTGACAGTTTGTGAAGTCTGTAAAGGAAATGTCAGTTAGCACAGCAGGATTTGTGCATAACGTAGATTTACTTTAGCCAATACTCACAATGTTACCAGGCCGCTTAGGAGACTGTGCAGCATCCGGGTCCTGCTACACATTTTCTATTAGCACCACATCACTGACTTCATATCCTTCATGGAATAAATAAGCAGGCCAATCCCATAAAACTGACATGCCTCAAGCCTTCTGGACTCCACTGACACAGTCTCCTCATCTGCAGATGTGCATTCTGCAGCTGCAGATGTGCCTTCCCCCTGCCGTATACATGCAGCGAGAGGACTCGGATTAAGATTTCACAGAACATACCAAGCCTGTGATTTGGAGACACTGTACTAACCGGATCATCTTCTGGTGGCTCCAAAAGTGTAATTATGTTCCCAGACACTGCAAGGTTATCCAAAGTCAGACACTATATTATATTTGATTGTGTTCCATGTGCAGTAGAATTGCAGTACTTTGTGTACCTTGTATGAAGAGGACAGTTTCTGTGGCTGGGACAGAGTCAGTTATTGTCCCTCCCTGGATCCCCTCCATCACTGGCCTCCCTTTATTTAAATGGAGGCCAGTTCCTCTGCTGGAGTCACATCCTGGCTTGGTGGGCCGCCCCCTGTGCCAGTTTATAGGCCTTTTTTTAACTGCTACAATCATACAGACATCGAATATGTCAGCAGACACCTCATCTATTCACCTCATTTGTTCACGGTTATCTACTTTGGAGTCACTTAGCAGCCTGCAAAATGTTCTTATATTTAATTTTTTCTTGCTGCAGGTCCTTTTATGGCCAGACAGGTTTGTCCTTTATGAAGGACAGAAAGATAAAATAGATAAAAACGTTACATGAGGAAAATAGATTAAATGACACATTGTGGATAATTGTTTGCACCTAATCATACTCTACATTTCCTGAGTAACATGCACCTGCTTGTCACTCTTAAAGTATACAACAGTTAGTGGATTTGAAAAGTAATCCTTTAATTGTAGCCTAATTATGACAGTTCCAGTGGAGCACTGTTTATTAATTGTACAGTTTTTGACCACTTATGCATTGGGCCGGTCGGCTATTGTCTGCCAGGCTCTCTGGCGTTCTTTACTTATGGCATTGGTGTTGCCTTTTTTCCTTATAATATCCTTAACTTCGTCAGAGAACTCCGTCAGGAGCTGTTGTTCAGTGGCTTTTATCCATTTCCCCATCGGTGATTCTGTGAGCGATCGCGAGGTCTGCTTCAGTATGCCGTGCACACGCACTTATCCCAACTATCTTCACCTGGCTTAACCTAGCCGCACCTTCTCATCCTGGCTCAGCAAACGTGCAACCAATTAAGCCAGGATAGGCCGCGCAAGCTAGGTCAAGCTGGGCTTGCTTAATCATCCTGGATTTCTTTATTCTGGTTTCGTGCAATACCCCTCTGGTCTTGTTGGCATGAAATCAATGTGGTGTTTATTTGCAGTGTTTTGATGTGCAATGGATAAAGGTTTAACTGGGCACCATCACCATCGATAACAAGGTTGTTTCATTTCACCATCCATTTACTTCAATATTGACTTCAAGGCAGCAAACTTTCTCCTCCAGCGCTCTCCAGCGCTGTTATCTTCTTAAATAGGTCTTGGTAGTCATCTGTGGAGATGGAAGCCTAGCGTTAGCACTTTTCCAAGCTACTTAGCTTTAGCTGAGTGCTACGTGCAGACTACAGCTGTGTGTAGGCCACACACAAGGAGCGCTGATTATAAAAGAAGTATGAAAAATGTTGCGGTTTCTAATAAAAATGCTTTAATCCCAATGATTTATAGGTACCTTGGGCAGGTTTTTTAGTGTGGTGACAGTCTTTCTGGTACGTGATACCTTTTCGATGTGAGCTACTTGAAGCAGGTGATGGTGACAAAAATTGTTGAGAATGCCCTGCCTGTCTGTGTCAGCCCTCCTTATAAATGTTTACAAATGGAAACACAGCACTATAAATTGACCCCCACCAGGAACCTATAAGCCTGTCCATACATGGAGTCTAGAGTTCACTGACTCTTAGCAGGTAGCAGTCTGCTTACAGCTGCAACCAAATATAGTCATAACCTATGCAGTGTTAAGGAAATCTAATTATAAACATATGCAATGCTGAGGATCAGACACTTCAAAAATAAAAAAGGGAAAAAAATCAGCATAAAAATCAATAAAAATTCTAAGCTAAGAGCAAGAGCAGCAGCAAGTGTATAAGGAAGCAGGAAGCACATTAGTGATAACATTTTACAGCTGTTTGCACTAAAAACTTAATGAACACAAAAATATAAAGAATCAGAATTTAATGTCTCAAAGAATTTTTAAAATATTTACAAATTCCGAGTCTGATAGACTCTGTTATTACGGAAAAGAAATTATGGCTTGGGGTTTCAGAATTGGAGGACACTTTGTTATCAATAAAAGGAAAAATTTGCAAATTATATAATATCCTGATAGGAGAAGGTCAATCCTCTTTCCAAAGTTTAAAGGAGATCTGGGAGAAGGGCTTGGGGAGAATATTAAAAGATGGCTGGTTAAGTATCTGTGAAAGAATTCAATTCCCTTTTACAAGTAATAAAATTAAGGAAGTCAATTTCCTTAATTTTCCTTAAGGCCAACAAAGATGCATAAAATATCAAAGAACATGTCATCCCTGTGTGTTCTGGGATTCTCTGAGGAATTACTGCAGCTCCATTCAATCTTTTCCTTACATTTAAGTAGCAATTTAGATTTACTAAACCACACATATAACATACGGTTAGATCACAAAAATTGCAGGATGCTACTTTTGATCACTTATTTTGCAAAGAAATGTATACTTTTATTTTGAAAGATGGTGGATGGTGGAAAAGAGGAGCAGCAGAAAAAGAGAACAAACCGAGAGCTTCATTTTCTCATCAGCTGAACAAAGAAAGCTGATGGAGATCAGTGACGTGCGGTGGGTTCATGGCTGGTGAGGCACCGACTCCTCTGGAGTCACATTTACATTGTAAGAACAAAAAGAGCTTCTTATTTCACTATTCATCCACCAGCATGAATCTACGCCCCCTGGAGGTGAGGTAGAGTACTGCCTGCCTCCCCTGACAGCACGTCACTGCTGGATAAGATGTACCGGCCCTGCTCAGTTTATTAATAACCCAATAATCAATATGCATATTTTGTGAATATATTATTGTGTATGTGTGTTTATGTGTGTGTGTGCGTGTGTGTGTGTGTGTGATCTACATTAACTCTGTTCCACCAGCAGCAGCATCTTACCAGCAAAGCGAACCTGCAGCAGGTGGAAATAAAGAACCAGAACATGTCTCAGAGTGGGAGGAATCTTTGAAGAAATGTTTGTTCTAAACGTGTTGAGCTGTAAACATGTTGCTCTGTAGATACCAAGACAACGTCAGAGACCACTGCTACTGGTGGTCCTCCCCCTGAAAACCGTGGGTCTGGTGGTCTGAATGAGCTTTGAATGAAGCGTGCGCCCTCTGCAGGGTCATTAATAAAAGGCCGAGCCATGGTAACCAGAAAGGAAGCCTGTCTCTATCTATCTCTATCTTTCTCCATCCATCTCTTTAGACCAGCTTTCTCTCTCTCTCTCTCTTTAAACACCCTCAGCCTGTATGGACGGGGCTCAGCTGATCCCAGTTTTACTGTTAGCCAGCCAGAGGCAGTGGAGGTCAGAGTTCCTGAACCTGGGGAGGGTTAATAAGGTAGTTAGTTTTAATGAATACCATGTTATTTTTCATTTAATTTCATGTTCAGTACGTGTATAGTCGTGTTTCTTTAGTTAAACTGGCGCTGACAGATTTATTTATTATTCCAGACAAAGTAGTGATAAGTGTTCGTTTGTTTTATACTTTTATACCAGAATGAGGCGGAGCAGCGTTCTAGGTAGAACTGTCTTTAGGGAGTCTGTATCAGACCTTTGAGACACCACTAAACCTTTGGGGGGTGGGGCAGCCACCTCTGGCCTCCTGGGGCCCTGGGCCCTTCGCTTGGGCTGCCCTGGGTGGCCGGTCCCTGGCGGGGCCGGCGGCTGCTGATCTTGGCCCACTGGGACCTGTGCCCCGGGACCGTGGGGGGCTCTTGCTGGGGCTCTCCTCTGCCACCCTTCAGGTGAGGCTGGAGTCGTCTTTGTGGTGGGGTGGCTTGGGTTGGTGCTCCGGGGCTGCTGCTGAGGGCCCGGGCCTCTGGCCCTGGTCTGCCTCTGGCCTCCGTGGAGGCGAGGTCGCATTTGCATGATCTCACTCACCACTCTTCATCACTGATCGCTCCTCTTCCTCATCCTCTGCATGCTGACACAGTCACTGAGTTGTCCAGTGGGTTTTAATACTAAGAGATAATTCTTTTTTTTGTTTTTCCTGTCAGTTAGTATCTGGTCGCTGTTGTGCTACTTTCATGATATGTCTTTTTGATTTGGTTATTATTTAAAAACTCTTAATGACTAGCAGCTCTGTTTTTTGTAAAAGTTGTAGGAAATGTTCTGGTGTGTTCATGTACAGGTGTAACAGTTTGTTGTCTGGTGATGGTGTGGATTGAAGGGTCGTTTCCTTCTGTCTGTGATCTTTTTGTCTCCTTTCTTCTTTCCCTTTTGCTCTTTTTGCTATTTTCCATCTTTTTCTGTCCCCTCCGGTCAGGTCCAGCAAGATTACATAGATTCTGTGATTGCTATTTTCCATCTTTTTCTGTCCCCTCCAGTCTGGTCCCGCTCTGCTGGGTCTTGAATCTCAATAATGGGCCCTTAGGCCCAGTGTGGAGATGCCTTTTTTATCCTCTCCAGCTTCATCTTACTCCCCTCATGTTACCTTTCACCTATATCTAAGTCAAGGAGCGCTGTAGAAACGGCTGCTCCGTCAGTCTGCCTGTTCCTGTTGTGTTATATGTTGTTTTGTCTAGTCTTGGATGGGTTGTACTGAAAACATGAATTTCCCTACAAGGGATTAATAAAGTATTTCTGATTCTGATTTCTGATTCTGATTCTGAATGACTGGAGCTACTTCCCACCTGTTCTTTTACTGGCTGCTTCATGCTGGGACGACTTGTTCAGAAAGACGTCTGCAGACACCAGAACGTTGAGCGGGGCCTGAAGCCTTGTTTCCAACAAAGGATACGGAGCAGATCCTGCAGATGAAGCACTCGCCTCAGTTAGTGGACCCAGGCCGATGAGCCACATGTTGAACCACACATGATCTGGATGTTTACAAAATTAAATTGCTTTGGTTAATGACAACAGGTTTCATTTCCACTTTGCAATTCCTGTTCTCCCCCAGAGAGGAAAGTTCATGTAACATTGGGATGAACCCATGATGCCATCTAACATGGCTGAAGGTTGGCTGTGAGATACCCGAATTGGCAGCCGGGTCCCTCTGAAAGGTGCCGGTTGTCAGAAAACCCAGTTAGTACTTAGAAAAGGAGTGGCATGGCCTGCTTCCTCCGGGTGCAACTCTGGAATGCTGGGCCCATAGCATCTAGGAGGTCTGACATCACAGCAAACGACCGTCAGAACCGACTCATGAGCCATGCAGTAAGTATTGCTGGTCTAATTAACATTAAAAACATTTTAAATGATTAACATTAAAAATTATTATCTCAGCAACTACAGTGATACAGACCAAACATTAATAGATCGAACTTCAACAGCAGTCTTTATTAAACAAGATTTACAGTCACTTTGACTAACTACATTGTGCACTGCTGCAAGGTAGTGTGGTGGTCACCACAGACTCACAGCAAAAGGTCGCTGGTTCGAGCCTCAGCTGGGGGGAGGTTTGAACCTGGGGGGCGGTGGCCTTTCTGTGTGGAGTTTGCATGTTCTCCCCGTGTATGCATGGGTTCTCTCCGGGTTCCCCGGCTTCTTCCCACCATCCAAACACATGATGTTAGCCTAATTGGTCAATCTAAATTCACCCACCCTGGGAGTGAGTGTGAGTGGTTGTTTGTCTCTCTGTGTTGGCCCTGCAATGGACTGGTGACCTGTCCAGGTGTACCTGCCTCTCACCTGAAAAATGCTGGGATAGGCTCCAGCTTACCTGCGACCCCTAATGGACAAAGCAGTACAGATAATGAAAGAAAAAAAAAAAAAAAAAACTACAGAAGAACTACAAAAAGTAATGTGACAAGTGACGCCCTGCAGTTAGCTTGGCTGTTAGCGTGGGTGATAGTTAGCCTGGATATTAAAGTGGGTGAAAACGTCACAGTTAGCCTAGCTGTTAGCGGGGTGATAACCTGACAGTTTAGCCTTGATGTTAGCATGTGTAATAAATTGACAGTTGGCCTGGCTGTTAGCATGGGTGATAACCTGACAGTTGGCCTGGCTGTTAGCGGGGGTGATAACCTGTCAGTTAGCTTTGCTGTTAAAGCGGGGGAAAACCTGACAGTTGGCCTGGCTGTTAGCGGGGGTGATAACGTGTCAGTTAGCTTTGCTGTTAAAGCGGGGGAAAACCTGACAGTTGGCCTGGCTGTTAGCGGGGGTGATAACCTGTCAGTTGGCCTGGCTGTTAGCGTGGCTGATAACCTGACAGTTAGCCTGGATGTTAGCGTGGGTGATAACCTGACAGTTAGCCTGGATGTTAGCGTGGGTGATAACCTGACAGTTAGCCTGGATGTTAGCGTGGGTGATAACCTGACAGTTAGCCTGGATGTTAACGGGGGTGATACTCTGTCAGTTAGCTTTGCTGTTAAAGCGGGGGAAAACCTGACAGTTGGCCTGGCTGATAACCTGACAGTTAGCCTGGATGTTAGCCTGGCTGTTAGCGTGGGTAATACCCTGTCAGTTAGCTTGGCTGTTAGTGTGGGTGAAAACCTGACAGTTATAGCCTGGCTATTAGCATGAGTAATAACCTGACAGTTAGCCTGGCTATTAGCATGAGTAATAAGCTAACAGTTAGCCTGGCTATTAGCATGAGTAATAAGCTGACAGTTAGCCTGGCTATTAGCATGAGTAATAAGCTGACAGTTAGCCTGGCTATTAGCATGAGTAATAAGCTAACAGTTAGCCTGGCTATTAGCATGAGTAATAAGCTGACAGTTAGCCTGGCTGTTAAAGCTGCTGATAACCTGACAGTTAGCCTGGCTATTAGCATGAGTTATAAGCTGACAGTTAGCCTGGCTATTAGCATGAGTAATAAGCTAACAGTTAGCCTGGCTATTAAAGCTGCTGATAACCTGACAGTTAGCCTGGCTATTAGCATGAGTTATAAGCTGACAGTTAGCCTGGCTATTAGCATGAGTAATAAGCTGACAGTTAGCCTGGCTGTTAAAGCTGGTGATAACCTGACAGTTAGCCTGGCTATTAGCATGAGTAATGAGCTAACAGTTAGCCTGGCTATTAGCATGAGTAATAAGCTAACAGTTAGCCTGGCTATTAGCATGAGTAATAAGCTGACAGTTAGCCTGGCTATTAGCATGAGTAATAAGCTGACAGTTAGCCTGGCTATTAGCATGAGTAATAAGCTAACAGTTAGCCTGGCTATTAGCATGAGTAATAAGCTGACAGTTAGCCTGGCTGTTAAAGCTGGTGATAACCTGACAGTTAGCCTGGCTATTAGCATGAGTTATAAGCTGACAGTTAGCCTGGCTATTAGCATGAGTAATAAGCTAACAGTTAGCCTGGCTATTAAAGCTGCTGATAACCTGACAGTTAGCCTGGCTATTAGCATGAGTTATAAGCTGACAGTTAGCCTGGCTATTAGCATGAGTAATAAGCTGACAGTTAGCCTGGCTGTTAAAGCTGGTGATAACCTGACAGTTAGCCTGGCTATTAGCATGAGTAATGAGCTAACAGTTAGCCTGGCTATTAGCATGAGTAATAAGCTAACAGTTAGCCTGGCTATTAGCATGAGTAATAAGCTGACAGTTAGCCTGGCTGTTAAAGCTGGTGATAAACTGACAGTTAGCCTGGCTGTTAAAGCTGGTGATAAACTGACAGTTAGCCTGGCTGTTAAAGCTGGTGATAAACTGACAGTTAGCCTGGCTGTTAAAGCTGGTGATAACCTGACAGTTAGCCTGGCTGTTAGCGGGGACATGCTCTGCTGACGTCCTGCTGCAGATTCTTCTCTGATGTGGAAACATCTGAGCACCCAACAGCTGCAGAGTAATCTATCATCTTCAGAGAACACGTATAAAATGTAGTAAAAGCACATAAAACCAGGTGACAACAGATTAAGTCATGTTTTTATTGGCATTTTTGGAGAAGACCATAGGTTTTACAACAGATTTCATTCTTCAGAGTTCTAGAGAGAGGGAGAGCAAATTATCATTCTACCACCAACAGTCGCCATCAGCTCTTTATCATCAACAGGCAGACTCTTAATCAGCATCAGAAAACAAGAAAAAGTCCAACAGTTCTGCTTTGTAAATAAACATCCAGGGTTGCATCATTCAGTTTAAGAAAGAAAAGTTTAAAGTTTACATATCTTACCATTAAATCGGTAAAGGAGTGAAATAATTAAGGAGTGAGGAGGGAAAGATGATCCGAGATGTTTCCACTGGGACAGAAAAACCTTCACCGGTCTCCAAAGAAAGAACAAACAGGGCGATGCAGAGGACAAAAATATGGAGGGGGTGGAGGGGTCAGGGTGGGGGAAGGCAGCTACAGCCTTCCCAGTCTAAAAAATAAAAACAAAAACATTTCCCCAGATGGAATTTTATGATTTATACACATATGAAAATATAGATCAGAGCAGACGGAGGCGTGTAGATCTTATGTTTCCATCACAGAGACGCAGGAACACAGCGCTTGGTCCTGGTCACCCACCGACGACGCGCTCACCCACCAACCAATCAGAACCCTGCAGACACAAACACAGGTGCTGTCACAACAACAGCATCTACAAGAGAGAGAGAGAGAGAGAGAGAGAGAGAGAGGGACGGCGGGCAGCTGAACGTCTGGTTCTGGTCCAGCTCAAAGGCCTGAACCAGGAAGCTGGATTTTTTCTTATCCCGGTAACTTCTGGGTTAACCCAGAGTTTTCTCTCCTATGAAGCTGGTCCACTTCTTACCGGGTCAATCACCATGGTAACTTGCGTTGAACCTGCTCTGGAGTAGGTTCTGTTCTGGATCAGAGATCAATAAGTATAAAAGCTCCACCTCCCAACCAGTCAGTTCTCTTGGAAAATGTCCCGCCCACTTTTAGAGCATTCTGTCCAGGTTTGAGGCTTGGAGAGGAAGAGTTTTTAGTGAGAGACAGGCCTGTCATGATAACAAATTCTGCTGTGTGATTAATTTTCTCAGAAATTATGGCAAACTACAACGTTGTGCAAAGCGAGCAGTGAGTGAACCATGTGCTGCTGCGACCCTGCTGCACCTTTTACACACGCCGGGACACCAGGCCAAGAGTAACGAGGCCCACTGGGAATCCTTCCAAACCTCTCGATTAGCTGGCATCGCTCTGATGTGTATTTCAGCGTGAGAAATTGGAGGTTTAGTGTGAGAGTGTAAGAAGCACTCAAATGTGTGAGTCTCACGGCCAATGCTTGAGAGTTGGCAGCCCTTCAAACAAATGCGGAGTACTGGCTCGTACACGTTAGTGGTTCACCACGAACTTGTGCTGCAACATGCTGCCGTCACGTATGACACGAGAGATCACGCTGCAAGAAACAAGAGCGTTCAGTCGGGATACTCCATAGTGAAACCTGCTGTCATACACAGTCTATGGTAAAGTAAGATTAAAAAAATTGAAAATTATCACGGCTGGCAAACTTTTAGCGCTCATTTTTTTACCGTGCTATTAATTGACTTATTGCTTACTGTGACAGACCTACTGAGAGATGCATCCTTAAGATGAAGAAATGAAGCCTTGTATCAGAGCTGTGAAGCATGTTTCTGTGCTTGTTCTTAAATGGTTCCCATTTAGCTCCACCAGCTGAGATAATGAGCTTAATAATAACGCTTATACATGGCAGAACAGCAGAACCATGAATTTATAGAACTACAACTACTCGTGTTGTCACGATGAGGAATTAATATTCCAACAAACGCTCACATGCCGAGCCTCTAAAGAACTGAATAAAAAATTTAAAGGAAAGAAATTAAGGAAGCTCCGCCCAAACACCTGGGCCGTTTAAACTGTCCCATCAGTTTATGTAAGGTATAATGCCCTCCGAGGTGTCCATTACCACAAATTAATGGACGACGGCAAAGTCCATTAATTTATGATAAAGGACATCTCGGAGGGCATTATACCATGGTCCAATAAGAAAGAAAAAGTATTAAGTAAATTATTAATGCGTTAATGTTGTTTTTTTACCGGTTAAAAACGTAAGTTTTTCACAAGAAGAGGCTGAGTGGACTGTTTCGTTTTGACGTGTTGCCAAGGTAACCGGCTCTGACACAGAACCTGCAGCTCGGTCGGCCGCAGTTAAGTTACATGACACACACATTTCAGAGGGCAGGTGCAGCTCTTGCAGCTGGTGTGTGTCCAGAGGATGAAGCCACATTTTGTTTCAGTCAAAGCCCACAGATCGTTTCCTTCATGTTCGATAAGCCTGCAGGCTGCTCTGATCTGGCGCGTCTACAGCGGCGTCTGCATTTCTGTTGCCACGGTTACCAACTACCGTTTAGTCAGCACAATAATTTACAGCAATAAGTCTATTTGAGCAAAACTTCTTTCATAGGTGTCCATTATCACTTTTTAATGGACACCCTCCAGCCAATCAGAATCGAGTATTCACCCAGACCATGGTATAAATTGTATTAAGTGTTAATTCCTGGCTGTTGCTATGGCAACAGTGTTGCTTCTGGCCTAGATGATGTTTTAATTCTTCATATTTGTTAAGAATAATTGTCTGCTCCTCCATGGTGAAGTAGCTGCAGAGTTTCTCCATGTCTGTGATTGGTCAGACGCTGAAAAACCTTTTATATGCTCTGATCCAGATGGAAAACCCTGGGTTGAATTACCGAGGTGATTAATAAAGTATTTTTCATTCATTTTCATTCATAGCCATCAGGACCCTGAATGTCTGGGTAACCCTGGTAACGGAGGGATACCTGGGTATGCTTCATCGTACAGGCCTCGGGCTTCCATGATGCTGCAGGAGAGCTGTGTAGGACTTTGTGTCCATGATGTCTTTACCTGAACCCAAAGAACGGCAGCAAATAAAAAGCCAGTAAACCTTTACAGCAAGGATGCTGAACTCATCCTAGTCCAGGTTTCACATTCAGCTCAATCTGGTCTCCAGTGGTCTAGACCAGTAAAATAACAGCATAATAACCTAGAAATAATTAAAACTACACATTTACACTTTGTTTTAGTAGAAAGACGTACGGGTAGATTATCGAGATCTTTCCATGTAATAAAATATCCTTTTAGAAAATATTACAAACTGGGAATTTATGGAGACAAAGTCTCTGTATATATTAACTATATTTTGACTGAGTTAAAGATTCACATCAATACGGTGTAATAAATGATTCATTAAGGATCCAAGCCCACAGAGCAGCGCAGAGCCATTGCGGTTCCCAGCACTTTGAGCTGGAACCCTACCATTTTTGTTCCATTTTGGTATTATTTATTTTCATTATTATTCTTCCACCCAAACATGAGTCTGTACATACTCACCAAATTGGCCCAGCCCTTCAACCCTGGCCCGGGCTGTAGCAGCCCAGCTACCATCAACCCAGCTACCATCAACCCAGGCCCGGGCTGTTCCAGCCCAGCTACCATCAACCCAGGCCCGGGCTGTAGCAGCTGGTCAAACTGTGATTTGGAATGAATTCGGCTGAAAAACCACTCACCACAAATGTCTTTTGTTATTATTGTAATATCATCCACCTTCATCAAATGTTGTTTTTTTATGATAAGTATGTTAAGAAATGTTAAGAAAATGTAATTTTAAGAAAGAGGTGATTGTCATGGGAGATTTTAATGCTAATTTGGAAGACAAATCAGATAGGAAGAATCTGAAACAAACAACAGATTACTTGGATCTAACACAGTTAATCAAAGGTCCAACAAGGCTAATTCACTTCTCCAAAACTCTTATTTAGTGTTTAGTAATTAACCTGAGAGAAGTTCTAAATCCTGGAATCTGTTAACTGGTATGACTGATCACAATCTGATCCATGTGTCCAGAAAATTATCTACTTTCTTTTGCTAAAGAATACGAGTCATTTACAATCCTTAAAAATGAGTTGGGACATTTCAAAAATACGATACATGATGTGAAATGGGATTAATTACTTCTAAGTAATTTACTTCTAATTACTTCTAGTGGCTACAGTCACCACTGCTACCGACCTGTGGTCAAGCCGCACCATACAGCCGAATATGACACGGATTTCAACGTGAAAATGAAATGTCTCCAGACTCATTTTTTCCAGGTCACACCAGGCCAAACGTAGCTGCTGGTCTGAGACAAACAATAGTGGGAGACCTGGGTGGAAAGAAACTAGTCTGGATTACCACAGACAAGCTTCAAATGTCACCGGAATCAGTTAAAAACGCTAACAGGACAACATAGTGAGGCAGGGCAACAAACTGAACTCAACCTGGATGGAAACATCACAAAGAACCCAGTTGAAGTAGCAGGAGCTCTAAATCAATATTTTGTTGATTCTGTGACTGCTATTGCTCCAAGTTTTCCTACAGAGCATGTTAATGTAATCGAAATTAATCAATCAAAACCAGCCCTTTGTCTTATATATCTGAACTAGAGGTTATGAGAATTATAAGATCACCCAACCCATTAAGAAAAGATGTATTTGGGATGGATGATGTCATGTTCAAAGATCTTGGTTCATCATTAACTAGTCCCATAACTAAAATCATAAACCTCTTGATATCTCAGGCAAATTCCCAGACGTCTGGAAATCTGCTATTGTTACACCAACTTTTAAATCTGGTGATCCTTTTTCCATTAGTAACTACAGCAGCACACATCTCCTTCTGAAGCTCGATAAAGGCTTTGTCCAATTGGTGCCGTCCAATCTACGTTGGCAGACAACCATAATGCCAGAAAAAACTTTGTCTCCTCCTTGGAGCAGTTTTGCTTGTTCTTGTTATTCATTGCTTTGTCGGTTTGAAGATGTCGGTCAGCAAGCTCCTGTTGGCCAGGTAGCCCCGCCACAACCGCTGATGCAACCTACGTGCAGCGGTTCTTAGATCTGGCCCAGCAAAGAGTTGGAGCCTTCGAACCAGTTTTGAGAGCCAGGGGACGGTGCCTGGGCAGTGGAAAGTCAAATAACCGGTGCTTAGACTGGCCCTGGCTCCAAACCAGCAATGGAACCAGCGCAGTGGAAATACCCTCTGTGTGGAGTTTGCATGTTCTCCCCGTGTATGTGTGGGTTCTCTCTGGGTTCTCCACCTTCCTCCAACCATCCAAAGACATGATGTGAGGTTAATTGATCACTCTAAATTCTCCCTAGGAGTGAGTGTGTGTGTGAATGGTTGTCTCTGTGTTGGCCCTGTCTCTCTGTTGTAGCTGGAGAGGGCGACTTTGCGTCTGTGTGACTCGTCACACATTTAACGTCATGAAGCCGTCACGCCGTTTAACGTCATGAAGCCGCCCCGCCGTTTAACGTCATGAAGCCGCCCCGCCGTTTAACGTCATGAAGCCGTCACGCATTTAACGTCATGAAGCCGTCACGCCGTTTAACGTCATTAAGCCGTCACGGCATTTAACGTCATGAAACCGTCCCGCCGTTTAACGTCATGAAACCGTCACGCATTTAACGTCATGAAACCGTCACGCCGTTTAACGTCATTAAGCCGTCACGGCATTTAACGTCATGAAACCGTCCCGCCGTTTAACGTCATGAAGCCGCCCCGCCGTTTAACGTCATGAAGCCGCCCCGCCGTTTAACGTCATGAAGCCGTCACGCATTTAACGTCATGAAACCGTCACGCCGTTTAACGTCATTAAGCCGTCACGGCATTTAACGTCATGAAACCGTCCCGCCGTTTAACGTCATGAAACCGTCACGCGTTTAACGTCATTAAGCCGTCACGGCATTTAACGTCATTAAGCCGTCACGGCGTTTAACGTCATGAAACCGTCACGACGTTTAACGTCATGAAACCGTGCCGCCGTTTAACGTCATGAAACCGTCACGCATTTAACGTCATGAAACCGTCACGCCGTTTAACGTCATTAAGCCGTCACGCCGTTTAACGTCATGAAGCCGCCCCGCCGTTTAATGTCATGAAGCCGTCATGCCGTTTAACGTCATGAAGCCGCCCCGCCGTTTAAAGTCATGAAGCCGCCACGCCGTTTAACGTCATTAAGCCGTCACGGCATTTAACGTCATGAAACCGTCCCGCCGTTTAACGTCATGAAGCCGCCCCGCCGTTTAACGTCATGAAGCCGCCCCGCCGTTTAACGTCATGAAGCCGTCACGCATTTAACGTCATGAAACCGTCACGCCGTTTAACGTCATTAAGCCGTCACGGCATTTAACGTCATGAAACCGTCCCGCCGTTTAACGTCATGAAACCGTCACGCATTTAACGTCATTAAGCCGTCACGGCGTTTAACGTCATGAAACCGTCACGACGTTTAACGTCATGAAACCGTGCCGCCGTTTAATGTCATGAAACCGTCACGCATTTAACGTCATGAAACCGTCACGCCGTTTAACGTCATTAAGCCGTCACGGCATTTAACGTCATGAAGCCGTCACGGCATTTAACGTCATGAAACCGTCCCGCCGTTTAACGTCATGAAGCCGCCCCGCCGTTTAACGTCATGAAGCCGTCACGCCGTTTAACGTCATGAAGCCGCCCCGCCGTTTAACGTCATGAAGCCGCCCCGCCGTTTAACGTCATGAAGCCGCCCCGCCGTTTAACGTCATGAAGCCGCCCCGCCGTTTAAAGTCATGAAGCCGCCACGCCGTTTAACGTCATGAAGCCGTCACGCCGTTTAACGTCATGAAGCCGCCCCGCCATTTAACGTCATGAAACCGTCCCGCCGTTTAACGTCATGAAACCGTCACGCATTTAACGTCATGAAACCGTCACGGCATTTAACGTCATGAAGCCGTCACGGCGTTTAACGTCATGAAGCCGCCCCGCCGTTTAAAGTCATGAAGCCGCCACGCCGTTTAACGTCATGAAGCCGTCACGCCATTTAACGTCATGAAGCCGCCCCGCCGTTTAAAGTCATGAAGCCGCCACGCCGTTTAACGTCATGAAGCCGTCACGCCGTTTAACGTCATGAAGCCGTCACGCCGTTTAACGTCATTAAGCCGTCACGGCGTTTAACGTCATGAAACCGTCCCGCCGTTTAACGTCATGAAGCCGTCACGCCGTTTAACGTCATGAAGCCGTCACGCCGTTTAACGTCATTAAGCCGTCACGGCATTTAACGTCATGAAGCCGTCACGGCGTTTAACGTCATGAAGCCGCCCCGCCGTTTAAAGTCATGAAGCCGCCACGCCGTTTAACGTCATGAAGCCGTCACGCCGTTTAACGTCATGAAGCCGCCCCGCCATTTAACGTCATGAAACCGTCACGCGTTTAACGTCATGAAACCGTCACGCATTTAACGTCATGAAGCCGCCCCGCCGTTTAACGTCATGAAACCGTCACGCGTTTAACGTCATTAAGCCGTCACGGCATTTAATGTCATTAAGCCGTCACGGCGTTTAACGTCATGAAACCGTCCCGCCGTTTAACGTCACGAAACCGTCACGCATTTAACGTCATGAAACCGTCACGCCGTTTAACGTCATTAAGCCGTCACGGCATTTAACGTCATGAAGCCGTCACGGCGTTTAACGTCATGAAACCGTCCCGCCGTTTAACGTCATGAAACCGTCACGCGTTTAACGTCATTAAGCCGTCCCGCCGTTTAACGTCATGAAACCGTCACGCGTTTAACGTCATTAAGCCGTCACGGCGTTTAACGTCGTGAAACCGTCACGGCGTTTAACGTCGTGAAACCGTCACGGCGTTTAACGTCGTGAAACTGTCATGGCGTTTAACGTCGTGAAACCGTCATGGCGTTTAATGTCGTGAAACTGTCATGGCGTTTAACGTCGTGAAACAGTTAAACCAGCATGACAACATCCTGAACTTGTGTACATTAAAGTGAACTAAAAACACAAATTTTACAGATGAACTGGTGGAAACCACCTACAGCTGAATTTACAGAAAGATTATTAACTGTCTGGGGATGAAACAGCACCCATTCACCCTCCAAACAGGACAACCCCATCTTCCCATAATTCAGCAGAGATCCATCTGAACGTTTTCGTTTTCATCTGGTTTTCCTGCAGTGGAACAGTTTTAATAAACTCAGCCTGCCCTTAGACATAGTCATCTACTACTAACCAGAGTTGGTGGTTTGATACCCAAGTCCTGAAGTGCCCTTGAGCATGACATTAAATCGGATATGTTCATCAGTGCAGCTCATCAGAACTAACGTCTACAGTCACGTGACGCTTTTACTGTCCTGAGAAACATGAAGTCATCAGAGGAGACAACAAGAGGAAGATGAGTGTGAAGGGAGGAAGAGATGTTTGTATCTCTGAGTTTGGAAAAGGAGCGTTAATGAAGAGGAAGTGCAGCACAGTGAGAGATCAGAAAGTGATCAATGTGGCGAAAGCCCATCGTCCAGCCCCAACACAGGAACAGAAGAGCATGGTAGCAAAGTTAGTAGTCAAATTCCCCAAGGACGTCTTTGCTTCTGAAAGACAGACCAATTGTACTTTTGTTTTTTTTTTTCCTAATTCTGGATTTTCTGTTGTTTTAGGTGCCTCCTCAGACCAGTCAGCTGATCTGGTCTTATCATTCCAGTTGAGACCAGTTCCATTTTCAATTTGGAGCTGGTTTTACTGAAAAGGGGCACTGGGGTATGGGTCAGGAGATAAAACCATATCTCATCTTCCTACTTACAAAACTGAATGAAATATGAGCAATTGGTGTCTGTAAAAAAACGTCACTTGGCTGTTTGCTACTAACCTTTCATGTTAGGCTTGGGTTTGTCAGTTTGCTTGCCTGTGGGGGTTTGTGCCTGCTGGCCCTGGCCCCCTGAGGAGGCCCCTTGCTGGGCTGCTTTCTGTTTCAGCATGGTCCAGTCAAATGTGTAGTCATACTGGTGGTTCAGAGTCCTGCAAAACAGAAATACATCAGAAAGGTTATAATCTGCAGTGAACAGAAGGAAATGGATAACCTGATACACGAGTTCAGAGCTTTTTATCTGATGGCGATCCAAGATGGCGCTGCATCATCCCAACGCCATCCAGACTGTTCCGCTTAGGCTGTATGTTTTCTTTATTTAGTTTTCCTAACTTTTGATTAATGGAGAGGGGGTGCAGGTTCCAGTACCTGGGTGTGCACATCACCGAGGATCTATATTTGACTCTGCACATAGACAGCCAGGTGAAGAAGGCAAGGCAGCGACATCTGAGGAAGTTCAGAGTCTCTCTGAGGATCATGAGGATGTTCTACACTGGAGTGGTGGAGAGTGTTCTCGTAACACCACCCAGTGGTTAGGGACCAGGACTGGTCGGAACTGGAGGGCCCTGCAGAGGGTGCTGAGGTCAGCAGAGCGTACCATGGTACCACCCTCCCCCCTCCAGGACATGTTCATGAGGAGACCAGCAGCCAGAGGAACAGGATCATGGAGACCCTCATCATCCTAACAAGGCGGCGGCGCTTTGGTTGCCGTCTAAGGCTCATGAAGGCGAACCCAGAGAGACTCAGGAGGAGCTTCTTCCCTCAGGCTGGACGAGCTGGGAACTCGACCCTGTAGCGGCCCTGGCCAGCGTCCTACCTTCTGCTGGAAACACCGTCATTTACTCATTTTAACAAGTTTTATATGTTGGCTCCACAATTTACATTATAAATTTTATTTATTTATTTTATTATGGTTTATTTCAGTAATTCCATTCAAAAACTGAAACTTGTATAATGTAGACATTCATCCCTCACAGACTGACATATTTCAAATGTTTATTTCTTTTAATTCCGATTATAACTGACAACTACTGAAAATCCCAAATTCAATATCCCAGAAAATCAGAATATTACTTAAGACGATACAAAAAAAATCTAGAAATGCTGGCCAACTGAAAATTATGAACATGAAAATTATGAACATGAAAAGTAAGGACATGGAAGGTATGAACATGTACAGCACTCAGTACTTAGTCGGGCTCCTTTAGCCTGAATTCCTGCAGCATGCGGCGTGGCATGGAGTCCATCAGTCTGTGGCTCTGCTCAGGTGTTATGAGCCCAGGTTGCTCTGATAGTGGCCTTCATCTCTTCTGCATTGTTGGGTCTGGCGTATCACATCTTCCTCTTCACAATACCCCATAGATGTTCTACGAGGTTCAGGTCAGGCCTGTTTGCTGGCCAGTTAAGAACAGGGACACCATGGTCCTTAAACCAGGTCCTGGTCGCTTTGGTACTGTGTGCAGGTGCCAAGTCCTGATGGAAAATTAAATCTGCTTCTCCATAAAGTTGGTCAGTGGCAGGAAGCAGGAAGTGCTCTAAAATGTCCTGGTAGACGCTGCGTTGACCATGGACCGAAGAAAACACAGTGGACCAACACCAGCAGATGACATGACGCCCAAACCATCACTGACTGGAAACTTTACTCTCCACCTCAACAACGTGGACTCTCTCCTCTTCCTCCAGACTCTGGGACCTTGATTTCCAAAGGACATAAACATTTCCTTTCATCAGAGAACACAACTTTGGACCACTCAGCAGCAGTCCGGTCCTTTTTGTCTTTAGTCCGGGCGAGACGTTTTGACACCGTGTCTTGTTCCAGAGTGGCTTGACACCAGTAAAGCGACAGCTGAAACCATGTCTTGATACGTCTGTGCTGGTGGTTCCTGAAGCTCTGACTCCAGCTGAAGTCCACTCTTTGTGAATCTCCCCCACATGTTTGAATGGGTTTCGTTCCACAGTCCTCTCCAGGGTGCGGTTATCCCTCCTGCTTGTACACTTTTTTCTACACATCTTTTCCTTCCCTTCGCTTCTCTATTAATGTGCTTGGACACAGAGCTCTGTGAACAGCCAGCCTCTTTAGCATCGACCTTTGTGTCTTCCCTCCTTGTGCAAAGTGTCAATGGTCGTCTTTTGGACAACTGTCAGCAGTCTTGCCCATGACTGTGTAGCCAACAGAACTAGACTGAGATTTAAAGGCCTTTGCAGGTGTTTTGAGTTAATTAGCTGATTAGTGAGGCACCAGGTGTCTTCGATATTGAACCTTTTGCACAATATTCTAATTTTCTGAGATACTCTGGGGTTTTCTTTAGTTTTCAGTTATAATCAGCAATATTAAAAGAAATAAACATTTGAGGAATGAATGTCCACATTATACAAGTTTCACTTTTTGAATGGAATTACTGAAATTATCAATTTTTTCATGATATTCTAATTTTATAATGAGCAGCTGTATATATACATGCAGTCAGTCTGTGTAGCAGCACTTCACTACAGTTATTGTCCTGTGGCTCATTAGATTTATGGTCTTTTCAGTTTATTACTGTGTTGTTTTTGCTTTTTCACTAGTGGTAAATGGGTGTGCACAGCCTCGGATGTATGTACGACTGAATTTCACTGGCATCTTGCACGTGCATGTGATAAACAACTTGAAAATGTAGACTCAAACTTTTCTACTGTTGTCTGTCTTAACTCATGAGACCATTCGAAAGTGATGGACTGCAGCAATTCATTATTGTTCTACATTCCAAACTATTCCAGAGAAATGAAATTTGTCATTTTTTAGTTCTGCATTTACCTGAAAAGAATGCGAAACAGCTGACGCAGGTACATGTAGTCTGGGGCCTCCTCAAAGCGTAATCCGCGGCAGTAGTTCAGATACATGGCAAACTCTGCTGGGAAACCCTGGAAACACACGGACACATTACATCAAGTCCCAGCCTCATTCATATGTTCTGTCTGGAATCACGTCCAACCATACCAGCTGTGGGATTTTCCTCCAACATCCCACAAGGGCCTCCAACCCCAAAACAAATAAAGAACCATTGATCCTGGTGGAGGAGCTAACGCCGAACGCCTAGTGGAGGAGCCAACGCCGAATGCCTAGTGGAGGAGCCAACGCCGAATGCCTAGTGGAGGAGCCAACGCCGAACGCCTGGTGGAGGAGCTAAGGAGCTAACGCTGAACACCTGGTGGAGGAGCTAAGGAGCTAACGCCGAACACCTGGTGGAGGAGCTAACGCCGAACACCTAGTGGAGGAGCCAACGCCGAACACCTAGTGGAGGAGCCAACGCCGAACACCTGGTGGAGGAGCTAAGGAGCTAACGCTGAACACCTGGTGGAGGAGCTAAGGAGCTAACGCTGAACACCTGGTGGAGGAGCTAACGCCGAACACCTAGTGGAGGAGCCAACGCCGAACGCCTAGTGGAGGAGCCAACGCCGAACGCCTGGTGGAGGAGCTAACGCCGAACACCTGGTGGAGGAGCTAAGGAGCTAACGCTGAACACCTGGTGGAGGAGCTAAGGAGCTAACGCCGAACACCTGGTGGAGGAGCTAACGCCGAACACCTAGTGGAGGAGCCAACGCCGAACACCTAGTGGAGGAGCTAACGCCGAACACCTGGTGGAGGAGCTAACGCCGAACACCTGGTGGAGGAGCTAAGGAGCTAAAGCCGAACACCTGGTGGAGGAGCTAAGGAGCTAACGCTGAACACCTGGTGGAGGAGCTAAGGAGCTAACGCCGAACACCTGGTGGAGGAGCTAACGCCGAACACCTGGTGGAGGAGCTAACGCCGAACACCTGGTGGAGGAGCTAAGGAGCTAACGCTGAACACCTGGTGGAGGAGCTAAGGAGCTAACGCCAAACACCTGGTGGAGGAGCTAACGCCGAACACCTGGTGGAGGAGCTAAGGAGCTAACGCCGAACACCTGGTGGAGGAGCTAACGCCGAACACCTGGTGGAGGAGCTAAGGAGCTAACGCCGAACACCTGGTGGAGGAGCTAACGCCGAACACCTAGTGGAGGAGCTAACGCCGAACACCTAGTGGAGGAGCTAACGCCGAACACCTGGTGGAGGAGCTAAGGAGCTAAAGCCGAACACCTGGTGGAGGAGCTAACGCCGAACACCTGGTGGAGGAGCTAAGGAGCTAACGCCGAACACCTGGTGGAGTAGCTAACGCCGAACACCTAGTGGAGGAGCCAACGCCGAACGCCTGGTGGAGGAGCTAACGCCGAACACCTGGTGGAGGAGCCAACGCCGAACGCCTGGTGGAGGAGCGAACGCCGAACACCTGGTGGAGGAGCTAACGCCAAACACCTGGTGGAGGAGCTAACGCCGAACACCTGGTAGAGGAGCCAACGCCGAACACCTGGTGGAGGAGCTAACGCCGAACACCTGGTGGAGAAGCTAAGGAGCTAACGCCGAACACCTGGTGGAGAAGCTAAGGAGCTAACGCCGAACACCTGGTGGAGGAGCTAACGCCGAACACCTAGTGGAGGAGCTAAGGAGCTAACGCTGAACACCTGGTGGAGGAGCTAAGGAGCTAACGCCGAACACCTGGTGGAGGAGCTAAAGAGCTAACGCCGAACACCTGGTGGAGGAGCTAACGCCGAACACCTGGTGGAGGAGCTAACGCCGAACACCTGGTGGGGAAGCTAAGGAGCTAACGCCGAACACCTGGTGGAGGAGCTAAAGCCGAACACCTGGTGGAGGAGCTAAGGAGCTAAAGCCGAACACCTGGTGGAGGAGCTAAGGAGCTAACGCCGAACACCTGGTGGAGGAGCCAACGCCGAACCCCTGCAGGACCCTAACCCTAACCCTAAATCCAACATGTTAGAAACATGTCTGATGTAAGCGTTTGTATTAAAGTTCAGGATGAGTTAATCACAGATGTATATGTGATAGGAAGGTGGTTGGATGTCTTAAGTTTTTACCTTACAGAGGACCTCAACAGGGGTGGACATTTTCTTTTCCGAGATCTTCTCATACTTCTGCTTCTTTGTGGCAGCCTGAACAAACCAAACAGAAACAGAAATCATCAGCTACCATCATTACTAAGTACAACTGTTTAGAAAAAATTAACTTACAAACCCAAGTGGAAGAATACTAGACAGGTTTACCTTGAGTCCTTGCCACGGCAGACTGGTTCTGTTGAAGTACATCAGCACGTAGCCTAGCGACTCCATGTCATCACGGCGACTGGACACAATAAGGAGAGTTATGGGTATGAAAGCAGAGCATCAGAGAAAAAAAACTTGTGTCAGACCAAATGAAAAATCAAAGTAAAGTTATGTTACTGTTTGCAAGAATAAATTCAGTTTGTAATTTAGTTGCACTTGTTGCAATGACAATCAAGTTCTATTTTTAAGACTCCAGACCAACATAGTCAGCACATCTTACATCATCCAAGACCCAGACCAGATTCAGGTGTCCACACATGCATACACCTGCACGGAACATTAATGCCAATTCATCTCTCCATAGAAAATGTAGAGTGGCCTCATTAACCATTGTAACTAATGCTAATTCATGACAGCATCTCCCGGGAAAAAAAAAAGATCATATCTAAGCGAATAGATGGTGAAAAAAAGAAAGAAGGAGTTGAGTGTATCCCAGTGTAGCAGAGTAAGCTGTGTTGTTTCTTCACAAATTTACTGAAGTAAAAATACAGAAAAAACACTTAGGAACACTTAAAAAAATAAGTAATTAAGGTTGTACGTGGTTTAAACGCATCTCTGGTTGTGTTATCCAGATCCTCTTCTATCAGCAGTTAGCTAGCTAGAGGCTAGTCCGAGGCTAATGCATAACATTTATGATATCCCAGTGGATATCAGAGGGGCACATCTAAAAACAGAGATCATCAAATCCAGACCTCTTGAGCTAGTGTCCTGCAGGTTTTCAACATGTCCCTCCTGCAACACACCTGACTCCAATAATGGGTTGTTAAGAGGCTGGTGCAGACCTTGATAAAAGCAGTTTCATTTGAACCACGTGCGTTGCAGGAGGGACACAGTGAAAACCTTCAGGACACTTACTTAAGAGGTCCGGAGTAGGTGATCCCTGTCATAAAACTTCCCTGGGCATAACTCAGTAAAACTACATTTTTAAAGAAACGTCTCTGAATTAGACTTATTGTGACTTTAAGCACTGTCCTGGACTCGGTCTGTCCACAACCACCTGGATTTATGGCTACATCACAATGGACTGCAATCTCACCATTTCTCCGTAAACCTCACACTTCCACCACAACTCAGGCCTGTGGGGTACAGAAATACTCAGATTACTCTGCAGTGAAAGCAGAGGATGACATGTTGGCACAGACCTCTGTTCGATGCCCAAGTGTGCGTTGATGGAGGCATAGCGGGCTGTGCCGGTCAGGTTCTTGTCTTCTCTGTAGGGGATGTGTTGTCGTGTACGGTTGTCTCTGTACTTCTTCGCCAAACCAAAGTCGATAAGGAACAACTGTCAGATGAAGAGAAGACAGGATCTTCAGTCTCTGCTGGTTATCATTAAATAAATCAATAAAAACTGAACAACAACAAGTTTTTAGTCATCAACTTTTCCTCTGCCAGGTAAATCTGATCCCAGTGGTGTTAAACTTGTCACTGATTGATGATCACTGCACAGATTTATAGATGGAGAGAATCTACTGATATTTTCTATGTGAAGAAGCTTCACTCAAACTTTCAGTTTCTATGATCTGTGAAACAGCTGTTGTAAATATTAACAGGAGGTTTAACAGGACTCTCATCATAATAACAGAGTTTATCTGATATTGATGATCACATTGTACCATTCAGTTCCTGCTCATCTCAACAACACTGACTGCATGGTGTGTGGTTAACAGCCAGTCATCAAGAAAACAAGGAGATGGACTGAACATCGTCTAAAGGCTGACACACAAACAGTGAGGAGGCCCAGACTGGTGGTCCACCAGCTACCTGCCCATGTTTCCAGCTCCATTCTTCACCTCTCAGACATGTCTGTCAGAATGGCAGAAAAGTTTTATAGTGTATATTCTCCCATCATTATGAAAACTATCCATATGACGGTGTGAAGTGTTGAATGGAAGCAGAAGAACATCTGACTTTTCTCCACAATGAAGCCGACTGATAGTTGCTGTTACACTGAGAATAATTTTCACCAAAAAATTTTCACCTCTAGCTAACCAACAACATTAACCAGTGCATAATCTCTTCCTCATCATCTAACTGGACTGTGGTTAGCTTTAAACTGAGCTACACAATGAAATCTGATGGTGCTGAGGCTGTATGCAGTAACTGTACGCAGGTTAAACCAGCTAGTTTCATCAGCAATTGGCCGTCGGCTGAGTGAAGGAGATCGGCTGGTACATGCTGATGTGACATTGCATCAAGCTGACAGATAAAACATAAACCAAGCATCAACTAACGCTGAGACAAAGCTTACAGTCCAAACTAGACACCAAACAGAAGCTCAGTTTTTTAAAACATTGTTTTAATTTTCCACTAACCAGATCTAGAGTAAATTTTTTACATCAGTCTTCGTGAGACTTCTGACTCCAAGAGAAACAGATCATTCCTCAGCTATCTGAAGATACAAGCCACACCCTGACCCATGTCTACAGCAGCACATCTCAGCAGTCTTACAGCTCATCTTTCTCCCAGTCCACCATACATCCACATTAAACCGAAGAGAGCTTGTTGTGAGACAATGACCTGGACCAAGTTTCCATGACAACCTCCTCCAGGTTTCTAAAATGTCAGGAGAAGGTAAATAATCCACCGCTCTGACGGATTGGTTTATCACTACTAACGGTCCAGAGGCAGTCTGAGCTCTGCTGTTCACATGGACCAGCTAGAAACGTCACTTTGTGGTGGATCAGGGTGAACCATATGGTCCACCACACAGGAAATAAACTAAACCAGCTGAGTTCAGTCAGTTCAGAGGCTGGAGGCTGTATTCTGCTGGATTCAAGAGAGGGAATAAACTTTTGTTCTTCAACCTAATTTCAAAATAATATAGGCGATTGGAAGTCTACAGTCAGGATTTTGGTATGCCCATTAAGGATGTCACCATTACTTAATTTTATTATTATTCACAGTATTATCATGATGTTACTGCTTCTGTTTTCATGGGAAAGTACAGCAGAGGAAGAGTTTTCTCCACCAAACTAACAGATTTAATCATCCTGATGGGATTTCTTTGCTTCTAGAAAAAATTAGCCTGCTGTTTCTCAGTTCTAACATCAGCGACTGGGCATGAGGTCCATGTCTTTAGTGGTTAGTGTTGGATGCTCTGTAGCAGAAAGCATATTAAACTCCAGATATTGCTCTAGTTTCTTTCTTTCTACTGTTCCAGTATTATTTCTGTCAAACAGCAGCTATTCTGATAAAAGAAGCTGGAAGTCAGAGCTAACTGGATGTTTTCCTGCTTTCTACAGAAATGTTCAAAAGCATTTTCATGTAGTAGTTTCCAGAAAGAAGCCTGCAAGATCAAGGTAGAGGTCCTGTAGCCTTTTCATATGTTTTCTCTGAGAGAAATCTACAACTAATATGTAGGATTTAGTTTGTCTTTACACAGTACATATTTAGATGGAATGAGACTTTACACTGTTCCATTATTTTGTTATGTTGGAAACAAAAGATAGAAATAGAAAACTTGGAGACCTAAAAAGAGTTTTCATGTAGTTTTAAACATTTACATTGTTGGGAAATTTATTCATGTAGAATTACCCTGATCATTTCTCAGACAATAATTCTACCAAGAAAATCTAGAATATTCATTTAAAATAATGTAACCACCATGTTTTGCATTAATGAAACAACATCACACTGAGTCCTGGCCAGCAACTCCCCGCTCGTCACGCTCTGAGGATCCAGCCTGGATTAACTTCCCTATGGTTCTCCTCCTGATAGCTCCTGCAGGTTTGATTCAGATTATTAAGGTTGTTCCTCCTGCAGCCACTACGATGCCACGACGGTGCCACGACAGTTCCAGGACAGAGCCACGACGGTGCCACGACAGTTCCAGGCCAGAGCCACGACGGTGCCACGACAGTTCCAGGACAGAGCCACGACGGTGCCACGACAGTTCCAGGCCAGAGCCACGACGGTGCCACGACAGTTCCAGGACAGAGCCACGACGGTGCCACGACAGTTCCAGGACAGAGCCACGACGGTGCCACGACAGTTCCAGGACAGAGCCACGACGGTGCCACGACAGTTCCAGGACAGAGCCACGACGGTGCCACGACAGTTCCAGGACAGAGCCACGACAGTTCCAGGCCAGAGCCACGACAGTGCCACGACAGTTCCAGGACAGAGTCACGACGGTGCCACGACAGTTCCAGGACAGAGCCACGACGGTGCCACGACAGTTCCAGGACAGAGTCACGACGGTGCCACGACAGTTCCAGGACAGAGCCACGACGGTGCCACGACAGTTTCAGGACAGAGCCACGACGGTGCCACGACAGTTCCAGGACAGAGCCACGACGGTGCCACGACAGTTTCAGGACAGAGCCACGACAGTGCCACGACAGTTCCAGGACAGAGTCACGACGGTGCCACGACAGTTCCAGGACAGAGCCACGACGGTGCCACGACAGTTTCAGGACAGAGCCACGACGGTGCCACGACAGTTCCAGGACAGAGCCACGACGGTGCCACGACAGTTTCAGGACAGAGCCACGACGGTGCCACGACAGTTCCAGGACAGAGTCACGACGGTGCCACGACAGTTCCAGGACAGAGCCACGACTGTGCCACGACAGTTCCAGGACAGAGCCACGACAGTTTCAGGACAGAGCCACGACGGTGCCACGACAGTTCCAGGACAGAGTCACGACGGTGCCACGACAGTTCCAGGACAGAGCCACGACTGTGCCACGACAGTTCCAGGACAGAGCCACGACGGTGCCACGACAGTTCCAGGACAGAGCCACGACGGTGCCACGACAGTTCCAGGACAGAGCCACGACGGTGCCACGACAGAGTCTTGACAGAGTCACGACGGTGCCATGACAGAGTCTTGCCAGAGCCCTGGCGGTGCCACGACAAAGCCACAACGGGGCCACCACAGTATCGACAGAGCCAAGACGGTGCCACGACAGAGTCTTGACAGAGTCACAACGGTGCCACGACAGAGTCTTGCCAGAGCCATGGCGGTGCCACGACAGAGCCACAACGGTGCCACCACAGTCTCGACAGAGCCACGACAGTCTTGACAGAGTCATGACGTTGCCACGACGATGCCATGACAGAGCCACGACGGTGCCATGACAGAGTCTTGCCAGAGCCACGACGATGCCACAACAGAACGGTGACGGTGCCATGACAGGGCCACGACTGTGCCACAACAGAGCCACAACGGTGCCACGACAGTCTTGACAGAGCCACAACGGTGCCACGACAGAGCCACAGCAGAGCCACGACGGTGCCACGACAGAGCCACAACGGTGCCACGACGGTGCCACGACAGAGTCTTGACAGAGCCACGACGGAGCCACGACAGTCTTGACAGAGCCACGACGGTGCCACAGGAGTCTTGACAGAGCCACGACAGTGCCACAAGAGTCTTGACAGAGCCACGACGGAGCAACAACAGAGTCTTGACAGAGCCACAACAGTCTTGACAGAGCCACGATGGTTCCACAACAGAGTCTTGACGGAACCACGACAGAGCCACGACGCAGCCATAACAGAGCCATGACAGTGCCTCAACAGTCTTGACAGAGCTACGACGCAGCCATGATAAAACCAAGACGGAATCACGACATAGTCACAATGCAGCCGTGACAGAGCCACGACAGAGCCACGACAGATCCATGTTGCAGCCATGACAAAGCCACATCCCAGCCGTGACAGGGCCATGACAGAATCGTGCAAAACCCAAAACTGAGCCATGACAGATGCACGGCGGAGCCTTGATGGAGCCATGACGCAGCCATGACAGAGCCAAGACAAGAGTCACGATGAGGCTGCAATGGAGTCATGACAGAGTCACAATGGAGCCATGATGCAGCTGTGACAGATCTACGTCACAGCCATGACAGAGTCATGACGGAGCCAACGACAGAGTCACAATGAAGCCTCAACGGGGTCAGGCCAGTTAGGTTGCAACCATGACAGAGCCACAACACAGCTAAGACACTGCCACAAAAAATCCAAGACACGGCCGCGATGCAGCCATGATGCCTAACAGACAGGCCAGTTCCCAATATATATAAAGTTGTACTTTCACAACTTTATTTTGTTCCAGACAGCGATTTGAGGTAACTAACTTTCTACACTCAATGATTAATATATATTGTTCTATCAACAGAAGTTGTTCTGGATCTGCCTTGCCTGGTGAAATAAAGGTTAAATAAATAAAATTATACATGTTCTGTAATGAGGAACATCTACCAGTTAAATTATAACTTTGTGATTCAACCAAAGTGATGTTCTCTGTAGTTTAGGGCTGGGCAATATACTGAGATTTTCAAATATATCAAGACTTTATCAGACGCAAGGTAGAAGGAGGGATATATTTATATTGAGATAGCTTGTTTTAAGTTAAAAGCATCTTTTCTTTTGCATTTTGCAAAGCTGTATCTTTGTTAGGATCATTGAAAAGTATTTTAATTTATTTTGTTTTAGGAGCATTTAATTTAACATGAAGGTACTTTTATTTCAGTCAGCTGTTTTATTGCACATGTGCTGCTGATCCTAAATAAAAGTGTTTTTAGCACTGAAAGCTGTAAATTAGAGTTGTCTCTTTGGTTACTTGACAAAAAATAAAATATATATATTGAGATATATATAGTCTATCGTGATTCAGGTAAAAAATATTGAGATATAAGATACAGATATATATAAGATATTTTAAGCCCGTATGGGTTGTACTGTTTTTATATAAATAAATTTTGTATTATATGTCTTTTAACATGTGCCAAATAAAACAATGAAAATGAAAATGAAAGATTTGGTTCATATCGCCCATCCCTACTGTAATTTATCACTAGCATTTCAGGTGAAACCAGATGTAACTCTCCCCGAGCTCCAAGATTAAGTTTATTTATCATCAACTTCCAACAGAGCAGAACCTGACTGAAGACAAAAAACACCTGAGCAGTATTCCAGGAACTGGGAGTCCTGGTTAAAAAGAAAGCATCCCACTCTAAGAGCATACAGGGTGATGAGTGCAGACATTATGTATTATGCAGGTGCAGGATGGGTGCTAGATCACTTCAAACCAATGTGGTTAGGTATGATAGCAAAGCGAAATGCTGTAGTGAGGCAGCTGGTGTTGTGGTAAAGGTCACACCTGGTTTAATCCTGAGAAAGATGGGTCCTGAGAAGAGCTAACAGCCAAGCTTCTTTTCCTCTTCCCCACTGACGAGTCTAAACACTAGGGCAGACAGTAGAGGGGCAGGGGTCAACATAACACAGCTTCTATCCACCTTAAGTCAAAATCAACATGAGTACAACAGGCTCTTCTGTTTGCACCCACATGGTTTTCTCTCTGATGAACAGCTACAGGTGTGTTGCGCTGTCAGGATGGGCTCAGCCTCTATGGACCCCACAGAAAAAACCTCTTCACGTTTGTGATACAGATATGATCTTTCTGGCCATCAGTCTAGAAGAAACCACACGATGGTGACATTCTTCTTTCAGGACAGCCTTACAAAGATCATCCCTGTATGAGAGGCCACTCTCAGACACTTGGATGTGTGACAGGGATCAGAAGGGCCAGCGCTGAGGACAAGCTGGGGGTCAGCGGGGACTGAGGAGGCAAATTACCTCTACAAAACATTTTAAGGGCCCAACAGAAACATGAAGGACACTGGGAGTTTGGTGAATCTGTACACAGTTAAGTTCCCTCATGTTGTGAGCAACTGCTGCTGTTGGGAATAGAAACGGTGCCTTTACTGACATTTGTCTTACTTGCACACAGATTATTGTACAAAAGCAGCCAAACACAGATTCATCTTCAGGAAGGAAGCTTGAGCACTACAGGTTTGTTTTGTCCGACTATTTAAAGAGCGGTTTCTGATGAGGCTCAGCGAGGGTCAACAGGACGGGTTACATTGTGGCGTTTGAAGATTTAGATCAGAAATGGACACAAATTTAATATGACCTAATGAAAATTTAACTTTCCTGTCTGAGCCGAGAAACTGACATCTGCCCACACATTCACAGAGTTGACAAGAAGTCCTGAAGACGAGGGCTCCACGCCTTTATTTAGGTTTATTTCTGTTGGAACTACTTCCACTGGATTACAAACCCTAGCAAATTGCTACTCTCTGGTAACTCTATGCAGACCATCTTTATTTTTCAGACCAATTCCAGACCGATGAACGTGTCTGGTTCACATTTATTTAGCTTCTTTTTCAAATATCTTTTCAGATTTGGTTTGTTAATGACAGGAACTCTGACTAAACTGCACTGTTAATTATATAAGTTATAATAAATGTCAGGCATTAGAAAGTCATGGTTTCTTAGCACATACCACCACACGCTGTTCAATTACATCCAACGAGTTAAACTATTAAAACTCCAAACCAGTATAAACCAGTGTGTAGCAGCTTTTAATCCCAGTATAAACCAGTCTGCAGCAGCTTTTAATCCCAGTATAAACCAGTCTGTAGAAGCTTTTAATCCCAGTATAAACCACTGTGAAGCAGCTTTTAATCCCATTATAAACCAGTCTGTAGAAGCTTTTAATCCCAGTATAAACCAGTGTGTAGCAGCTTTTAATCCCAGTATAAACCAGTGTGTAGCTGCTTTTAATCCCAGTATAAACCAGTCTGTAGCAGCTTTTAATCCCAGTATAAACCAGTCTGTAGAAGCTTTTAATCCCAGTATAAACCAGTCTGTAACAGCTTTTAATCCCAGTATAAACCAGTCTGTAGAAGCTTTTAATCCCAGTATAAACCAGTCTGTAACAGCTTTTAATCCCAGTATAAACCAGTCTGTAGAAGCTTTTAATCCCAGTATAAACCAGTCTGTAACAGCTTTTAATCCCAGTATAAACCAGTCTATAACAGCTTTTAATCCCAGTAGAAACCAGTGTTGTAGCAGCTTTTAATCCCAGTATAAACCAGTCTGTAGCAGCTTTTAATCCCAGTATAAACCAGTGTGAAGCAGCTATTAATCCCAGCATAAACCAGTCTGTAGCAGCTTTTAATCCCAGTATAAACCAGTGTGTAGCACCTTTTAATCCCAGAATAAACCAGTCTGTAGAAGCTTTTAATCCCAGTATAAACCAGTCTGTGGCAGCTTTTAATCCCAGTATAAACCAGTCTGTAGCAGCTTTTAATCCCAGTACAAAACCAGTCTGTAACAGCTTTTAATCCCAGTATAAACCAGTCTGTAGCAGCTTTTAATCCCAGTATAAACCGGTCTGTAGCAGCTTTTAATCCCAGTATAAACCAGTCTGTAGCAGCTTTTAATCCCAGTATAAACCAGTCTGTAACAGCTTTTAATCCCAGTATAAACCACTCTGTAACAGCTTTCAATCCCAGTATAAACCAGTGTTTTAGCAGCTTTTAATCCCAGTATAAACCAGTCTGTAACATCTTTTAATCCCAGTATAAACCAGTCTGTAGCAGCTTTTAATCCCATGATAAACCGGTCTTGAGCAGCTTTTAATCCCAGTATAAACCAGTGTTGTAGCAGCTGATAATCCCAGTATAAACCAGTCTGTAGCAGCTTTTAATCCCATGATAAACCGGTCTTGAGCAGCTTTTAATCCCAGTATAAACCAGTGTGAAGCAGCTTTTAATCCCATTATAAACCAGTCTGTAGAAGCTTTTAATCCCAGTATAAACCAGTGTGTAGCAGCTTTTAATCCCAGTATAAACCAGTGTGTAGCTGCTTTTAATCCCAGTATAAACCAGTCTGTAGCAGCTTTTAATCCCAGTATAAACCAGTCTGTAGAAGCTTTTAATCCCAGTAGAAACCAGTCTGTAACAGCTTTTAATCCCAGTATAAACCAGTCTGTAGAAGCTTTTAATCCCAGTATAAACCAGTCTGTAACAGCTTTTAATCCCAGTATAAACCAGTCTGTAGAAGCTTTTAATCCCAGTATAAACCAGTCTGTAGAAGCTTTTAATCCCAGTAGAAACCAGTCTGTAACAGCTTTTAATCCCAGTATAAACCAGTCTGTAGAAGCTTTTAATCCCAGTATAAACCAGTCTGTAACAGCTTTTAATCCCAGTATAAACCAGTCTGTAGAAGCTTTTAATCCCAGTATAAACCAGTCTGTAACAGCTTTTAATCCCAGTATAAACCAGTCTATAACAGCTTTTAATCCCAGTAGAAACCAGTGTTGTAGCAGCTTTTAATCCCAGTATAAACCAGTCTGTAGCAGCTTTTAATCCCAGTATAAACCAGTGTGAAGCAGCTATTAATCCCAGCATAAACCAGTCTGTAGCAGCTTTTAATCCCAGTATAAACCAGTGTGTAGCACCTTTTAATCCCAGAATAAACCAATCTGTAGCAGCTTTTAATCCCAGTATAAACCAGTTTGTAGCATCTTTTAATCCCAGTATAAACCAGTGTGTAGCTGCTTTTAATCCCAGTATAAACCAGTGTGTAGCTGCTTTTAATCCCAGTATAAACCAGTCTGTAGCAGCTTTTAATCCCAGTATAAACCAGTCTGTAGCAGCTTTTAATCCCAGTATAAACCAGTCTGTAACAGCTTTTAATCCCAGTATAAACCAGTCTGTAGAAGCTTTTAATCCCAGTATAAACCAGTCTGTAACAGCTTTTAATCCCAGTATAAACCAGTCTGTAGAAGCTTTTAATCCCAGTATAAACCAGTCTGTAACAGCTTTTAATCCCAGTATAAACCAGTCTATAACAGCTTTTAATCCCAGTAGAAACCAGTGTTGTAGCAGCTTTTAATCCCAGTATAAACCAGTCTGTAGCAGCTTTTAATCCCAGTATAAACCAGTGTGAAGCAGCTATTAATCCCAGCATAAACCAGTCTGTAGCAGCTTTTAATCCCAGTATAAACCAGTGTGTAGCACCTTTTAATCCCAGAATAAACCAATCTGTAGAAGCTTTTAATCCCAGTATAAACCAGTCTGTGGCAGCTTTTAATCCCAGTATAAACCAGTCTGTAGCAGCTTTTAATCCCAGTACAAAACCAGTCTGTAACAGCTTTTAATCCCAGTATAAACCAGTCTATAACAGCTTTTAATCCCAGTAGAAACCAGTGTTGTAGCAGCTTTTAATCCCAGTATAAACCAGTCTGTAGCAGCTTTTAATCCCAGTATAAACCAGTGTGAAGCAGCTATTAATCCCAGCATAAACCAGTCTGTAGCAGCTTTTAATCCCAGTATAAACCAGTGTGTAGCACCTTTTAATCCCAGAATAAACCAATCTGTAGAAGCTTTTAATCCCAGTATAAACCAGTCTGTGGCAGCTTTTAATCCCAGTATAAACCAGTCTGTAGCAGCTTTTAATCCCAGTACAAAACCAGTCTGTAACAGCTTTTAATCCCAGTATAAACCAGTCTGTAGCAGCTTTTAATCCCAGTATAAACCGGTCTGTAGCAGCTTTTAATCCCAGTATAAACCAGTCTGTAGCAGCTTTTAATCCCAGTATAAACCAGTCTGTAACAGCTTTTAATCCCAGTATAAACCACTCTGTAACAGCTTTCAATCCCAGTATAAACCAGTGTTTTAGCAGCTTTTAATCCCAGTATAAACCAGTCTGTAACATCTTTTAATCCCAGTATAAACCAGTCTGTAGCAGCTTTTAATCCCATGATAAACCGGTCTTGAGCAGCTTTTAATCCCAGTATAAACCAGTGTTGTAGCAGCTGATAATCCCAGTATAAACCAGTCTGTAGCAGCTTTTAATCCCATGATAAACCGGTCTTGAGCAGCTTTTAATCCCAGTATAAACCAGTGTGAAGCAGCTTTTAATCCCATTATAAACCAGTCTGTAGAAGCTTTTAATCCCAGTATAAACCAGTGTGTAGCAGCTTTTAATCCCAGTATAAACCAGTGTGTAGCTGCTTTTAATCCCAGTATAAACCAGTCTGTAGCAGCTTTTAATCCCAGTATAAACCAGTCTGTAGAAGCTTTTAATCCCAGTAGAAACCAGTCTGTAACAGCTTTTAATCCCAGTATAAACCAGTCTGTAGAAGCTTTTAATCCCAGTATAAACCAGTCTGTAACAGCTTTTAATCCCAGTATAAACCAGTCTGTAGAAGCTTTTAATCCCAGTATAAACCAGTCTGTAACAGCTTTTAATCCCAGTATAAACCAGTCTATAACAGCTTTTAATCCCAGTAGAAACCAGTGTTGTAGCAGCTTTTAATCCCAGTATAAACCAGTCTGTAGCAGCTTTTAATCCCAGTATAAACCAGTGTGAAGCAGCTATTAATCCCAGCATAAACCAGTCTGTAGCAGCTTTTAATCCCAGTATAAACCAGTGTGTAGCACCTTTTAATCCCAGAATAAACCAATCTGTAGAAGCTTTTAATCCCAGTATAAACCAGTCTGTGGCAGCTTTTAATCCCAGTATAAACCAGTGTGTAGCTGCTTTTAATCCCAGTATAAACCAGTGTGTAGCTGCTTTTAATCCCAGTATAAACCAGTCTGTAGCAGCTTTTAATCCCAGTATAAACCAGTCTGTAGCAGCTTTTAATCCCAGTATAAACCAGTCTGTAACAGCTTTTAATCCCAGTATAAACCAGTCTGTAGAAGCTTTTAATCCCAGTATAAACCAGTCTGTAACAGCTTTTAATCCCAGTATAAACCAGTCTGTAGAAGCTTTTAATCCCAGTATAAACCAGTCTGTAACAGCTTTTAATCCCAGTATAAACCAGTCTATAACAGCTTTTAATCCCAGTAGAAACCAGTGTTGTAGCAGCTTTTAATCCCAGTATAAACCAGTCTGTAGCAGCTTTTAATCCCAGTATAAACCAGTGTGAAGCAGCTATTAATCCCAGCATAAACCAGTCTGTAGCAGCTTTTAATCCCAGTATAAACCAGTGTGTAGCACCTTTTAATCCCAGAATAAACCAATCTGTAGAAGCTTTTAATCCCAGTATAAACCAGTCTGTGGCAGCTTTTAATCCCAGTATAAACCAGTCTGTAGCAGCTTTTAATCCCAGTATAAACCAGTCTGTAACAGCTTTTAATCCCAGTATAAACCAGTCTGTAGCAGCTTTTAATCCCAGTATAAACCGGTCTGTAGCAGCTTTTAATCCCAGTATAAACCAGTCTGTAGCAGCTTTTAATCCCAGTATAAACCAGTCTGTAACAGCTTTTAATCCCAGTATAAACCACTCTGTAACAGCTTTCAATCCCAGTATAAACCAGTGTTTTAGCAGCTTTTAATCCCAGTATAAACCAGTCTGTAACATCTTTTAATCCCAGTATAAACCAGTCTGTAGCAGCTTTTAATCCCATGATAAACCGGTCTTGAGCAGCTTTTAATCCCAGTATAAACCAGTGTTGTAGCAGCTGATAATCCCAGTATAAACCAGTCTGTAGCAGCTTTTAATCCCATGATAAACCGGTCTTGAGCAGCTTTTAATCCCAGTATAAACCAGTGTTGTAGCAGCTGATAATCCCAGTATAAACCAGCCTGTAGAAGCTTTTAATCCCAGTATAAACCAGTCTGTAACAGCTTTTAATCCCAGTATAAACCAGTCTGTAGAAGCTTTTAATCCCAGTATAAACCAGTCTGTGGCAGCTTTTAATCCCAGTATAAACCAGTCTGTGGCAGCTTTTAATCCCAGCATAAACCAGTCTGTAACAGCTTTTAATCCCTGTATAAACCAGTCTGTTGCAGCTTTAATCCCAGTATAAACCAGTGTTTTAGCAGCTTTTAATCCCAGTATAAACCGGTCTGTAGCAGCTTTTAATCCCAGTATAAACCAGTGTTGTAGCAGATTTTAATCCCAGTATAAACCAATCTGTAGAAGCTTTGAATTCCCAGTATAAACCAGTGTGTAGCTGCTTTTAATCCCAGTATAAACCAGTCTGTAGCTGCTTTTAATCCCAGTATAAACCAGTCTGTAGCACCTTTTAATCCCAGTATAAACCAGTGTGTAGCTGCTTTTAATCCCAGTATAAACCAGTCTGTAGCAGCTTTTAATCCCAGTATAAACCGGTCTGTAGCAGCTTTTAATCCCAGTATAAACCAGTGTTGTAGCAGCTTTTAATCCCAGTATAAACCGGTCTGTAGCAGCTTTTAATCCCAGTATAAACCAGTCTGTAACAGCTTTTAATCCCAGTATAAACCAGTCTGCAACAGCTTTTAATCCCAGTATAAACCAGTGTTGTAGCAGCTTTTAATCCCAGTATAAACCAGTCTGTAGAAGCTTTTAATCCCAGTATAAACCAGTCTGTAACATCTTTTAATCCCAGTATAAACCAGTCTGTAGCAGCTTGTAATCCCATGATAAACCGGTCTTGAGCAGCTTTTAATCCCAGTATAAACCAGTGTTGTAGCAGCTGATAATCCCAGTATAAACCAGCCTGTAGAAGCTTTTAATCCCAGTATAAACCAGTCTGTAACAGCTTTTAATCCCAGTATAAACCAGTCTGTAGAAGCTTTTAATCCCAGTATAAACCAGTCTGTGGCAGCTTTTAATCCCAGTATAAACCAGTCTGTGGCAGCTTTTAATCCCAGCATAAACCAGTCTGTAACAGCTTTTAATCCCTGTATAAACCAGTCTGTTGCAGCTTTAATCCCAGTATAAACCAGTGTGTAACAGCTTTTAATCCCAGTATAAACCAGTCTGTAACAGCGTTTAATCCCAGTATAAACCAGTCTGTAGAAGCTTTTAATCCCAGTATAAACCAGTCTGTGGCAGCTTTTAATCCCAGTATAAACCAGTCTGTGGCAGCTTTTAATCCCAGTATAAACCAGTCTGTAACAGCTTTTAATCCCTGTATAAACCAGTCTGTTGCAGCTTTTAATCCCAGTACAAAACCAGTCTGTAACAGCTTTTAATCCCAGTATAAACCAGTCTGTAGCAGCTTTTAATCCCAGTATAAACCAGTCTGTAGCAGCTTTTAATCCCAGTACAAAACCAGTCTGTAGCAGCTTTTAATCCCAGTATAAACCAGTCTGTAGCAGCTTTTAATCCCAGTATAAACCAGTCTGCAGCAGCTTTTAATCCCAGTATAAACCAGTGTTGTAGCAGCTTTTAATCCCAGTATAAACCAGTCTGTAGAAGCTTTTAATCCCAGTATAAACCAGTCTGTAACATCTTTTAATCCCAGTATAAACCAGTCTGTAGCAGCTTTTAATCCCATGATAAACCGGTCTTGAGCAGCTTTTAATCCCAGTATAAACCAGTGTTGTAGCAGCTGATAATCCCAGTATAAACCAGCCTGTAGAAGCTTTTAATCCCAGTATAAACCAGTCTGTAACAGCTTTTAATCCCAGTATAAACCAGTCTGTAGAAGCTTTTAATCCCAGTATAAACCAGTCTGTGGCAGCTTTTAATCCCAGTATAAACCAGTCTGTGGCAGCTTTTAATCCCAGCATAAACCAGTCTGTAACAGCTTTTAATCCCTGTATAAACCAGTCTGTTGCAGCTTTAATCCCAGTATAAACCAGTGTGTAACAGCTTTTAATCCCAGTATAAACCAGTCTGTAACAGCTTTTAATCCCAGTATAAACCAGTCTGTAGAAGCTTTTAATCCCAGTATAAACCAGTCTGTGGCAGCTTTTAATCCCAGTATAAACCAGTCTGTGGCAGCTTTTAATCCCAGTATAAACCAGTCTGTAACAGCTTTTAATCCCTGTATAAACCAGTCTGTTGCAGCTTTTAATCCCAGTACAAAACCAGTCTGTAACAGCTTTTAATCCCAGTATAAACCAGTCTGTAGCAGCTTTTAATCCCAGTATAAACCAGTCTGTAGCAGCTTTTAATCCCAGTACAAAACCAGTCTGTAGCAGCTTTTAATCCCAGTATAAACCAGTCTGTAGCAGCTTTTAATCCCAGTATAAACCAGTCTGCAGCAGCTTTTAATCCCAGTATAAACCGGTCTGTAGCAGCTTTTAATCCCAGTATAAACCGGTCTGTAGCTGCTTTTAATCCCAGTATAAACCAGTCTGTAACAGCTTTTAATCCCAGTATAAACCAGTCTGTAACAGCTTTTAATCCCAGTATAAACCAGTCTGTAGCAGCTTTTAATCCCAGTATAAACCAGTCTGTAGCAGCTTTAAATCCCAGTATAAACCAGTGTTGTAGCAGCTTTTAATCCCAGTATAAACCAGTCTGTAGAAGCTTTTAATCCCATTATAAACCAGTCTGTAACAGCTTTTAATCCCAGTATAAACCAGTGTTGTAGCAGCTTATAATCCCAGTATAAACCAGTCTGTAGAAGGTTTTAATCCAAGTATAAACCAGTCTGTGGCAGCTTTTAATCCCAGTATAAACCAGTCTGTGGCAGCTTTTCATCCCAGCATAAACCAGTCTGTAACAGCTTTTAATCCCAGTATAAACCAGTCTGTGGCAGCTTTTAATCCCAGTATAAACCAGTCTGTAGCAGCTTTTAATCCAAGTATAAACCAGTCTGTAGCAGCTTTTAATCCCAGTATAAACCAGTCTGTAGCAGCTTTTAATCCCAGTACAAAATCAGTCTGTAACAGCTTTTAATCCCAGTATAAACCAGTCTGTAGCAGCTTTTAATCCCAGTATAAACCGGTCTGTAACAGCTTTTAATCCCAGTATAAATCAGTGTGTAACAGCTTTTAATCCCAGTATAAACCAGAGTGTAGCAGCTTTTAATCCCAGTATAAACCAGTCTGTAACAGCTTTTAATCCCAGTATAAATCAGTGTGTAACAGCTTTTAATCCCAGTATAAATCAGTGTGTAACAGCTTTTAATCCCAGTATAAACCAGAGTGTAGCAGCTTTTAATCGCAGTATAAACCAGTGTGTAGCAGCTGTCAGACTGGGAGGTAAAATGATGTAAAATGAATGTATGAATAGATGTAGCAGCATAAAGGTCGACCAGAAGAAGAAAGCAGAATTTATTACTAACAGAACTTTGTAGAAATAACACACAGATCAACAGTGACCAAACCTTTTCTCATCTCATCGTTCTCTCAAGTCTTGGCTTTCAGGAGAAAAAATATTGTTATTGAAACAAACACACAACAGAAACTATTTCCATGTTTCCACTTTTTCCTCATTTCCAGTTATTCCTGCTACTATTTACCTGCTATCCTCACTAAACCAACTCCAGCTCAGCTGCTTTGTGGCGCCACCGTGCATCAGAAACATCTTCTTGGCTTTATTCCAGCCATAGAGGAGCATTATTTTTCTTCTTTTCACACACACATAGAACTTTCTGCTCACTGGTTGATCTTTGGCTGCTCCTGATTGGACGTTACCATCAATCTAAGCTCTCTGATTGGTGGAAAGTCTGACAGGAAGTGGCTTCATCATCATGTCCAGGTCTAAATAGAGACAATAACAAACCCTACTGGGTTAATTTTCTATGTGCAGAAAATGTTAATACACAGACACGGGATCTGGAGAACAGGGAAAGATGGTGCCAGGGTAACACCTCCAGCTCAATATCGACAGATTCAAAAAGCAAGATCACAGGTCTCCATGGTTACTGGCTCACCTTCACAAAGTTGGAAAATGCTCCAACTTCCTGTGAAACTCCTAGACACCAAAATGGGACATGGCCCAGGTCATACTGATCATCAATTCTTTTAAACTGCTTTATATAATTGGTTCATAGCAGAACCTCCTATATTTTCAATCTCACGTTAATGGATAATGAAATTTATCCAATTTGGAAGTCTCCAATGTAAATCATAGGCCAATTTCCAAATCATCTCTTATCTAAGGATTTAGAGTCTGATTAATGATCAGCTTAAGCTCCCTCATGATTGGTCAATTTGGGATTACAAGTTTCCGGATTTCTTGATCTTCTCGCTGAATTTGTGTAGTTTTCGCCAATTTTTAAAAACACCACCCAGTGGATCAAGTTGATGAGAGGCTGATCGAATCATTTCTTCGTTTTCTTCCACAAGCTAATAAAGACACAGAATCATACTAGAACTATCAAAAGAACTCCGACCTGGTGAGTTTAACGGCTGATAGCACCCCTGCTGCCACCTTCAGGTTTGGAGGAGAACTGCAACACAACACTAAAATATGTTCCCCCCGACGCTAGAGTGCAGAGCAAACTCACCAGCATCAGCTACGCCATAACCGACCGCACGCAGACGCCACGCAAGGAGAAATCCGCCTTAAGATCTACCATCCATCCAGATCCTGTCCTATGTCATCAGATATACCAAGCTCCCAGATCCACCATCCATCCAGATTCCTGTCCTACGTCATCAGATCTACCAAGCTCCCAGATCCACCATCCATCCAGATTCCTGTCCTACGTCATCAGATCTACCAAGCTCCCAGATCCACCATCTATCCAGATCCTGTCCTATGTCATCAGATCGACCAAGCTCCCAGATCCCCATCCATCCAGATTCCTGTCCTACGTCATCAGATCTACCAAGCTCCCAGATCCACCATCTATCCAGATCCTGTCCTATGTCATCAGATCGACCAAGCTCCCAGATCCCCATCCATCCAGATCATGTCCTACGTCATCAGATCTACCAAGCTCCCAGATCCCCATCCATCCAGATCATGTCCTACGTCATCAGATCTACCAAGCTCCCAGATCCACCATCTATCCAGATCATGTCCTACGTCATCAGATCTACCAAGCTCCCAGATCCACCATCTATCCAGATCATGTCCTACGTCATCAGATCTACCAAGCTCCCAGATCCCCATCCATCCAGATCATGTCCTATGTCATCAGATCTACCAAGCTCCCAGATCCCCATCCATCCAGAACCTATCCTACGTCATCAGATCTACCAAGCTCCCGGATCAGGCCCCACCTTTCATTTACATGTCTCATATTTACAGAGTACATTATAGCAATGTCTGTGTGACAATGTTTCTGGGACAACTTGAATTTGACACATTGGGTTAAAGATCTAAATTTATCTTCTTATTGGTATATTAATCTGTGTATATAAACAGTCGTTTATTTCTCCACAGCAGCTTGTACAAAATGCAGCTGCTCGTCTCTAAACAACAGTTATGAGCACATCACCCTGGTTTTATCTGGTCTTCACTGGCAGTCCGTGTACTTCAGGATCCATTTTAAATTGCTTTTATGTGTTTGAATGTTGTTACCCTGTTGTACCCCTCTGAGCTCCTCCCCATACACCTTCTCGGGACCTAAGGTAGCTGACCAGCTCCACCTGAGTGGGTCCAGGACTGGCCAGAAGGAGGGACTGGGCCTTTGCGTTGACAGTATCTAAACTGTATACAGGCCTACTCTACATATGTCTTTAGATCTCTTCTTAAAACCATCTGTTCACCTTGACCTTTAGTACTGAATGACATGTTACTCTGATTTTAGCTTGTTTTAATAATTTTACTTTAACTTTATTTCAGATTTCTAATGTTGTTCGTATGCTATTTATTTTAATGCTGTTGAAGTTTTGTGCACATTGTAGCATTTTGTTCAAATTTGTTGTTTTTAAGAGTCCTTCATAAATAAAGTAGAAATTGCAGCTGCAACACGCACGTACGTACTTCCAAAGCCACATTTCCTCTAGAACAGGTTTCCATGTCGTCCTTTTATCAAACAGGAAACAGTCTGATACTGTTAATCTGGTTGCCACACCCCTGTTCCCCCTGGGTGTGGCCGGGGGTGAGCGGTGGGAGGTGGTTGGGGCTCGCTGTCCTCTGGTCCGCCTGGGGTGTCCCCCACGGGGCATGGTGGGTGGCTTATGTGTGACGTGACTGTGTGATAGTGAGTGCTTGTGGGTACGGCACAGGGGAGGGTGTGAGTGTGGGGTTATATAGGGTGCAGATTGGAGTAGGTGGGGAGTGTTAAAAGTTAAAAAAAAGAAAAAAAAAGGTGGTGTTGCACAATTAGCTTTAAATGAATCGATATCGAATCAGATTTAATAGAAATCAAATTTAAATAGGCTGCTGGGAATTAATTCGATTCAGGAAATTTGTGACGATACCCAGCCCTACTCAACCTGTATATAATTTAACATGTTTTTCATACGGACTTACATGAACCAAGGAGTAAACATCACCGTCTACAGCCACGAAAGGGCGATCTGTGCTTGTTACAACTACAGTATTTGCTGCTCCTGTAACAATGAAAAAGTGCACTAAAACATTAACTTAGAGATAACTGAGAAAGGCACAAAATGTCCCCAAAAAAGAAAATCCTATCTGCAGATTACACACTCCAGGTAGTAAAATACGCAGCTGAAAACATCAGGATCGAGCAGCAGCTAGTGGAGTTGTTCAGGAACAACACAGAGGAAGAAGAACTCAATGGATTTAGTGATGTGGAATAAAACCGGGAGCTTGGTGATCCTGCTTACCGGTAACTTGCTTGTTGATGTCGCTGGGCTTAGATTAGCCTCTTCAGCCTCCCAGATATGCTCTTTATGCGGTTATGAAACTGAATGTGCAATAAACAGTTGACCCGGTGATTTCATATTCAATGTGAAACTTTGGCAGTGTCGATGGCACGGTCGTACACGCGACAATGTCGGTGGCAGGGCTGGGTGTTTAGTTTGTGTTTGTGGCAATAAATTTCTTGATAAATTTAGCTTATAGTCAATTGGGAATTACAGTTTGGAAAATAAGATACATGAAATTAAAGAAATAAAATTCCACACCTCCTCCCTGAGCCGCTAACTTATCGTGGTGGAGGATTTTGTGCGTCCTGACGATCCTAGCGGCTATGTTGTCGGGGGCTCATGCCCCTGGTAGGGTCTAGGGGTGGGACCAGACGAAGTGGGGCTCAAATCACCCCAATGATGAGGAGAAAGCAAGGACCAAGGTTTCCCTTGGGTCACTGGGGCCCCCCTCTGGAGCCAGGCCTGGAGGTGGGGCACGGAGGTGAGCGCTTGGTGGCCGGTAGCGATGCGCGGGCCGCCTCCTAACCTGCGGGTCCCGCGGGTTACCCGCGGTTCGGGTTGGGGCGGGTCAAAGAATTTTCGCTTCACTGTGGGCAGGTTGGTGTGGTTTACTATTCTGAAATATCTAGTTCTATCTATTAATTTTATTTTTTTGTCAAACTGAAAATAAAGACCTTAATCAATGTCTACATTTTGTTACTATAATATGTAAGACAAAATATTTATCAGTTATTTAAACACAGGTCACGTTTTATAACGTAATGTCCACGTAGGCGCGTAGTAGGCTACGCAGGCTACGTGCAGAAAGCGCCAAGCAGACAAGCAACAAAAGATGGAAGGAGTGTTGAATAACATTTGTTCGGGAGTTTACGTCCTTAAAAAGAAGAAGGAGGGTCAAATGGCTAAATCACAGGTTTGGCACAGGTTCAATGAGGTAATCAGTGCAGACAACAGCAGCAGCATTGGCTATGTGCTTTATAACACTTAAACGCTTTGAAACACTTTATTTATTTGCCTATTTATGTTTATAGGCTTAACGCTCAAATGAAAATACATTTTGTGTTGCCAGTTTCCAGTGCCAATTTAGGAGACCATATGCACCTTTCTCAGACTAAATAAAAGCATTCGTCAATATCATAACATGTGTTTTAATGGGGCGGGGCGGGTTGGGTTAAAAAAATAGAAGCGGATGTGCGGGGCGGTTTGGTGCGGTCCAATTTTTTTAAGAGCGGGACCCGCGCATCACTAGTGGCAGGCCTTTGCCCATGGGGCAACTTGGGCATGGGAGGAGTTTGGAGAGGCCATGGAGAATGACTTCCAGACGGCTTCGAGGAGATTCTGGTCCACCATCCGGCGGCTCAGGAGGGGAAAGAAGTGCTCTATCAACACTGTGTACAGTGGGGATGGGGGGCTGCTGACCTCGACTCAGGACATTGTGAGGCGGTGGAAGGATTACTTCGAAGACCTTCTCAATCCCACCAACACATCTTCTGATGAGGAAGCAGAGTCTGGGGTAGCTGGTGCTGGCTCTCCTATCTCTGGGGCTGAGGTGGTTAAAAAGCTCCTTGGTGGCAGGGCCCCGGGGGTGGATGGGGTCCGCCCAGAGTTTCTTAAGGTTCTAGATGCTGTAGGGCTGTCTTGGCTGATACGCCTCTGCAGCATTGTTTGGGGACAGTTCCCCTGGATTGGCAGACTGGGGTGGTGGTCCCCCTCTTGAAAAAGGGGGACCGGAGGGTGTGCTCCAACTACAGGTTGATCACACGCCTCAGCCTCCCTGGTAAGGTCTATTCAGGGGTGCTGGAGAGGAGGGTCCGTCGGATAGTTGAACCTCGGTTTGAGGAGGAGCAGTTATGTTTTCATCCCGGTCATGGAACCGTGGACCAGCTCTACACCCTCTTCGGGGTCTTTGAGGGGGCATGGGAGTTTGCCCAACCAATCTACATGTGTTTTGTGGATTTGGATTAGGCATTCAACCGTGTTCCCCGGGGACTCCTGTCGGGGGTACTCCGGGAGTATGAAGCGCCGGACTCGCTTGTACGAGCTGTCCGGTCCCTGTACGACCAGTGTCAGAGCTTGGTCCACATTGCCGGCAGTAAATCAGAATCGTTTCTAGTGTTGGACTCTGCCAAGGCTGCCCTTTGTCACCGATTCTGTTCATAACTTTTATGGACAGAATTTCTAGGTGCAGCCGAGGTGTGGAGGGGATCCGGTTTGGTGGCCTCAGGATTGGGTCTCTGCTCTTTGCGGATGATGTGGTTCTGTTGGCTTCATAGGGCCGTGATCTTCAGCTCTCAGTGGAGCAATTCGCAGCTGAGTGTGAAGCGGCTGGGATGAGAATCAGCAGTCCGATTGTGCATCGGTCTGTCGTGGTGAAGAAGGAGCTGAGCCAAAAGGCAAAGCTCTCGATTTACCGGATGATCTACGTTCCTACCCTCACCTATGGTCACGAGCTGTGGGTAGTGATCGAAAGAACAAGATCGCGAATACAAGCGGCCGAAATGAGTTTTCAACGCAGCGTGGCCGGGCTCTCCCTCTGTGATCCGGGAGGGGCTCAGAGTAGAGCCGCTGCTCCTCCACATCGAGAGGGGTTCGGGCATCTGGTCAGGATGCCTCATGGACGCCTCCCTGGTGAGGTGTTCCGGACACGTCCCACCGGAAAGAGGCCCCGGGGAAGACCTAGGACACACTGGACGGACTACATCTCTCGGCTGGCCTGGGAACACCTCAGGATCCCTCCGGATGAGCTGGTGAATGTGGCTGGGGAGAGGGAAGTCCAGGTTTCCCTGCTTAGGCAGCTGCCCCCGCGACCCGACTCCGGATAAGCGGCAGAAAATGGATGGATGGATGGATGAAAATTCCACACTACAAAACTGTCAGTGGCACAACATACAAAATTTTAATAAAAGAATTTTTGTAGCAACACGAATAGCACCAAAATAAATAACTTTAAAATGAAAACAATGACGTTTGTAGTACCAAAAACAAATTATCAACAAGGTACCGAATTTAAAAATTAAAACATCATGACAGAGTCAACAAATAACCTGCCTCTAAAATAACACCAAATTATTTTTGTCTGATCGCCTAAATCAAATAAACTGAGTCAATCAATGGGTCCGCTCCTTTACCACCAGACGGGCGGTGACCCGGGGAGAAGTGACGAGTGGTGAGGAGTTTACCAATTAAATGAAGAGGAAAGCATTTGCTCGTGGAAGAGGCTTTACTAAAACAAAAGAGGCATGGATCTTCAGAGAGAGAAATTGATTATTGCTATAATTTTGTATGCAATTCTTTCAGGGTGTAGTCTGTAAAGTGCAACGGAGTCCACTGGAGGTCTCTTAACATATATGGTTAGTTAGTTGCACTGCAATATAATTAGCTGCCTGGAGCAGCTGGAAGAATCCTAAAATCAACAGAAGTTGCTTGTTTGTACTGAACGAATCCAGGCCTTCGGGAAGCCACGCTGACTCATCTTCTTGTGGCTCAATCTGTCCCAGTCAAGAGGCAACCTCTGCCTGTAAAATGTGAAGCCTATGCGAAAGTGCAAAAAATTGCAGTCCCCCCCTCATCCACTAGGGGCTCCAAAACAGAGCAAATCCCCATTGACTCCCATGCTAAAAAGACCAACTTCACAGCAGAAATAAACATGTTTAACACCTGGTACAAAGGTTTACCATCCTTCGTGACAACTGTGAGGGGGATAAATTTTTTTCTGACTCATCCATTTGGATGTTATTTAATCTTGAAATTTGGCATAATTAGGGGCGTGTCCTTTTGATTGACAGGTATCCAATATCCATGACAAGAAAGGAGAATGTAGCACAACCGCAGTTTCTAGCCGGCTAACAGTGTGCCTTAGCTTTAGCCCGCCTACCTCCGTTAGCTGGTTTGCTACCGTTAGCTCGGTTAGCTCTTAGCTACAGGCAGCTCAGAGTTTAATGGGTGTCAATCACCCACCTCCACCTTCACAATTCCCCTCTCAGCTTCTCCTCTTTGCCCATTTTTGGATTTTCAGGGAATGACGATATGCATGACGCTGCCAAGATAGTGACTGTGGGAATCGCCCAATGAGCTTCAATTCAGCTCTTCAGAAACCTATGGGTGATGTCAGGGAGGCGCCTCAATCTACAGTCTATGGTCCTGGTACACAGGACACACCTTTAGCTGTTCCCATGATGTAAAATAACTACATATTTCCATCGTGGTCAGGTTCATACCATGGATGTCACAATTATTTCATTTTACAATTAAGTGCGGTATTAAATGCAGCGATTAAACCTAAAAATCCCTCACAATGGTCACTTTATATAAAATATGTATGAATTATATTAGCAGATCAGCGCAACTTTCACATGGAAGGAAAACAACATTCCACCACTTCCATGTGTTTCTGCTTGTGTTGCATTGTTTTGGCTCTGTGAGAGCTGCAGAAGACGCAGCCTGAGGTGGAGGCTGAGCGGAAGGCTACGGCAGACTGAGCGAGACGCTACGGCAGACTGAGAGGGACGCTACGGCAGACTGAGAGGGACGCTACGGCAGACTGAGAGGGACGCTACGGCAGTCTGAGCGGGACGCTACGGCAGACTGAGAGGGACGCTACGGCAGACTGAGAGGGACGCTACGGCAGTGTCTGAGAGGGACGCTACGGCAGTGTCTGAGCGGGACTCTACGGCAGTGTCTGAGCGGGACGCTACGGCAGACTGAGCGAGACGCTACGGCAGTGTCTGAGCGGGACGCTACGGCAGTGTCTGAGCGGGACGCTACGGCAGACTGAGCGAGACGCTACGGCAGACTGAGAGGGACGCTACGGCAGACTGAGAGGGACGCTACGGCAGACTGAGCGAGACTCTATGGCAGACTGAGCGGGACGCTACGGCAGACTGAGAGGGACGCTACGGCAGTCTGAGCGGGACGCTACGGCAGACTGAGAGGGACGCTACGGCAGACTGAGAGGGACGCTACGGCAGTCTGAGCGGGACTCTACGGCAGTCTGAGCGGGACGCTAAGGCAGACTGAGCGAGACGCTACGGCAGACTGAGCGAGACGCTACGGCAGTCTGAGCGGGACGCTACGGCAGACTGAGAGGGACGCTACGGCAGACTGAGAGGGACGCTACGGCAGTGTCTGAGCGGGACGCTACGGCAGTGTCTGAGCGGGACGCTACGGCAGACTGAGCGAGACGCTACGGCAGACTGAGAGGGACGCTACGGCAGACTGAGAGGGACGCTACGGCAGTCTGAGCGGGACGCTACGGCAGTCTGAGCGGGACGCTAAGGCAGACTGAGCGAGACGCTACGGCAGACTGAGAGGGACGCTACGGCAGTGTCTGAGCAGGACGCTACGGCAGACTGAGAGGGACACTACGGCAGTCTGAGCAGGACTCTACGGCAGTCTGAGCGGGACGCTAAGCGGAAGTCTATGGCAGCCAAGGTGTGATTGTGGAGGACAGCTCACTAGCCTGTAAAGCAGGACATAAAAGGTTGCAAAGAATCCATCCATTTCACCACCTGTAGGACAACCAGCACTGTTCTATACTACAGTAATCGTTTGGATAAATGACAAACATTTATCTAACGTAGCACTGTTATGTCATTTGATGTTTTGTAAGTATGTATGACTCGGGTTGGTCTTACAGCAACATGACGAGTTCACTGGACGTTAAGTTATATAGATGAGAAAGAAACTAAACACGTCTTTTGTGATGGATAGTTTAGCATTTGAAACATAATGGACCAGACATGAGAAGAGAAAGCATTTATTTCCAGATATACGGTCTTACTTATTTTCACTGCTGCAGCTGTTCTGCTGAAGGACAGCTGGAAGTCAAGCTAGCTGGATGCTTTCCTGGGTTTCTAAACTCTACTCGGGTTGAAAAAGAAATTATCTAAACAATTTTTTGGTTTACTGAAAAAAGCTTCCATGTCCAGGTAGAGGTCCTGTAGCCTTTTCCATCTGAGAGAAAGCCAGAGTTAATGTTAAATGGTCCGTATTTATACAGCGCTTTACTGTACCTGGAATGATACCCAAAGCGCTTTACATCATACGTCACATTCATCCATTCACATACACATTCACACACTGATGGCAGAAGCTGCCATGCAAGGCGCTAACCACTACCCATCAGAAGCAATTTGGATTTGGTGTCTTGCTCAGGGATACCTCGACATGAGCTAGACAGGCCGAGGAGCGAACCGACAACCCTCAGGCTACAAGACGACTACTCTTATTTATTCTTTGAGATGTTGCTGGAACCAGACTTCTGAGATACTTTGTTATATTAATGAGTTATTTTGGCATGAAACAACAGAAATAAATAAAATAAAACTGACATAAGGAGTGTTTGGGTGATTTTACACAGAGTGCTGGGAAAATGATTTATGCATAATTGTGATAATCGTAAAATTGTGATTATTTCTTTGACAATAATCGTACCAAGAAAATCTGTAATGGTGACGTCCCTAGATTAGACTGGGCTTCAGACTTAACCAACATGGATCAGGAGGTAAAAACCAGGGAGAATTTACTGTTGGTAGTTTACTGCTGGACTTGACTAATGTTGTTAGACATTATTCACCTCACCTGCCTACAGTTTCAATGCTATTGGTGAGCTAGGGCTGTTTATCTCAGGTAAATTTAGTGGTGTCCGGTGGCATGGTTTTCTCTGTGAACGTCCAAGTTATACAGTCAGAAGACAAGCTGTGGCCTCCAGGATACAGTGATGTTTCACTACACAGCCATGTGCTCTCTTTTGGATTTATTTCCATATGAACAGTAAATGGTCCATGCTGTTTTAGAGCAGACAGTCTGCTGTTAGTCAGTGATACCTCAGCATGCTTTCAGGACACGCCACAGATCATTTACAGCCGTTCTGCAGCTTAACTCTGAGCCATACTTACAGCATCCTGCAGACCTTACCTTGTTACAGTGACGGCCGATGCCCATGAGGAAGTTGTCTGGTTTGATGTCTCTATGGATAAAGTTCTTTGTGTGCACATACTCAATTCTGCTGATCATCTAAAGAAAGAACAGCCGGGGGAAAACAGATTTACCGTCCTGTCACTTCTCTGCAGATACAGGTCTGAAATAACCTGCAACCACACAGCTGATCTCATCCAGTCAGACATGACTTCCCTACCTGGTCTGCCAGCATGAGGACCGTTTTCATTGTGAAGCGGCGAGAGCAGAAGTTGAACAGATCCTCCAGACTGGGTCCAAGCAGGTCCATGACTAGGACATTGTAGTCCTTCTCTTGGCCATACCACCTGTGAATAACGTGAGAAAGGGTGAAGATTATTCTCTAAAATATCCAATAAACCCATTACCAGCCTAATAAATTCATTTCATTGATTCATTTAGTGATTTATGACTTCTCTAAGGCATGGCAAGTGTTTAAAATAGTGTGTTTCATATATAAAATGAATTCAATGTGCTTTACATAACAGAAGATGTAAAGAGAAATAAAAAGAATGCAGTTCATCACAGGCTCAGCCCCCCTGCATGATTAATCGTGATTAATCACCATTCACGACGTGTCTGTAATCTGCCTGTTTTTACGGCTTCGTATCAGCAGAACGAGCCGATGCTACAAATATTTACTGTTAACTGACCTTCTCTTGAGTAAACATCAGATGTCCTATGGTCAGTAAATGCAGCATGTAATGTACTATGTTGTTCTATATCATCTACCATGTTCTAGATCAGTGGTTCTCAAGTGGTTTGGGTTTGAGACCCACCTACACCCTTCAACAACAAGCTGCGACCCAAAGAAAGAAATAAAGTCAATTTGTCACATTTATTTATTAAAAAAAGGTGGTTCCATTTAAACCTCAAATTGTGAAAATAATAGTGCTTACATGCATAAACATGAAAAACAAAGTGCAACAACTTCCAATAAAACTCTGGCATGTGTAACCATGCTGCCATAACAATCACGTTTTTTTGTAACAGCCATTATAAGAAGCTCAGAGGACATGACATGAAAAGCTGAGAAGTCAATAAGAACAGTCTTTACATAAATGTTAAATAAAAAAAGCAAAGAACTGATTTTAAAACAATTAGCATAATGTTTAACAAAAACGATTTACTCCTACATTTTGAATATGGGGTTGCCATCAGAATCACTTTTTTGAAACAGCCAATAACATGCCGTGAAGGCACACATAAAAGTGCAACTAAGAAGTCAGTAAGAATTTGTTCTTAACTGTCTTTACATAAAACTTAAATAAAAAAAAAAGTTCAAGAAGTGATCTTGAAACAACCAGCACAGCTATTTTTTTAACAAAAACAAACTAAATCAAATAAAAAGTAAAACTCAAAATTATTCAAGTACATGAAATTAAGTATAATAGTAATAGTTGGCCTACTCCAACTTTAGGTGTAACAACATTTTCCTCAGTTTGCAGGAATTAATGGGACAACTGGGGATGTTTTTGGCTTCTGACAAGAGCCTCAAAGTCTGGAGTGATAGTTGACAGGGCAACTCTAAGATCCTGCTCAATGTCCAGACTGTTTCTTTGTTTTCAGCTGAACAAGAGCTGAGAAGCCACACTCACAGAGATAGGTAGTGCTGAATGGTAAGAAAGTTTTTACTGCTCGTGTGGCAAGGGAAGGGTACTCACTCATCACGGCGCTGCACCAGAACTGGGAGAGGCTGACCTCCGCAAATTTCTTTTTTAGCGTGCGGTCACATGACAGCTCCACCAGCTGATTCTCTTCGTTGCTTGGCAACGTGACACTTTCCATGTCTATTCCAAATGGGTCACGTATCCAGTCATCATCCCTCTGTTTCTCGGGAAGGTAGTCATTAAAGCGCTCGAGAAGCTTATTCAGGTGTGCGGTGATGGTTTTCTTCATTACGTTTTTTTCTGCCATGTCCAGTTGCTGTGCTTCATGACAAGCATTGGGGAACATGTCCAGTCGTTTTTTAGTTGCATGACTTGCCCACATGGATATCTTTTTCTTAAAGGCATCGATTATGTCATATTGTTCAAAAATATTATGCCCTCTTCCCTGCATAGATGTATTTAAAGTGTTCAATTGTTCCAACACATCGGCGAGGTAAGCAACATGTGCGAGCCACACACTGCTGTTGAACAGACCAGCAAGGGGAGAGTTGTTTTGGGCAAGAAAGGCTGCGATTTTAGCTCGTAGTTCATAAAAGCAGGACAGCACCGTACCCCTTGAAAGCCAGCGTACCTCAGCATGATACAAAACTTGTACATGGTCACTACCAAGATCCTAGCACAGTTTTTGGAAACACCGGGAGTTTTTTGCACTTCGTTTAATGTAGTTTACCACTTGGATGACATCAAGCACCGGTACCATACCCTTTGCTGCCAGGGCCTCCCGATGCAGAAAACAGTGGTTCCAAGTTGCATTCGGAGCTTTGTCAAGCATTCTCCTCACAACGCCGGAGTTTTTTCCCGTTATCGACGCGGCGCCATCCGTTGTGATGCCAACACACATGTCCCAGCTTAGGCCAACTGAACTTAAGTACAAGTCCACGGAGCTGAAGATGTCCTCTGCCGTTGTAGTTGTAGGAAGCTCTCTTGTGCAGAGAAATGCTCTTGCATGTCCCCGTCCCACACATGTCTCACGTAAATGAGTAAAACGGCTTTGTTTGTTATATCTGTGGATTCATCCATTTATAATGCAAAGTGACCACTCGTCTTAAGGCGAGTTGTGGTCTGCTGTTTGATGTCATCCGACATGTGTTCTATTCGCCGACTCACTGTGTCATTTGACAGAGGTATAGTTTTTAGTTTATCTGCTGCTGACTGGTCTAACACCTCTCTGACCATGTCCATAGCTGCAGGTACGATAAGGTCCTCAGCAATGGTGTGGGGCTTTTTCATCTTTGCAATACGGTATGCTACTTGGTACGATGCCAGGAGTGCTTGCACTTGCTTTGAGCATGAAGAAGTGAGGCACTTTTGTGACGCCTTCAGGTCCCGAAGTCGTCTTTCAAAGTACACAGCAGGTTTATCTTTGAGAGAATGGTGTTTAGTCTCCAAATGCCGTTTCATTTTGCAAGGCTTCATACTTTCATGTGCCAATACTTCACCACACATAACACACTGAGGTTTTTGTTTCCCTTTGTCCTCAGTGTACGGAAATCCATATTTAATGTATTCGGGGTCGTACCTGCGTTTCGCCATGCTTGGATACAGCTAGAGCCTATGACTAGAGCTAGGTTGATGTTGAATGTCTTATTCTGTGCTGTAAAATGGCAGGTAGAAAGCATTATGACAGTCTCGCCACCTACTGTTCAGGAATGTAAACTGACAGCACTTACAGGACAAAATTTTCCTTTCAAAATAAAAGTGGATGATTTTTTTTTCGTAAATATATACTTTGCCCAAGTGATGGCTCGCGACCCGCTAAAAACGGGTCTGCGACCCACTTTTGGGTCGGGACCCACCAGTTGAGAATTGCTGTTCTAGATCATAATTCAGAACTCATCCACCATCATCTCACCAAGCGTCTCCATGGTGATAATTTCTGTCCTAAAAGCAGCAGATGTGATGACTGAAGTTAAACAGCCGACATTGATGAAGAAACTCTGATAAAACTGATGATCTGGATAAAAACAAGTGTTTTCTTTTATCACTGAAGTGTGTTTGTGCAGCCGTGATAAAAGTCCTACAGCAGCTTCACCCAAAGTAAACACCTGCTGGTAAAACACATCATTGGCTGCTTGTTTTACTGGTTTTTCTTCACTTTTTTTTTACACTTTTTTCCTGGTCAGGGCTCCTGGCCCCAACCAGAACTTTTCTAGACCCGGCCCTGCATAGCTGAAGTATAAACCCGGTCTACCACCAGCAGCTACTGTGTTAGAGAAGGTCCTGGTCTGATTTATATCCTAGAACCTGTTAATTTCTCTCACAATTTCTGGTCCCTAAATGATCAGTCTGCAGGGACTAAACACACTGTTTTACTGCAAGACATTACGATAATGTTACGTTACAGTAATGTTTTCTGATTTTCCGATAAAGCTCAATAATGAAATGGAAAATAACTATTGTTCATATGTATATGAAGTTTATCAATATCAGAACACTGACTGATTTATGAAATAATTATAAATGCAGTTCATAATTATCTGACTGCTTGTATGCATTGATAAAGTAAAGAAGTGCAGTAATACATCCTGATAAATTTGCTGAATTGCATCATTGACAAGATCATGGTAATCAAACTGAATCTGAGACCAGCAAAGATGCACAGCCGTGTGACCGTGGGGGGCTTTGGCTGGTGTCTTCCTTTGCCTCCCTCTGGGTGGGTCCACGGTGGTCTGCTTGGTGGGGGGGGGGGGCTTGGGTTGGTGCTCCAGGATGCTGCTGATGACCTGGATCTCTGGGCCGCCCTAGTCTGCCTCTTGCCTCTGTGGAGGCGTGGCCTCATCTGCAGGATCACACTCATCTCTGATCCTCCTCCTTCCTCATCCTCTGCATGCTGACTCAGCACTAAGGTGTCCAGTAGGTTTATATACTAAGAGATGCTTTGGTTCAGGTGTGTGTTTCTGGTTCTTTGGTTGTTGTTGTCTTGGTTATTTTTTAGAAACTCCTGATGATTGTCAGCTTAGTTTTTCTGTAAAAGCTGTAGAAAATTCTCTGTTATGTTTCTGTACAGGTGTAGCAGCTGCTTGTCTGCTCTTAGGTTGGACTGAAGCTCGTTGCTTCTATCTGCTGGATCTTTGTCTCCTCTTCCTTTTGTCCACTTTGCTTTTTACGACTGTCCCATCCTGTCAGGTGCAGCAAATTTATGTAAATTCCACAAGTCAAAATACACAAACAATTTAAATAAATAAATCAGATTATCAAGAGGAGCTTTATCCCCATAAAGCTCCTCCTGGCAAAGCAAATTTGTTCAGTACAACACAGCAACCAGACCATCATTCTGCCACCTCCATGCTGGACAGGACATGGTAGAAATAAATAAATGCTTGCAGTTCTAGTTTATCTTTGTTTTCATTCTTGTTCACATAGCTCACATATGATCCCACATGGAAAGTCAAGATATGGAGGATATTTATCATTAATCAATCAGAATGCTAAATACCAGGTAGGGCTGGGCGGTTAATCGATAAATCAAATTTTCCATTTCTGGAGATTTATTTTTATGAAAATCTGGGTTTTTGTCCATAGTTAGCAGCAGACTTCGCCCTCCCTCCACACCAGAACGGTGTTTGTATGACAGATTTTCAGTGACGTGACCCTTCAGTCACGCCTGGGATTTAGCTGTGTGTATAACTGCAGTGAAAAATGCTGCTCTCTACGAGATGCAGACGTCAACTTAACCCACAAACCCTGGTGAAGAGACAACCTTCATCAGGGGAATTATTCCTGCAGTGGATCCTGTATGATAAGTGGTTTATATGGTGGAAAAATTATGACATTATATGCTTTATTTTTGCTGGCATTCATCTATATAAACAAATAAATGTTTTTAATAAGTTTATTTATGTTTTGTAAAAGATAAGAAAAAAAATCGATTAAATCGGATTCGGTTATAAAAAATCAGATCTTATTTCTAGGGCATATCGCCCAGCCCTACGTCATGTTATGGATGGTCGTTCAGAGATCTGGGTCTGGGACAGAGGTCATGTAGAGCCAGGGCTCTAGACTAACGTTTTTATGAGGAACACAGCAGCCCCCAACTTAAATTTTTTAGGAGCGCAAGCAGAACATTTAGAGGTGCACACTGAAATTTCCTCTCATTTTCACAGTATTAGTAATAAATACTTGAACAATAAATTCAGAAATTACAGTGTTTACGCTCACGTTTTATTGTGCAGCAGTTGACAAAAAAATAAATAAAAAAAACCATCTTACTGGCCACACCAATACAAAACAAGTAGACACAGAACTTATCAAATCAGATTTGATTTTCACTTTGTAGTCAAAGCAGAACGACAACTTTGTCCCATCATCCCCCCACAGGACATGGTACGACTGGTCCATGTAGTTCCTGGTAATAAACAGTTTCAGGGACTGATGCTCCTCTGGAGTAATAAATTCCCCAAGCCAATCACAGAGCTCGTTCATCCCTGCTCACACACACACACACATTGGCTGTAGTCTTCTTCGTTGGTGTTCGTCTCCTTTTCTCGTATTGAAGTTAGTTTGAGTCGAAAAACCAGCAGCTAATTTGGACGTTACTGTGAACTACTGGGCTGAAGAGGGAGCAGAAGTTTGTTATAAATTATAACTGTATAATGTATCATCTTCATTGTGCGAATAGGTGAAAAATTCACTCGCAGTCTCACATTTTAGTCGCAAAATGCGACCGTTGGGTCGCAGTCTGGAGCCCTGAAAGCTGAAAATCATTCTGAAGAACCTTCCCGGAGTTTTTATGCTTCTGTACCTGATGAAGGTTTTAACTATTTAACGTTTGCTCTGCAGAATGCTTTCAGATGTTAAATCCAGGTCTAGTTAGGAATGAAAACAGGAAGCCCAGCAGCACCGAGCTACATATTCTGATCAGCATGGAGCTTTCAATCAGAATCAGCTTGTTTCCTTTCACTGCATGAGAAGGGTGGGGTCAGCAGAAGAACGAGGAAAACGGTCAAACTATGAGGGGTGGTGACGAGCTAGGAGTGGCAGCAGGACCAACAGGTTGGACAGGCTCCAACCAGACTCCACTACACCACCAGCACAGCCGGGACAAGGCAGAAATCCAGCTGTTCAGGACAAAATGTCCAGAAACAGCAGCTGAGACGTGAGCTGTGATTCTGTCTAAAACTCAGACGTCCACACCAGGAGCTTTTCATCCCTGTAAGGACTGGGACATGCTGGCTGTTAGCGACGCGTCCGTATACGTATGATGGCTGCCACGTGTTCCTAGAGCTCGACTGGCACGCTAGGCCCTATTTTCATTCGATTTCAATCTAATTGGATTCGATATCGATTCATTTACAGCTAATTGTGTAACAACACCCATTTTTCTTGAATAGTAAAGACGTTCTCAGAAAACTATTTTTATAAAACACAATGCATTTACTTGACAAACTGTTTTCTGGGAGTAATCAGATTACTGTAATAATCTGTAATCATCTCTGAAACACCGGAACAATCCAGTGTTTCCCAGATTCACAGCCAGGAACGCTGTGATGGAAACTCTCAGGACTTTTGATGAAAGCGTTTCATCCAGCGGAGTCGCTCTAAATATTCTTAAAGTTCACATTTCAGATACGTGCTGATGCTAATAAAACCTACTAAGAATACTGGATCCATTTAAAACCGGAATACAACTCAAAATCCTACGACGACATAGATTCAGCTTGATCAGCCGTGACATTGCCATGACGACCGTGATGCTATCAGCGTAACACGGACAAATCCTCCGTCTGCTGGAGCGAGATGCTTCCATCTCCACCTGCTGAGAGAATCTAGAAAACCCATCTTTGTCTGATTTCCTGCTGGCTGACATGTTTCCGACATGTGTACTCTGTCCTTTGATGAAACCTGTGTGTGTGTGTATATATATACACACACACTCCCACCAGCAGACAGAGCGCACGTTAGAAACTGTTGCATCAATCAGCTGTAAACCAGACAAAAATATCTGCTGTAATAATAATGTCTGATCTTATTCCATAATAACAGCAGGAGGAGGAGTTTCCTGCTCAAGAGTGTGAAGAACGTCATGTCCATCTGGAAACACACACAGCTGAACAATCCATCTCTTCGTCAATTTTGTCATTTCTGAGACGTATTACTCTACTATAGCTAGCTAGCTAGTCAGCTAGCTGTATACTTGTCTCCATGCTTCTTCCTGTCTCTCCTGAAACAACAACATGCAAATGCAGGAGTTTTCTGGGTGGGAGGAGTCTGATTCATGCGGTGAGCTTCACTCTGACAGCAGACAGAGGCTACGAAGAAATCCCACAGACACGTAGTTTATACTCCATCTTCACCATAGAGACAATATATATTCCACGTAAGACGTCTCGGAAAACATTGAGTATATGTGATATATCGCGTGGCGCCCTGGATTAAAAGTGGTATAGTCCGGTTTCTCAGCACCGGGACGCTGCTGGACTGCGACGCTCCAGAAATGCAGATAATGGACATCGCTGTGCCATCACATATTTTTAAATGACAAAAGATAGCAGTTATTTTATAGCATCCGTTTCCCAGATCACATGAATATTTTGGAGTTTTGATGATTTTGCAATGATGGAGTGTTAAAAAAAACGTATGGAAGGAAAAAAAAGAAAGAAAAAGGCTGTTACACTGCAAGAAGCCAGAACTTTTTCTTGTTCTTGAGGCCACCTGAACAAATGACGTCACTTTGTTCTTGCAGATGTGGATGGTTCAACACATCAGCTGAGCAGAGCTTTCTTCTGTGTGTGATTGTTCTTATTCTGGAGCTGTCTGACCAAAATTCTCTCTTCTCGCAGAGCACATAACAAGCTGCAGGGTAAATGATAAATGATGAACAACAAATTGTTCCATTTTCACCTCCAAAAAACACGCAGTTCACGAACGACACAACTTTCCACCTACAGCTAGATCAGATGTGGTGTCACCATGGTGATCAGCAGCTCCTACTGGATGAGACAAACAGCCTGATTCCTCACGTGAATCATGACCATCAATAATCTGACAGGTTCTGGTTTCCTGCCGAGCCCGAAACGGAGCCGAGCCCGAAACGGAGCCGAGCCCGCTGCGCTCGCTCCTGAGCTCTGCCGCCATTTTCTAACAGAGACAGGAAGACATGTTGGGAGCTAGCACAACAAAAGAGGAGCGGCCATTTCCACCCGCTCGCCTGGCAGCTGTTATCCCGGATCAGAGCTACCACCGAGGCCTACAGGCTGACAACTAGCTTACGTGGAAACGAACTTTTTTCCAGAGAGCAGATTAAATGTATGTTTGCCTGACCAGAAACAATAAGGTCAACAAGACTGCTGCCCCTTCGCTGCTGGTATGAGCTGCGTTTTGGCTTAAAAAGAAACCACGATAAACACGAGTTTGTCTCCAGGGAGAGCAGGAGGGAAACATGCTGGTTTACCTGATGTGTGGGATCCCGACACCTCCTTGTAGGATCTTGTACAGCTTGCTTTCGTATAACAACTGTGGGTGTCTGGCTTTCTGTGACTCCAATTTTACAGCTACCTCCTGAAAATGACATAAAAATATAACATGTATTTCTGGGTGTTTACAGCTTCCTGGTCACTTTACGACTTTAACAAATAAATATTTGTTCCTCGCGTGAGTTTAATGGCGGTTATTAAGCTTTTAATGTTAGAAACTTGAGCCAGAACATGTTTAGCTGTGGCCTTGCTAACATAATGCAACCTGCCTCATAGCCACAACATGTCGGCTGGCCCATCCTGACCCCAACAAGAACACACATCAGCAGGACTATTACCTCTCCATTTGTAATGTTGATTGCCAGATAAATGTCGCCAAAAGATCCAGATCCAATTTTTCTGACAAGCTTGTATTTTCCACCGACGATGAATTCGGCTTTGGAGCCACTGCTGCTCGCCATAATATCCACCAAAGGACAAAATCGACCGATAAGCTTTAAATGTCGTGTGTCAGCGTATCCCGATTATCAGCAGGACATGCAGAGCCGTGGATGTGGTTGGGAGTATTTATGGACTAGGTCTCACTTCAAACAATACTCTCTACTGGGAAGAACAAAAATCGGTAGATCTCTTCTGATGTTGCTCGATTTAGTAACAAACTACCGACTACCACTTCTTTAATAAAATAAAATCCCTGGAGAAATAAGAAATTCCGTGTCTTATCACAGTTTATACATCGAAAAGTAAATCTGAACAAGCTTAAGGCCAGCTAATGTTAGTCAGCTCTAACGTTAGCTAACATTAGCATCAAGCTAACGCTGTCGCAAGGACCGCCGCTGAATAATGTTCCAGCTTCCTCCCAGCCGTGAGGCAAAAGCGACTCCTCCGATGGTATTGTTGCTCGTACAATCCTTAAAGGCCGTTTTTGCCTAACTTTAAGGGTCTCAACGGTCCTTACAAAGCGCAACCCACTCAATCCGCCATCTTGTCTTCTCTACCCTTTCTCAGCTGGCTTCCGTTGAAGGCGATTAGCTAAGGTTAGATATCACATGATGCATTCAAAGACTGTCGGCAATTTTACGACTAGCAGCTATGAAACAGATGTACACTAAAGGAGAATCACAGCTTCTGTCATCGGAGAGGAAACCACAGCCTCCTTACCACGTCAACAAAACTGGAAAACGTTATTTGTTAAATGCGTTTCAGTTAATGGAGTGATTGATGCAGCCCGTTGGTTTCCCCTGCAGCTGTTGTTTCTCCTATGTGTTTGTGTAGCTCTTCAAGTAAACAAAGCATCAACATTGTATTTATTTGTGGGCGGTACGTGCTTTAGAGCTTCTTTAACCGCAGGGTCATTAAATGCACCATTAGACGGGGATTTCATGTATTGTCTAGAAAGTTTTTATACTTGTTTATTACGTGTTATTTTTTTCTAATTTATTCTAGAGTCCTAGCTTGCTCCAGACCAGGCTAAATTCCAGGAGTAATTTAATCTCATCACCATGGAAACCAGTATTTCCTCCACTGCCCTACACACTGTTAACACATTCACCTCGATCCACTGTCATTATTTAAATGTTTTTCATTGTTGATTGCAATCATATTAAATAAATGATTTAGCAGTCCTTAGATAATTAAGACTTCCCATAAATATAAAATACACATCCAATATAAATATGAGTACACATCAAAGAGTAATAACGATCCTTTATTCAATCAGGATCATTCAAAGCTGTTAAACCCCGAGTCCATTCAGCATTGAAGTCACACAGTCCTACAAGAAAACACGGCATCAGAGCAGATTCACCATCACAAGATAAACATTCACTCTGATAATAATAATAGTGTAAATGCTTACAATGTGTTAAATGAAACCTCAGGCCACCACCTTCAGCCCAGTGAAGAATGTCAGCGTTGTAAATATAGTGGATAGTTATTAAGGCAGTCAGTCTGTCTGAAGGCTGCTGGTCCATGTTTGTTTTCAGAGAACATTGTAAAGAATGAAAGAATCACGTCCACTTTATGACATCAGGGTTTATTAACATATGATGAAGATATGCAAATGATCCTGGATTAGATTATGAACATATGAAAATATGAAGCTACAAATCTGCAGAGATGATGTGGTTTGGGTTGATTTAATTAAACTGAGAGAAGAAATAAAGAAGGTACATATCGTGGTTCCACGTTACTAGGAATTTATCTTAACCATAAATTTAGCTGAATTTAATCAGGCTTATCTGACAGTTTAGGACATCAAGCAGTGACCCCGTTGCTCCGGGGTCAGTGCGCATCGCTGTCCATGGGTCAGGTGACAGTCTGGCCAGCTCACCTCTTGTTTTATTTTTACTATGCATGAATTGCTATTTTTTATCATGTAAAGCACTCTGTGTTGCCTTTAGCATGAAAAGCACTTTATAAGTAAAGTTTGTTTTGAATTGATTTGATTTCTGCTAAAGTGGCGCTGCAGAAGGTTGGTGGATCAGCCACCTGGGATCAGCATGGAGGCTTTGACCAGTCGTGTCAAGCAGCTGCTGGGCTTTTGTAGGCGCACGTCTAGTTATTAGCTACTATTAATAGGTGTCTTTGGGCAGTAATTATTGTGTAATACAGTTATTAATGTAAACATTAACTCCGCAGCTCCACTGGAGAAATTCCAGGACTGAGGCTATATATTAATATTAGTCTTGAGGGTCTGTGTTAAGAGATTTCAGTTTGTGTACCCAAGTTGTAAATATGCTGGATGTATTATAACTGACTGAGATGTAGTATTTGGTTCCCACCACTATGAGGCGCAAGGTCGCAGGTCAGGGACGCATCACGTTCATGTTTCGTGAGCCTGTGTTTGTTGTAAGATATGGTGGCCTCCTGAGAAGATGTTCAGTCTCATCTGCTGCAAATAAAGATGGCAGAGAGGATGAAGGGCATTGCTTCCTTTAGAAGAACGTTCTGTTGTCTTTTAGAAGTTATTCGTTAATGAACTAATCATTTACTAAATGTTACAATGCATTAAGAAATCATTTTCAGAGTTTTCTGCATCCCCTGATCTAAAGTATAAACAACTCATTATCCGTAAGGTCTTTCTGACCAGTCCTGGAGCCAGGACCGAGAACCAGGGCATAAAACCAGGGCAGTCCTGAAGCCGGGACAAAGAACCAGGGAGGTCCTGGAGCCAGGACCAAGACCCAGGGCGTAGAACCAGGGCAGTCCTGAAGCCGGGACAAAGAACCAGGGAAGTCCCGGAGCCAGGACCGAGAACCAGGGTGTAGAACCAGGGCAGTCCTGGAGCCAGGAGCAAGAACCAGGATGGGCCCCATTTATCAAATGATTTTTGACTTTATAAGAGGGTACATTCCAGTTTGATAATTCAATATTTAGCCCATGTCCAAGCAGATTAGTTATAGAATACAATTAAAAAGAAAAAACATTTTTTTTACTCTACAGTTGAAAAAAAAAAAAAGAAAAACAAGCTGACATTTAAAATGTGATGCAGCAGGTATCAGATGTAACAGGACAGATTTAAAAGAAAATAGATCATTTAATTTATCAATAACAAAGTCAGTCTTTTCAACTAATAAACTGACTTTATAATTACATGACAGACAGTCAGAGGCAGAGATCAGTTCATCAAAAACCAAAACAGCAGCATGAGAGACGTTCGGATCAGATTTTACACCACAAACACTCTAATGTTTCCATCGTGTTCTAGCTAGTCAACAGACTTCCATGTCCCAGCCAGACGAACCGTAGTGGAATGCTCGGCAAGGTTTTGTGTTACGGGAACCAGGACGGTAGGAAACGGTAAACTTGAAGCGGGCAAAAAACAGGGACCATCGGGCCTGGCAGGAACTCAATCTCTTGGAGGAGTGCAGTATTCTAAGTTTTTGTGATCAGTCCAAACTAAAAAGGGCTCTGTAGCTCCTTCCAACCAGTGGTGCCATTCCTCCAGAGCTAATTTGACTGCCAAGTTCTCTATCACCGATATTGTAGTTGCGTTTAGCAGGCGATAGTTGGTGGGAGAAGTAGGCACAGGGATGGAGCTTTTGATCGGTACCTGAACGCTGTGATAGGACAGCTCCCACCCTAACAGCCAAGCGTCTACCTCCACCACAAACTGCCAGTCAGGATCAAGCATTGGGGAGGAGGAGAAGCAATCCTTGAGGGTCTGGAAGGCCGCAGTGGCTGAGGGTGACCACTGGAAGGGAACCTTGGGGGAGGTCAGGGCAGTGAGTGGGGGCAGCCACAGAACTGTAATTCCAGATGAAACGTCTGTAGAAGTTGGCAAAACCCAAGAACCCTCTCAGGGGGAGGCCAGGAGGTAATAGCGGTAACTTTGGCAGGATCCATCTGGAGACTCCCCTGCACCACAATACTGTCCAGAAAGGATACGGAGGTTATGTGAAACTCGCACTTCTCAGCTTTGACATACTGAGAGTTCTCCAGCAAACGTTGAAGTACGGATTTCACATGATGGAGGTGTTGCTCTTTGGTCTGTGAGAATATTAAGATGTTGTTCAGGTAGACAAAGACATACCAGTTGATCATATCCCGGAGTACATCGTTGACAAGAGCCTGGAAGACAGTCGGAGCATTGGTGAATCCGAACAGCATGAATAAATACTCATAGTGTCCAGAGGGTGTACTGAATGCCATCTTCCACTCATCACTAAGACTAAGTGATAGGTAAGTCTAACTTGAAGCAGTTCAAATGCAAAATTGATGAGAGGCAATGGGTAGCTATTTTTTTCATTGTGATATCTTTAAGGCCACGATAATCAGTGCAGGGCCATGGGGACTTGTCCTTCTTCTCTACAAAGAAAAACCCCATGTCCGCAGGGGATGACGAAGGTTGGATGATTCCTGAGGCTATAGAGTCCTTGATATAAGTCGGCATGGCGTTCCTAAAATGTTTTCTAAGAAAGAAACCCTCTTACCCTCTTAACCTGTCCTCTTGGGAGGAGAGGTTCCAGGCAAAATGGTGGAGTCATAGGGGCGATGTGGAGGTAAAGACGTGGCCCTGGCTTTATTGAAAACCTGATGGAAGTCATAAAATTCGGGCAGGATTCCAGAAAGATCGAGAAGAGAACTGGTACACTCTGACTGCAGAGGAACCAAAGCACGCTGCAAGCACCTCTGGTGACATGAGGAACTCCACTCCAAGATAACCCTGGTTGTTATGAAGACTGAGCCAAGGGTAGCCTAAAATAGTAGGCAGATGGGAGGACTTCAGGATGTAGAACTGGATGGTCTCATGAAGATTTCCTGACAGCAGCAGATGAATGAGCGTGGCTTGATGTGTGACGGTGCCTAAAACATGTCCATCCAAAGCTCTGGCAGGAACTGGACTGGGAACCTGCTCTAATCCAAGCTGCTTGTGTTGTTTATTTTATGGACGCAGGTGATGTGACAAAAATACTTTCAGGTAAAAAGAGCTCCGGACATCAGCTTGATGTATAAAAAATGATGGTTTATTACAAAAAGTGACATCTTAAACAGATATGCATCTCTGTGAGGTCTCTGGCCAGTTTTGAGAATCCCCCTGAAAACATGTGTAAGGCATCCTTATATACGTTTCAAAGACATTCCTTAAGTCCTGAAGTGACCAATCCTGTTAAAACACATACGTTTACACACATGGTGTTGTGCTAAGTCCAGTCTTCAGGGCACCAAAGACCCTAAGCACCTTATATGGTAAAACCTCTGTGTGCTTTACATCAGCCTGTCTATACATGGAGTCTAAAATTCACTACTCTTAGCAAGTTGCAGTCTGGTTAAACTGTATCCCAGACTTATCCTAATCTATGTAATTTTAATTAAGTCTAACTGTCATGGTCTGCACTTGCCGGTGCGGCTTCCGCCTTCTTCCTTATTTGGAAGAAAGGCGGCTTCTCCCATCAGGACCGCACAGCTGAGGTGCATCAGGCTCGTCAGAAGACGGTATAAAGACTCCAGGATCTTCTCTAGTCTTCGCTGGATCGTACTACTTCTTGTGGTAACCAGCCGTGCACACGTCTGAACTCTGAGTTGTCTAATCAGCATTCTAACCTGTTGTCGTTTCTTCCAAGCGCCCTGTCCTGGAGATTTACCTCCCCCTCGAGATCCTGTCTGCCCGCTCCTCGCCTCGCCTGCCAGCCTGCTCCTTGCCCTGACCCTCACCGGAATCAGCGACCT